>NW_016107424.1:344961-405235 GCF_001604975.1 Cebus imitator | reverse complement strand
AAAAAAAAAAAAAAAAAAGTCTGTGGAATCTCCTTGATTAGAGTCTGAAGGCAAAAGTACTACATTCACATAGGCAGGTGGCCAAGATCCAATTCACTGCCCCGTATGGGGACTCACAGTTTGGTCAAAGTAGTATGATGACATATTTTATAAATTTGATTGATTGCCTCTATGTCATGTCCTGTTGGCTGAATGAGGAATAAAGATGACCAAGGTTAGATGAAGACAGTTAATCCACTGAAAGCTTCCAGGATATATACAGCTAGCTCCTGATTTTGGACTGAGGTTCCTGGTTCTGGATAACATAAAGCCCCAAACAATGTAAAAAAATCCAATGGCCCAAATAATAGGGAAAGCCCCTAACAGAGTCTATACATCAGAACTTCCTTGGGAGACACAAATACACCTGAGCCAACTGTATGTCCCACGTTGAGTTAGATACCATTCAGTAAAGCAGTGTTCTCCTTCACTTGGACCTTTTCTTCTTGGTTTTCATCTTGCTTGTCTTCTGCTGGTTCTCCATCACTGGGTGTGGCACATTCACCACAGCATTAGAGAGTTGAAATCACACCTGTGGGTTGGGAGAAGAAAGAAAATGCTATTTGTACCCCTGCACAAGAAGTGGCTGAAACATTTCTTGGCAACTCTCAAACCAATAGTCAATGCGAAGAGTGGTAAAATAATTCTCTAGAAGGTTCTAATATGCTGTCACCAAATGAATACAATGACTAACTTTATTTTTAGCATGATTTACTCATTCATTTATCCATTTCAACAAGCAATTAAGGAATCAAGGGACATAGGTTCTAGGAATGCAAATAAAACATAATCCTTGCCCCAGGGATCTTAACCTATTGAGAAAAATTAGAATGCAGTGTAAAAGATCAGTTGAGTTGCAGTGAGCTACTGGAGGAAGCAGCAGGTAACTTGTCTCTGGGATTATGGGAGTGTCTTTTGGGTTTGGAATGATGACCCAGAGTTCCTCAGGTGCATGAAAGAGGAGGAAAACGTGGCATTGCAGGTAAAGTTTACAGCATGTGTAAGACAACGACATAAGAAAGACCTAGTAATCTGGTGCAGCTGAAGTTTAGGACACAGAGTGGTATTAGGAGTGGAACCTGAAAAGGCATGTGTGTGTGTGTATATATATATATATATATAATATTTATTAATGTGTATATACTTACTAATGTGTATATATTGTGTCAATTATATATTAATATAGTTTATGTTATTATTTTGA
The DNA here is from genome assembly GCF_001604975.1 of Cebus imitator. Taxonomy (NCBI): domain Eukaryota; kingdom Metazoa; phylum Chordata; class Mammalia; order Primates; family Cebidae; genus Cebus; species Cebus imitator. The sequence goes on along the minus strand of NW_016107424.1, from coordinate 403,992 downwards.
GATGGAGTCTTGCTCTGTTCCCCAGGCTGGAGTGTGGTGGTGCAGTCTCGTCTCACTGCTACCTTCACCTTCCAGGTTCAAGCGATTCTTGTGCCTCAGCCTTCTGCGTAGCTGGTATTACAGGAGTGCACCACCATGTCTGGCTGATTTTTGCATTTTTAGTCAAGATGGGTTTTCATCATTTTGGCAAGATTGGTCTTGAACTCCTGACCTCAAGTGATGTGCTCACCTCAGCCTCCCAAAGTGCTGGGATCACACATGTGAGTCACTGCATCTGGCCTTTATTATATATATTATTAATGTGTGTATATATTATATATTAGGTATTCATGAATGCTCTTTGAGTTTATGGTCCTATTCAAATTTACTTCAACACCTAATGGCCCTTGGAATCATATTTGTTTCAAGTGTTTGATAAGCTAGATTTAAAACAATCAATGGGGACGGTGGGTCACACCTGTAATCTCAGCAATTTGGGAGGCTGAGGATGGTGGGTCACTTGAGGTCAAGAATTCGAGACCAGCCTGCCAACATTGTGAAACCCCTTCTCTACTAAAAAAATACAAAAAATTAGCCTGCAATTCCAGCTACTTGGGAGGCTGAGGCAGGAGAATCACTTGAACCCAGGAGGCAGAGGTTGCAGCGAGCCCAGATCATGCCACTGCACTCCAGCGTGGGCGGCAGAACAACACTCTGTCTGAAAATCAATCAATCAATCATGCAAAAATACAAGGTCAACAGAATGGAATGTATTTCTGATTAGTAAAGTGCGGGAAAATGAATCTATGACACATCCATCTATTTATATCCTTTCTGAACAATCAGAACACCTGATCATTTAAGCCACATCCTTACTCTCTAACTACATCATAAAACAGTAAGAGCTATGCATTTGAAAGATTACTGAAAGCTTCACAGAGCAAATATATTACATATGCCAGTTGAGTTTTTAAGAACAGCTATTAGAAATTCCCCAAAGAAAAGTACCCTTTATACTTTCCTCTCCATTCAAACAAAGAGTTATGCTACTGTGATTGGTAACTGATAGAAATAGTCAAATTTTTACTTTGAGATATGGTTAAAAAAAAAAAAGGAGTACCTTGGTGATGTTAGGGAGAATGACAGGGGACCTACTTTAGATACGGTCCTCAGGTAAGGTCATCTGAAAAAATTAGGTTTGAACTGGGATTTGAAGAAGCTAGGAGAAGATCCCTGTCAAGAAATCCCATTTTTGAAAGGAAGAGCAGCAAGGATGCTAGTGAGCCCCAGAGGAGCCAGCGAGGAGGGTGGAGTGACATGAGATTAGAGAGATCAGTAGATTCCTGCAGGTTTTTCATCTAAGCATAGTGAAAAGTCACTCAAGTATAGTAAGCCGGGTGGGTGCACGGGGTGACTTGGGTGGATTTGCTTTTTTTTTTTTTTTTTTTTTTTTTTTTTAAGAGATGGGGTTTCAACATGTTGGCCAGAATGGCCTCAATCTCCTGACCTTGTGATCCACCCACCTTGGCCTCCCAAAGTGCTGGGATTACAGGGATTTGCTTTTAATACTAGATGAATATTTAAGTGGATGCAGTTATCTGGTAAAGATGCTGTTCATCAGAAGTATGGTAGTGCAGAGGGGATGGAAAAAGTTGTTACAGGAAAGTTGTCCAGATCCAGACTCCAAGAGAGGGTTCTTGTATCTTACGCAAAACAGAATTCAGAAAGGCTCCACAGAGTAAAGTGAAAGCAAGTTTATTAAGAAAGTAAAGGAATAAGAGAATGGCTACTCAATAGACAGTGCCACCCTAAGGGCTGCTGTTTGCCCATTTTTGTGGTTATTTATTATATGCTAAACAAGGGGTGGATTATTCATGACTCCCCCTTTTAGACCATATAGGGTAACTTCCTGTTGTTGCCATGGCATCTGTAAACCGTCATGGTGCTGGTGGGGATGTGGCTATGAGGGCAACCAGAGATCACCCTCATCGCCATCTTGTTTGCTGGCTTCTTTGCTGCAAACTGATTTATCAGCAAGGTCTTTATGACCTGTGTTTTGTGCCAACCTCCTGTCTCATCCGGTGACTTAGAATGCCTTAACTGTCTGGGAATGCAGCCCAGTAGGTCACAGACGCATTTTACCCAGCTCCTATTCAAGATACAGTTGCTTTGGTTCACATGACTCTGACATTGCTATACTGAAAACAAAAACGTTTTGGAGGTAGAATCAGTAGTACTTGTGATTAACTAAATATGGATGGTAGGGGGTTTGAGCATAAAGAGAATGAAGATCTCTGGAAGTTCACGCCTGTAATCCCAGCACTTTGGAAGGCCAAGGCAGGCAGATCATCTGAGGTCAGGAGTTTGAGATTAGCCTGACCAACATGGTGAAACTCCGTCTCTACTAAAAATACAAATAATTAGCAGGGCGTGGTGGTGTGTGCCTGTAATCCCAGCTACTAAGGAGGCTGAGACAGGAGAATCACTTGAACCGGGAGGTGGAGGTTGCAGTGAGCTGGGATCGTGCCACTGCACTCCAGCCTGGGCAACAAGAGTGAAATTCTGTCTCAAAAAAAAAAAAAAAGTTTGCACATATATAAAATTTATACCTATGTCCTGACTGGTATTGCCTAGGCTTTCTTCTAGGGTTTTTGTAGGTTGTGTTTTACATTTAAGTCTTTAATCCGTCTCCAGTTAATTTTTGTATAAGGTATAAGGAAGAGGTCCAGTTTCTGTTTTCTGCTATGGCTAGCCATTTTCCCAGCACCATTTATTAAATAGGGAATCCTTTCCCCATTGCTTGTTTTTGTCAGGTTTGTCAAAGATCAGATGCTTGTAGATGTGTGGTGTTATTTCTGAGATATTTCTGAGGTGTTATGTCAAATATCAGATGGTGGTAGATGTGTGGTGTTATCTCTGTTCTGTTCCATTGGTCTATATATCTGTTTTGGTACCAGTGCCAGGATTACTGTAGCCTTGTAGTAATAGTTTGAAGTCAGACACAAGTAGGGGAACATCACACACCAGGGTCTGTCAGACAAATACCTAATGCACGTGGGGCTTAAAATCTAGATGGTGGGTTGATAGGTGCAGCGAAGCACCGTGACACATGTATAGCCATGTAACACACCTGCACATTCTACACATGTATCTGAGTAAAGTAAAATTTAAAAAATTTGTATAAATTAATTTAAAATTATATTTTACATAAATTCATTTACATATAGATGAATAATATAATCATGTATACACCATACCTATTCATACTGTTTCTAATAGCAGAAAATTAGGAAAATTAAAATGTTCATCAAGAGGAAATAGATTAAATATTGGTACATCTACATAATGAAGCACCATATAATAGTTTAAAATAGATATATAATTTACATGTAATGACATATAAATATTTAAGAAGCAAATTCCAGAACAAAATATGTAATTAATTTACAGACAAACAAAATCTGAAAATCTAATCACTGTACTGTGAATTTAGAAAGCAGGGAGGTAAAAGGAGAAAAAAATCTCACTGTTATAGAAAGAGGAAAGAGAAAGAGAGAAGTACACAGAAAGGGCTGATTTTGTTTTTCAGAAGGAAACTAAGGGAATGGTTGGAGTGGAGTGAGAGGGAAAATCATCTAACAAGCTGGAGGAGAAATGCAGAAACAAGGGATTATTCTTAGCAGGAGAAGGGGTAATTCTGCCAGCATAAGAGGATAAAAAGACAAAAATATGATTTAGTTAATAAGAATTGTGTTTATTCTCATTTAATGGTATTGAGGGTCATTTAATAATATCTTTAATTATTTGAAATATTTACATTGTTTCAAACTTTTTGTTGTATAAAGCCAGCATTTCTCAAAGAATCACTCAGACTCTGTGATCTTTCAGGAGGCCTGCTAGGTCAAACTTATTTCCGTAATAATTCTGAGCTGTTATTGCATTTATTACTCTCATGCTCTCACAGGTGAACAGTGGAGTTTTCCAGAGGCTGCATGACGTGTGATTTTGCAACAGATTGAATGCAGATATGACAACCCAGTTCTCTTCTATTAACTTACTTTTTTACACATTCATAGAGATATGCAAAAATGTAAAATAATGTGGCTCTTCTCAACTTTTTTTCATTTTGAATGAAAAATGAAAAATACATCTTTATGAAGTTTCATAAAACTTTCATCTTTATGAAACTTTATAAAGATGTATTAACATGTAATTGGGTATATTATTGCTTTTAAATAAATTAATATATTATTGACTTCTCAGTTTTAATTTCTAGTGGCAAATAAGGATTAATATAACCCACAAAAGCAAAAACTCTTCTGGCTTCTCAGTAGTTTTTAAGCAATGCGTCAGTGAACATCATCATGGCTTAATCTTTACACATACCTGTGAGTATTTCCTTAGAGTAAATTCTTGGATATTAAATTCGTGTAATCACCTGTTGGGTTCTTCCTGCCTGTTGCACAGACAAAACCAGTTCCCTGAGACTGCAGTATTGCAGTGAGAAAGGGTTTAATTAACTTGGAGCTAGCCAAATGAAAGGGCTGGAGATATTATTCAAATCAGTCTCACCAAGAACTCAGAAGCTAGGGCTTTTATGGATAATTTGATGGGCAGGGGGATAGGGAATGGATGCTGCTGATTGGGTGGGAATGAAATCGTAGGGGTGTGGAAAATGGTCCTTGTGTGCTGTGTCTTCTCTGAGTGAGGGCCGCAGGACTGGTTGAGTCATGAGTCATGGGTCTGGGTGGGATCAGTCAGTTGCCAGAATGCAAGTCTGAAAAACATCTCGAAAAACCAATCTCACATTCTACAACAGTGATGCTATCTACAGTAGCAAGTGGGGAAGTCACAAATCTTGTAACCTCTGGCCACATGACTCCTGAGCAGTAAGGGAATATATAAACTATGCCTATGTTTTAGTAGAATTCAGATCCCTCCCACAATCCTAATGTCATAAACTTTTATTAGTTTTACAAAGGCAGCTTTGGTCTCTGAGCAAGGCAGAAATCAGTTTCAGGGAAGGACTATTATGATCCTTGTTTCAAAATTAAACTACAAACTAAAATTTTCCCATGGATAGCTTGGTCTATGCCCAGGAATGAGTAAGGACAGCCAGGCTGTGAGACTAGAAGCAAGATGGAGTGAGTCATGCTAGACTTCTCTCACTGTCACAATATTTGCAAAGATGTTTTCATTGATGGGTCAAAAAGTATGCAAAGGTTGAAGGAGACAGGGCAACCAAATGCCATGTGGTATCATAGAGGCCAGGGGAAAACTTTGCCCTTTGCCCTCTAAAGGTTTGCTGAAAATCAATTGATGAAAGGCAGATTAATAGGAGAAGATACATAAAAATCTGTTAATGTGGCGGAATCACAAAGTGGTTACCCCAGTCTTCCAATGGGGTACAGTTTATGTACTCCTTTTCATAGAGGAGGGAGGCGATGGGGAATGTAGACAATTCTTTGAGGAACAATACATGACTATTGGAGAGAATGAATGGGCTAGGGAGACAGAAATTAACTTCTAAAGGATTTTCTTTGGAATTTTCTCTGAGCTCCAGAGGCAGATATTACCTTGTTAAAAAAAGTATTTCTAGGTGTGGTTTCATTCTTGTCTTTTTTTCTGCAATAGATAGTGAGATTTTAGGAAGCAGATAGAAGGCAATTGTGGGTGTTTTTGTTTGTTTGTAAGATGCTTTTTTGATCAGATGAGCAGACTCCAGAGAGAGTCCCTTCCTGTCCTGGGAGGGGAAGTGGGTTGGGGAAACAAAACAACATTAATTGTTGCTGAGGCCTTTCAATTTTCAAAAGCACTCAGCATGCTCAAGCCCCATAGGCCGGGAAGTCATTTTCCGCACCTCGTTAGCATCCCGAATGGGATCTTGGAGCAGAAAAAAAGACATTAGGTGAGTTTTGCTCTGTTGCCCAGGCTGGAGTGTGATGGTGTAATCTGGGCTCACTACAACCTCTGCCTCCCAAGTTCAAGCAATTCTCCTGCCTCAGCCACCCAAGTAGCTGGGATTGCCTGATTTTTTTTCTCTTTTTTTTTGTATTTTCAGTAGAGACAGGGTTTACCATGTTGGTCAGGTTGGTCTCAAACTCCTGATCGCAAGTGATCCTTTCACCTCAGCCTTCTCCAAAGTGTTGGGACTATAGGCATGAGCCACCATGCCTGACTTAGAATCTGGTTTAAACAGAGTTGATTCAAGTGCAAAGTTTGAAGCCAGGCTTCTTGGGAAGCACAGATTCCAAAGAATGGAAGTCAGTGTTTCAAAGTATAGAAGTTATTACTTATATTCACAAAGTTTAGGGAAGTTTAGCAGAATTTCAGCATCTTTCTATGTTAGGTTTAATGTAGAGTTACAATGATCTGATTAGTTGAGGTGGTCTTTTTCTTTCAGGAAAGGCATGTCAAGCTGAAACAATGGAAAGGATCAGAATCCAGTTTTAAAGAGTTTATTAAAGTGAAAAGCCGGGAATGCCTATTTAAAAGAGGCAGACTCCAGAGAAATGGGGTTAGTGCTCTGAAGTTATAAGTTCTTGCTTATATAGGCAAAAAATAGAGCAGGAGTATATATAACATTTTCTAAATAGGCTGGTTTATGAGTTATAAACATTTAATTAGTTCATTTTCTTTTCCGTATGGCTCGTTTCATTTCCTTTCCAATTTAAAAGAGTATATTTAATATTCCATCTGAAGACAATGTGATAGCCATAAAGCCTTTTTGTGAGAAAGATAAAAGAAAGTTAATATGTAATAAAGATCAACAGTGAAGAGGGGAGGGGTCTTCCCTGGTGCCCTTTAGTCATGTAACATTTTAGAAAACAATGTAGGTGAGGAAGGCGAATCTATAATCAGAGCAAGAAAGGTTACAGCTGCCTGTCAGGTGACTCAGGCCCTATAACCTCGCATTTCTTTAAGGTTCAAAGTAATTTAGAGTTACAACACCTTAGATTTCCAATTACCTATTTTCAGAGGTATATTTAATATTTCACACTGAGAATCTAATAGTTACGGGATCTTTTGCACCGTCTGGTCTGAGTTAGGTATTGAACAATAAAGGAGGCTGTTAATCTATAACAAAGATCAGAAAGTGTAAGTAGAGAAAGGTCTGATAGCTGGTCTCTTCTAGTCATCTAGAGAACAAGAACAATGAGGAAGAGAGTTAATCTATAATCTAAGAGGCAGAATTGCAAAGATGCTTCATGACTCCATCTCCAGAGATTAATTAACTTTCACAGTGGGTACAGTCTCAAGCAAACTTTTCGGACTACTATTAGGTAAGCCACTTCACAATCAGAGCAGCATTAGGACATTCATGGGCCCTAGGTGTTACCAGAAAGATGTCCTTATCCAGACCCCAAGAGAGGTTCTTGGACTTTGTGCAAGGAAAAATTCAGGGTGAGTCTATAAAGTGAAAGCAATTTTATTAAAAAGGTGAAGGAATAAAAAATGGCTACTGCATAGACAGAGCAGTGGCATGGGCTGCTCAACTGAGTATACTTATAGTTATTTCTTGATTATATGCTAAATAAGAGGGGGATTATTCATGAGTCTTCTGGGAAAGGGGTGGGCAATTCCAAGAACTGAAGAGTCCTCTCCCTTTTAGACCATATGAGTTAACTTCCCTAGGTTCCCATAGCATTTGTAAACTGTCATGGCACTGGTGGGAGTATCTCTTAGCATGCTAATACATTATAATTATATTATAATTAGCATATAATGAGCAGCGAAGATGACTGGAGGTCACTTTTGTAGCCATCTTGGTTTTGGCTGGCTTCTTTACCACATCCTGTTTTATCAGCTGAGTTTTTATGACCTGTATCTTATGCCAACCTCCTGTCTCACTCTGACTGAGAATGCCTAACCTCCTGGGATGTAGCCCAGTAGGTTTCAGCCTTATTTTACTTAGCCCCTATTCAAAATGGAGTTGCTCTGGTTCAAACACCTCTGACATGGGCACTTATGCTTTTGTGGGCTCTTTCCTCTATAAAATATATTAAAAATTTTATTTTACAATTGCATTATTATGAAGATATATGTAATCTAAATTGCATTTATTGTTATATATTCATTTGTTTCTTCTAATTTTAAAATAATTAAAACATTTTCTTGGGCCCAGGCTGCCAGTACTAGCTTCCATATTCCTACCTTAGAATGAATTCAGCTAGATTGTCCAAAATGAACTTAAAATTCTAAAACCATTAACTCTCTCCTGGGGTTGAAATTAATTCAGAATTCTGAGTCCTTTTAACTTTGTTGGGAGGCCTACATGAACTATATCTCATGTGTTTGCGGTCAGGCTATGCCCAAAACACTGAAGAGTTAATTTTTCAAGAAATTTTTGTTTTGCCCCTTTGGTCTGGTGCACTAAGGGGCACCAGTGGAAACAAAGTTGATGGTCACCCAGCCAGCCGTGGAGTGTCTCTTAGTATGATGAGGAGTGCAGTCCCCGTGGGGAGGAAGAAGTTAGAAGGCAAAAGCTCAGCAACATATGCTTAGTGATAGGAAGAGGCTTCAAACTAGCAATGAAAAGTACTTGCAGCTACTTTGTTGGTAGCTTCACTGTTTGCCCAGGGTTGCCAAATATGTCCAGAAAGGAATCAACCAAAGATATGGAAGCTGGAGCCTTGGACTGGTTATCTAACCTAACAAACTCCAAGGTTTGGAGTCCTGGTGAGAAAAAGGACAGTTTTCAAGAATGGACAGGTTCTGGGTTATTATTACGAGAATTATAGTTTAAATGTTTCTGGATCATTAGTTTCTGTTTTTTTAACAATTTCTTCTGGTTTTGAAGATAACCTTCTTAAGTCTCTCTAAGGGTATTATTTATAAGTACTTTAAAATTATCTTCTGTTTAGTCTTTAATTTTCTTAGTTTTCTTTTTAGATGTTGAATTTGGAGGTTCTTTATGTGGTTGGCACCCTTAAATAATGGGATTTTGGTGGGCAGAGTGTATTGCACCAGATTTTATAAGCAGAGCCTGAGCAATATCCATTTAATATTTTAAGAGAAGAGGCATGCCCCATTTAAATTGAATGTACTTGTGGCAAAAAAGTAGATTTATATTGAAACACACATTTTTAATGAAAACACAAGCCAATGCTTTAAAAAACTGCCCAGAAATAAAAACCATATAGGCTAAATTTGTAAATTCCATATTTTTTATGTTAAAAAAGGAAACACTTTAAAATATTTCAATTATATTCATTAGTAATTAGATAAATGAATGTGCCTAAATAGTAATGGGCTTTGTCAAGTTAAAGGGAAGAAGGCTTGTGGCATTTTGCAGACTTCATGCCTGAATGGCTCAGCACAATCAACATTTTAGTTAGTAACTTGGAAGAAACTATAAAAGGCAAGTGTGTCAAATTTGTGGATGAGAAACTGGAGAGATTCCAGATTTAGGAATAAAAAATATATTAAATACCTGGAACTAGGGATGAATTTTTAAAAAATAGAGATGAAGGCAAATTGTTATATATAGGCCTAACAATCCAATTTACTTCTTTGAAAAGTGGAGAAATAAGGCAAAACAATACAGATGTACGGACAAAGGATTTGTTAGCTGGGAGTTAAATATCAGTTCAACAATGACATGTGACTGCTATAAAATGGTCCTTTAGTATTTTATTTAAGTATAAGGGAGCAGATATCTCAACTGTGCTTCGAAAAACTGAGTAGGAGCATAGTGTTTAGTTGTGGCTACCATACTTTGAGAGGAATATAGACCATGCCTTTTAAATAACCACTGAAGAAAGTTGAAATTATTCTGAAGCTAAATAAATAAATAAATAAATAAAGATCATCAGAAATAAAAGAGCTCCTTGGAAATATATAAGATACTGTCATAGAAGAGGGATTAAATTTACCCTATAAAGTATGCCAAGGTTTGGAATCAGGACAAGCAGATATATACTACAGGGAAATCTATTTTTAAATCAGCGTACGAAAGTATACAGATAGTACTGTCGGGAGATGTAATAAATTGCCTCACAAGATAATAAGCTCCCCCTTAAACAATGGAAGTATTTGCTTGTGAGATAAATGTCTGTTAACATCTTTCTGGTAGAGGATTTTGAAGCATCAGATGCACATTTGTTCCTTCCAACCCATTCATTAATTATATGACATTAAATTTTAAACAAGAAAGAAAGAGGTAACAAAATAGAGGTCGTGTAGAATAAATTCCCTGAAAAGGATGAAAAGGGATAGATAGGTTAAATAAAGAAATTTTCTTTTTAGGCTGGGCGCAGTGGCTTACGCCTGTAATCCCAGCACTTTAGGAGGCCTAGGTGGGTGGTTCACGAGGTAAGGAGTTCAAGACCAGTCTGGCAAATATGGTGAAATCCTGTCTCTAATAAAAAATACAAAAATTAGCTGGGCATGGTGGTGCGTGCCTGTAGTCCCAGCTATTTGGGAGGCTGAGGCAGGAGAATTGCTGGAACCCAGGAGGCAGAGGTTGCAGTGAGCTGAGATCGTACCATTGCACTCCAGCCCAAATGACAGAGTGAGACTCTGTCTAAAAAAAGAAATTTTGTCTTTAAAGGAAATCTGGGTGCTTGAAAAGAAATGATCCAGTAGAGAGAGAGAAAAAGCAAGAGACAGTCTGGGAACTAGGCTGTGTGGGAGATGAGAGGTACAGTTTTGAAGAAACACATTAATGAAACTGATGTTTGTGAGAATGGCTAATCATGAACGTGTATTGATTTTCTTTCTCTCCCATTTGGCCATATTTTTTTCTTCAGAAACTGAGTATTTGAAGGGGCTGAGGGTAGGCAGATTAATGGTAGAGAGAAATAAAAAACAGCCCTTACTGCTTGACACAACCGTGGTGACATCCCAATCTTTCATAGTTATGCAAATTTCTTTAGTGTAACTTTCAGCGCAATTTAGTCTTGCTTCTTGTATTGATTCTTATATCAATTGGCTCAGCTCTACTGCTGACATAATTCAAGCTTTGTTTCTTTCTGAAGTTCTTCCCTAAAGAACTGAGTTGTAGATTCTAATCTAATGATCTGATTTTCATGTTTAAGTGAAGCTATCTTTCCCAAATTCAAAGCATGATTACAATTGTTTTGAGAATTCAAATTGGATGCAAAACAAAAGTAAAACTGTGCAATCAAACATCAGCTCAGAAACTGTACATTCTGAAGGTGTGTGGCAATCAGACTTCAGGAAAACACATCTGTGAACCTAAAGAGAAATTATTTTATGCACAAATCTATAGTGTAGTTTCTTAAAGGGTCTTGAACTTTACCAGGAGTAAAAATCACTTGGAAAATTTATTACAACAGATTCCTAGACCTCATCCCCCAAGATTGATTCAGTGCATCTGCAGAGGCGCCATGGATTTCTAACATGCTACAGGGGATGCTAAATGTAGCTCATCTGTGGACTATACTTCTGGGTAGCATGGCCTTAAAATGAACTGCAAGAAATGACATCTTTAGCATTATCTAATACTAGCTAGTTAAAAAATAAATTACTAGGCCCCTTCCTGGAGTGACTGCATTTTAATCTGTCATTTTCTCACTACTTCCATGATTGCTGGCACATTCATGTCCTACCTATATTATAATTTACTTAGTAGTATTTAAATTGTCTTTTTATTTAAATATTATGAAATAAAACTTTAGTATAAACAGAAAACTACTTGTCCTATGTAGAAGTATAATTTTCAAATAGGATGTACTTAAAAAAAAAACATAAAATTCTTGCTAAATATTGTTTCTGAAGTTCTGAGTCTAAAGCCTATTCTCATCTTGTTAACAAGAGGGATAAGATGTTAGCACACAAATTGAGATATTCTCCTTTATTTAAGACTCAAAAAAGAACTGAGAAGAATGTCCTTTACTATGTGACACAAATGCCATTTAGTGCTGAGCCTACATAGGACCTAAAATAATTCCTCTTGCTACTAGCTGTGCTTGCACTACATTTTGGGAAATGTGATTTAAAGGAAACATCTCCCCTTCTCTATTTTTCATTCCAGTACACTATTCATTCAAGAGTTATTCAGGAAGTGCCTACTCTATGCCAGGCCCTATTGCATACTAACTAGTCATATTCAGCATACTCTGTCTCGTCTTCTCCTAAGCAGCAGTTACTAAATATGGGTTATAATGAAAACCAACTGCTAAGATTTTAACAGTCACATGAAGAGAGGATGAGAGCTCATTGCAGATTCATCTTGATCCCTGACAGCATCTTCTTATCAATGTTATTATTTATGCAGAAAAAGTTTGCAGAGCTGTGATGATGGATGACTACATGTGTGTCTTCCATACAGTAAATTTTGAGAGAAAGTGGCTGTAAGCACATAGCCATAAAGCACATAGACTATGAGGTTTTTTTTTTTTTTAATTATAGTTTAAGTTCTGGGGTACACATGCAGATCTTGCAGGAGTGTTACATAGGTATACACATGCCATGGTGGTTTGCTGACTCCATCCCCCTTTCACCTACATTAGGTATTCTTCCTGATGTTATCCCTCCCCAACCTCCCCATCCCTCACTATTGCTCCCCTAGCACCCCCCACAACAAGACTCCAGTGTGTGATGTTCCCCTCCCTCTGTCCATGTATTCTCATTGTTCAGCACCCACTTATGAGTGAGAACATGCAGTATTTGGTTTTCTGTTCTTGTGTCAGTTTGCTGAGAATGATGGTTTCCAGATTCATCCATGTCCCCACAAAGGACATAAACTCATCCTTTTTTTATGGCTGCATAGTACTCCATGGTGTATACTTTATCCAGTCTATCCTTGATGGGCATTTGGGTTGGTTCCAAGTCTTTGCTATTATAAACAGTGCCACAATTAACATATGTGTGCATGTGTCTTTATAATAGAATGATTTGTAATCCTTTGGGTATATACCCAGTAATGAGATTGCTGGGTCAAATGATATTTCTATTTCTAGATCCTTGAGGAATCACCACACTGTCTTCCACAATGGTTGAACTAATTTATACTCCCACCAGCAGTGTAAATAGCATTCCTATTTCTCCACATCCTCTCCAGCATCTGTTGTCTCCAGATTTTTTAATGATTGCCATTCTAACTGGTGTGAGGTGGTATCTCAATGTGGTTTTGATTTGCGTTTCTCTAATAATCAGTGATGATGAGTATTTTTTCATGTTTCTTGGCCGCATAAATGTCTTCTTTTGAAAAGTGCCTGTTCATATCCTTTGCCCACTTCTTGATGGGGTTTTTTCTTGTAAATTTGTTTTAGTTCCTTGTAGATTCTCAATATTAGCCCTTTGTCAGATGGGTAGATTGAAAAAATTTTTTCCCATTCTGTTGGTTGCTGGTTCATTCTAATGATAGTTTCTTTTGCTGTGCTGTAGCTCTTAAGTTTAATTAGATCCCATTTGTCTATTTTGGCTTTTGTTGCCATTGCTTTTGGTGTTTTAGTCATAAAGTCCTTTCCTATGCCTATGTCCTCAATGGTATTGCCTAGGTTTTCTTCCAGAGTTTTTATGGTGTTAGGTTTTATGTTTAAATATTTAATCTATCTGGAGTTCATTTTTGTATATAGTGCAAGGAATGGGTCCAGTTTCAGCTTTCTGCACATGGTTAACCAGTTTTCCCAACACCGTGTATTAAATAGGAAATCCTTTCCCCATTGCTTTTGTCAGGTTTGTCAAAGATCAGATGGTTGCAGGTGTGTGGGGTTACTAGCGAGGACTCTGTTCTGTTCCATTGGTCTGTATCTCTGTTTTGGTACCAGTACCATGCTGTTTTGATTACTGTAGCCCTATATTATAGTTTGAAGTCAGGTACCATGATGCCTCCAGCTTTGTTCTTTTTGCTTAGAATGACCTTGGCTATTTGGGCTCAGGTAGCGTGATGCTTCCAGCTTTGTTCTTGTTGCTTAGGATTGTCTTGGCTATGTGGGCTTTTTTGTGCTTCCATATGAAGTTTAAGGTGGTTTTTTTCCTGTTCTGTGATGACAATCAATGGTAGCTTGATGGAGATAACATTGAATCTATAAATTACCTTGGACAGTATGGCCATTTTCATGATATTGAGTCTGCCTAACCTTGAGCATGGAATGCTTTTCCATTTGTTTGTGTCCTATCTTATTTCTTTGAGCAGTGGTTTGTAGGACTGTGAGTTTTTAGTTCTTCCCAGTGAATAAAAAAGTAACAGGGCAAAGTTCATTTTGTCAATCCAGATATACCTCATCACATCAATATAAAAGTCAACTTGGGCCATTGATATTCAAAAGAACTTCTTTGTAGACTATGTAGCGAGAAAAGGGAAAGCTTCCAAAAGGAAGTTTTTCTATATCTATTATCTCACAAATAAAATTTATCTTAATGTTTTTTATAATTTAACAGGTAACTCGTGTTAAATTAGTTTTCATTTTTCCCTATTAATTTCTGTATTTCTGAAAGGCACAGTAAGAGGTACTATAGGTTAATGTCAAGCTCTAAAATGGAGATTAAAACACTTATATTTCTATTAAATATTTAACTGCCTTGATGCCATCTAATTTCTTTCATTCAAATTTTTTTCAGGTGGTGGGTTTGGTGCTTCCTATTTTCAATGTATCTCACTTTTTGCTGACTTTGCTATGCAATTCCCGAAAAGGGCTATTATTCCTTGTTAGTTCCCATATAGTAATATAACCCATTAACCAAAGAAGTGTTCACACTGTACTTTTATTGTTTGGACTAAATTTGATATGCGCAAGTTAAGAAAGAAAAGTGCAGGCATTAGGCAGCAACTAAAAACAGTAGGTTAGAGCCATATCTGATCTGGAGGGCTGTACTACTAAATGCAAAAAGCAGGTTGCAATATGATGTGTTATTCTGATAATATACAGGAAAGATCCTTTCATACTCTAAATATAAGCAGGAAGAAAGGAGCAGAATACACATCAGGCTGTTAACTTTTGTTAGCTTGGTTGTTGGTTGACAGTAGGAAACATTGAGGTTAAAAATGGGGACAGACAGCCACTATTAAAATATTTATTTATTTTTCTTTATATTGTATTACCTTTGAAATATCTTTATAAAGGGAATTCATAAATAAAACTTTAAAATGTAATCTGGAGTTTTAAATTAATAACCCTTTGTAGAGCAATTAAGCCTGGGATTTTAGGGCAGGGATTTTGTACTGTCTCTGGTGGGTAAAGGCTATATGCTTCATAAAATCAAATTGCATCTTAGACAAGTAACAAATAAGCCGCAAAGAACCTGAATGTGAAAATGGCATCCATCAGCAATACATCATACCTTAAGGCACTGTTATGGACAAGAATAATTATTATCCTTTAAAAGTAGTTTCTATTAACAAAAGAGACATAAAAATTGAACTATTAACAAAATTCAAACTTTTTACTTGTATTAATTTAAAAAAAAATACTGCGTTGTCATGGAGGGAGACTAATATTTACCTAAAGAAGAATCTTTAATAAAGCTTTAATATTCATGGATTTTATATAAAAAAAATTTCAAAGCAACAGAGATATAAATACCCTTTTATAAAACGACGTTTTTTCTTGAAAAACACTCATTTATATGCTTTTATTTTGAAGTAAATTTAAAGCTGGTGACCTAGAAACCACTAGTATTTCCGGGTAAGGCTGAAGACCCATCTGTTTGTTATCTTTCAACTTTTGTACTACAACTTTGGCAAATTCTTCTCCTTGGATGTCAGTAGTGTCTAGTAATTGCCTGACTTTTGAGGTCCTTGTAGGCTTGGTACTAACAAGTTCATAGTCCTCTTTCATGATCAAGTCCCTGGACAGAAGGGCATCTAGTGATTGATTAAGACAGGCTTCCGTCATTTGGTTCACAATGTCTTCCCTTTTGCTCTGGATCCACTGCTGGGCTATACCAGGCTGCAGATGTTCTGAAGAAGAATAAGGAATGAATAATTAAAAAGGTGAGGACAGATACATAGCAATGAGTAAAATTCCATGAAAAATAAAAGGCATAAAACCTAATTTTCCAATATGGAACACCAGCATTTAGGGGAATGCTGTTATTTTTCAGGAAACTTTAAAAGATTTGGATTATCTCTCCCTCAATCCCCAGAAAAGGCATTGCCTTTTTATATAGCACAAATCATAGGGCAAAAGCCACTTTATTTTTCAGTTTTTACTTAAAGTCCATTTTGTTTCAAATATAAAAGATAACTGAAAATTTGTTAAACAAACAAAAATAACTTTACTGTTAGTAATACGTTAATACCTCCTCTTAGCACTGCCTCCCTATTTAGATGTTCACAGAATACCATTTGGGTTTTGTCATCATTCCATCTTCTGGGATTTGTTTTCCTACTTAAGAAGTTATGTATTTATCATATTGGAAGAAATAAAGGCAAACCACACTGTATGGTAAATAAACTGTACATAGATATGTGAGGTAAATGGCATCACTTATAAGGTGTTTCACAGTAAATATTTACCTGAGTTTCCTCTAGTTGAGAGTGGATTTATTATTGCTGAAGAACATGGAATGGTCTTGTGATCACAGAAGGTGGCCCTTTGAGATGCAGAAATGGTACTATCCCAACTGTGATTTACTGGACAGTCATGCAGCCTCATAAAAGAAAAGTCTTGAGTTTTTCCTACAAAACACAACATCTTCATTAGAGGTAGAATACTCCTTAGATATTCCTATTGGCTAAAATGTCAACATCTGAGCAGACAGAAGGTAGGCTACCACGACCAGCTAATTTTTGCATTTTTAGTAGAGACAAGATTTCACCATGTTGACCAGTCTGGTCTTGAACTCCTGACCTCATGTGATCTGCCTGTCTCAGCCTCCCAAAGTTCTGGAATTACAGGCCACCATGCCCAGCCATGAACCTTAGTCTTATATTTTCAAAAGACCTCTGGGCATCACCCCTTTGTGTGCTGCTAGTACCTCAAATTAAAAAAAAAAAAAAACACGTTAGAAGTGTAATTATTCATCTTCACTCTAAAACTTGTTTTAACTTATTTTAAATTGAGACAGACTGTTGCTCTGTTGCCCAGGATGGAGTGAAGTAGCGCTATCTCAGCTCACTGCAACCCCTGCCTCCCGGGTTCAAGTGATTCTTGTGTTTCAACCTCCTGAGGAGATGGAATTACAGGTGTGTGCCATCATGCCTGGCTAATTTTTTTGCATTTTTAGTAGAGACAGGGTTTCGCCATGTCAGCCAGGCTGGACTTGAATTCCTGACCTCAAGTGACTCACCGACCTGGGCTTCCCAAAGTGCTGGGATTACAGATGTTAGCCACTGATTGTAGCCTGTCTTAACTTTTATTTCTTTTAATGGCACCAATGTTCTCCCAGTGCCCCAGCTTAACAATTTATTTGGCTTTACCTCTTTTTTCTCTCTTTGCTCCTTCCAGTGAAAAGTTACAAAGTCCTATCATCTAGTTGTCTATAGCATCTCATATACCACCTCTCCTTTCTTTCACTCTGGATCAGTTCTTATAATCTCTCTCTGGTACTACGGTAATAGTCTCCTAACTAATCTTCCCATCACAAGTTTCATTTTCCTTTCAAAATACCCTACATATTCCAGCCAGAATGAATTTTCCTAAAGTAAAAAGTTTTATGTGACTCCCTTGCTGAAAAAATTGCAATAGCTGCTTCCTACTCAAGTAAAAAAGTCCAAATAGTTTAGCTGAATGTTAGAATTCCTGATATGACTCCAACCTACTCAGCTCTTACCTTCTTTCATTCATCCTCTTTACTAGCTAAACCAAATTACTCACTGTTCTCTGTATTTTCTTGCTTTTGTGCCTGTATGCGGTTCCATTTGCCTGGAATGCCTACTCTTTGTAACTACAGATCCAGCCTTCAGCCAGAAATCGTTTCATGATGACAATATGGTATAGTAGAGTGACATGATAATATTTATCAAAAATCTTAGATATGCTAGCTACGAGCTATGTGATCCAGTATCCTTAATCTGTAAAATGAGGACATTTCTAGGTTGTTGTGAAAGTACTTTGTACAGTGTTCCTCTTCCACTGTGCTACCATAGCTCTAGATCCACATCTCTCTTATATCGCTTTCTAGCTCATATAATAGTTATTTAGAAACATTTCTCCTCTTTAAGAGATTTTTTTGCGGGCATTTTATGGGAGTGTCTAACATAATGCCTTTTAAAATTTATTTTTTGACACGGAGTCTCACCCTGTTGCCCAGGCTGGAGTGCAGTGGTGCGATGTCAGCTCACTGCAGTCTCCCTCCTGGGATTCAGCCATCTTCCCACCTCTGCCTCTGAAGTAGTTGGGACTACAGGCTCCCACCACCATGCCTGGCTAATTTTTGTATTTTTAGTAGAGATGGGGTTTCACCATGTTGGCCAGTCTGGTCTTGAACTCCTGACCTCAGGTGATCCACCTACCTCGGCCACCTAACATGCTGGGATTATAGGTGTGAGCCACCACGCCTGGCCAAATATAATGCCTTAAAACTCAAATGTATTTGTTGACTATCGCACTACTGTTTTCATATCTTTAGACTCTGTCACTTTGAAAAATGAGTTATAAATGCAAATTAAAGTTCCATAGAAATCATGACTGCTTGCCAAAAATATGATCTTGAAAGGAAATGGAAAATTTGCAAGTTAATAATGACTGGAAAATGTACATACTAGATAAAAAATCATTGTCTTGAGGAGCTGACAGGGACCTTGAAGTTCCAGGGGAACCACTATCTTTATGGGGCTGAGAGGATCCACATGATTCCTAAAGGAAATAGAAAATAAAGGGTTTAGGTTAATACAAATTATAGAGCTTTAATTTATAAATAGTTCTTGGTTGTGGCTTATTACAAATGAAGATCAAAACTAATTTTTTTTTTTGAGATAGGGTCTCACTCTGTTGCCCAGTCTGGAGTGCTCACTGCAGCCCTGTCCTCCTGAACTCTGGTGATCTTCCCCCTTCAGCCTCCTGAATAGCTGAGATTATAGGTGCACACCACCACACCATGCTAAATTTTGTATTTTTTGTAGAAATGGGGTGTTGCTAGTCTTGAACTCCTGTGTTCAAGTGATCCATGCGCCTTGGCCACACAAAGTGCTGGGATTATTGGTGTAAGCCACTGTGCCCAGCTTACAAAACTACTAAAAATTAAACCTTACAAAATTCAAGAAATACATACATCTATAAAATACGCAACAAAGATAAACTTATTTTCTTAATTAACACAAATGGGGGAAACAGGGCAATAATGAAACATTTTTTTTTTTTAGTATTTTTTACATGATCTTGGAGGCTCCAGCCAGTAACTAGAATAGTGAATGAGAAATTTGATATCTTCAAGTCTGGTCTCCTACAGATTTAGAAATGCTTGTTCTCAGCACCTCAGGTTCCTTCTATATGGAAGCATGGGAAACCATGGGAAAAGTAATGGAGAACTTTACTCCTAACTCTGTCATGGAATTACCAGTTAACTTTCAACAAAACTCTCTGGTTCTCAGGTTTTTGGCTGTATTATCTACAGTATCTATCAAAAAATATGCACAAATGGGCTCAAGGATCAAATTAAATACTGTATGTCAAGTGATTAAAAAAGCGATGTACTAAGGTTTGTTATAAAGGTATTACAGGTTGAGTATCCCTTATCTGAAATGCTTGGAACCAGATGTGTTTTGAATTTTGGATTTTTTTTTCAGATTTGGAATATTTGCATATATATGATGAGATATCTTGGGGATGGGACCCAAGTCAAAATAGAAAATTCATTTATGTTTCATAAACACCTTATACACATAGCCTGAAAGTAACTTAATTCACTATTTTAAAATAATTTTGTGCCTGAAACAAAGTTTTTTTTTTTTTTTTTTTTTTTTTTGAGATGGAGTCTTACTCTGTCACCCAGGGTGGACTGCAGTGGTGCGATCTTGGCTTGTTCAAGCAATTCTCCTGCCAGCCTCCCAAGTAGCTGGGATCACAGGCATGTGCCACATGCCCAGCTAATTTTTGTATGTTTAGTAGAGATGGGGTTTTGTCATGTTGGCCAGGCTGGTGTTAAACTTCTAACCTCAAGCGATCCACCCACCTTGGCCTCCCAAAGTTTTAGGACTATAGACTTGTGCCACTGCGCCCAGCCCTAAAACAATGTTTTGACTGCGACTCATCATATGAGGTCAGATGTTGCTATGATTTAATACGGTTTGTTTGTCTCTACTAAATCTCATGTTGAAATTTGATCTCCAGTGTGGTGGTGTTGGGAGGTGGGGCTTAATGGGAGGCATTTGGGTCACAGGGAAGATCCCTCATGAATAGCTTGGTGCCATTCTAGAAGTGGTGAATGGATTCCTGAGAGAGCAGGCTGTTAAAAACCTGACCCTCATTTTTACTCTTCTGCATCCTGTCTCACCATGTGATTTCTCTGCGTAGCTTCCTCCCTTTCCACTTTCCACCATGAGGGCAAGCGGCCTAAGGCCCTCATCAGATGCAGATGCCCAATCCTGGACTCTTTGGCTACCAGAATTATTAGCCAAATAATCCTCTTTTCTTTATAAATTACCTAGTCTCAGATATTCTGTTATAGCAGCATTAAACAGACTAACAGCAGTGTGGAATATTCGACTTGTGACATCACGTTGGTGCTCAGAGTTTTGGATTTCGGATTAGGGATGCTCAATCTATGTTACTTTTCTTATTCTGTAAAATGAAGATACATATACATTCTTAAAGGAAATTACTAATATGAAATAAGTCTGAATGAATGCTACTAAAGAAATCTTTTTTCTTGGGGAGCAATGTTTTCCTCTCAATAATTAGTATAAGACGTAAGAACAAAGTATAAATACAGTGTTAAAATTGTAATCATGATTTGCCTATATACTGCCCTGGGACATCATTTATTGTACAAAACAATGACAGGGACAGAACTCAATGCCAAACAAAAAGCAATAATTGTGATTAGATGGGACGAATAATGAACTGAGAATCAGTAGAACTGGGTTTCAAGTTGGAGACTGCCATGAGCTACTGAACAAATCCCAAAAGCTTCCTGGGCTTTAGTTTTCCTTCTATAAAAGAAGGGCTTAGACCAAATGGTTTTTCATTAGACCAAATGGTTTTTCAAATTCTTCTCACATTTTGAGTTTAATATAAGATTTTTTTTTTTTTTTTTTTACCTCCTGTGGACCATGATTTACAGGTATGTTCAGAGATAATTCCATTTTCTTCTTGTCACATAGGTGAATGGCACTTGAAACACTCTGTAACTGGAATGAATACACAAATATACATATATTTTAATTGGAGGTGATAAGGAAATTATAGAAATAAAATACAATCTACTTAACACATTTTATGTGTTTATGCAAACATACATGGAAAGAAAATATAAAGAGTTGAGAATATAACATGTAGCTGAAGGCAGACTAGAACAAGGGAAACAAATTCAGAAACACAGACTTTAAATCCTGCCTCATATTAATTGGTTACATTTAGCAAATTATTGATCTCTCAATGTCTTGGGGCTTCATCCTTAAAATCTAATACCTACATGCTGGATCGTTCTAGAGACTGAGCTAATAAATATGAAGTGTCTGGTACAAATTAGGTACTTAATAAATTTGGGGGAGTGTGATTATATGTCTATCTAAAATTATTAAGTATTGGCCATATTTTAGGCACTGGCCTGTAAGTACTATTATTATTTTCATTTTATAATTAAGAAATTGAGGCTTGGCCTAAGTAAAGGAATGGTGGGGCCATGGAGCCAATCAGATGTGATTTAGATTCCCACATCTGTTTCATGTGGGACATTAGATTTAATCTCAGTTTACTTATCTGTATACTGGAGATAAAAATGTCTATTTTGAAGGATTACTGTAAGGAAAGTGAAAAGTAATGTATGCAAAAATGCCCTAACATTACTTGTAAGCATTCAATAAATGGTAGCTGCTGAGTAGATGATATCATTAAATACTATTCTTTTGTATTAAAATTGTTAAGTGATTTATTCCTGGCTAAATAAGCCAGACTTGGATTAGTTTCCATCACCACTCAGTGATTTAAAAACAAACCTGTCAATCATTTTCTTCCCCAGACCATCATAATGCCCACTGCTCTTCAGAATTTGGAAACTGGTGAATTCTCATCCAGCCATCCATTATTCACACTTACTACTGCCTGCTCCATTTACACGTCTAAGGAACTTCAGGAGGAAATTACTCCTATTCATCTGTGTATATAATGTACCTAGCACAGGGCTTTATACACAGCAGTTCGATAAACATATATAAATATATAGTTATATGAACCTTTAAAATGAAATTTTAGTTTTTTCTGTTATGTAAGGTTTTTCTGTGCTTATAAAATTTTCCAAAGCATTTCTGATAATGCAATATCCTTGAATTAGTAACACTGTTTTTTGTAACTTATCAGTTATGATAATTCAAATTACTTGTTCTAGTGAATTTGTCCCTAAGAAGAAATGAAAATTTAAAGAAAAACTAATTTTGTTCAGTGTTTATTATTCAAGATGTAGAAACTAATTACCTAGGAAAACAAATTATGGGAGCTGATTCCAAGAGTTGAAAAAATGTAGGAAACTCAAAACAAATTTTCCTAGTAATCTTTATTTTCATATATTTTTTTTTTCTTAAGAGACAGGGTCTTGCTATGTTGCCCAGGCTGGACTGGAACTCCTGGGCTCAAGCGATCCTCCTGCTTCAGCATCTAGAGTAACTGGGACTATCAGCATACACTATCACACCTAGCTCAGACATTTCTTTATGAAAAATCCTATTTAATTTGTATACTACTGTTGTCCCTGACATTAGCTTACTGCATGAGGTGTACATAGTGACTAACTTCCTTATACAGTAGTCCCCCTCTCATCCTGGTTTCACTTTCCACAGTTTCCGTTACCCTTGGTCAACTGTGGTTTGAAAATATTACATGTAAAATTCTAGAAATAAACAATTTCTAAGTTTTAAATCAGATGCAATTCTAAGTGGTATGATGAAATCTTGCACCCTACAGCTCCGTTCCACCCAGGATGTGAATCATCCCTTTGACCAGCATATCCACGCTGTATAAGCTACCACCCTGTTAGTATCAGGTCGACTGTCAGGATCACAGTGCTTGTACTCAAGTAACTTTTTTCTGAGACAGGGTCTCACTCTGTCACCCTGGCTAGAGTGCCAGCTCACTGTAGCCTCTACCTCCTGGGCTCAAGTGATACCCCTGCCCTTAGTCCTGAGTAGCTAGGACTACAGGCATGTGCCATCACACCCAGCTACTTTTTTTTTTGTATTTTTTATAGAGAAGGGGTTTTGCCACATTGCCTAGGCTGGTCAAGTAACTCTTATTACCATTTAAGTCAACTCTTAGGCCCAAAGTGCAAGAATAGTGATGCTAGAACATTGTTAGAATTGTTCTACTTTATTATTGCTTATTGTTAATGTATTACTCTGCCTATCTTATAAATTAAACCTTATCATAGGTATATGTGTATAGAAAAAGTATGTATATATTATAGATATGTATGCACAGTATATGTATGTGTGTGTGTGTGTGTGTGTGTGTGTGTGTGTGTGTATAGGGTTCTGTACTATCCATGGTTTGAGACATCTGGCGTCTTAGAATGTATCTCCCATGGATAAGGGAAGACTATTGTATCTTAGTTATCTCATCTATAAAAATCAGATGGTATTCTTGCCCTATAAGTATCACAGAATTAATACAAATTTTTTTTTTTTTTTTAAAAACAACCCTAAGTGGAAAGAATATGGCAACTTAAAAAAAGTAGCTGAGTGTGGTAGTGCATGCCTGTGGTCTCAAGCTATTGGAGACACTGAGGTGGGAAGGACTGCTTGAGCCCAGCACTTCGAGGTTGCAATGAGCTATGATCCTGTCACACACTCCAGCCTGGGCAACAGAGGGAGACTCCATCTTTAAAAATTAAAAAAAAAGTTTGAATCTATTAAGGAGTAGAGAAATTGGTATACTCTGAAAAATACTACCTACTCAGAAGTGGGGGAGCCAGTGAAAAGTTATTAAAAGAACAAAAACACAGTTCCTCTTTAGTTCCTTCCTTTATACATTTCCCTTTGAAACCAAGGGTGATGCCACTAGATCCAGCAAGCCACAAGGGGAAAGCAATGTCATTTAGTGATAAAAATTGTAGATTTTGCTTGTTCACACCCCAAGAGTTTGGCTGACTGCTGGTTTTTATATTGTATATTAAGTACAATTTAATGAAACCCACATCCCCTAACCAACCACAGTTTGTTAGGGCAAAGTAAGCATAGTTTAGGACTTGCCCTAATGCTGTGGTTGCTTTTTAAACAATTTAGGATGGTATTAAAACAACAACAACCCCACAGTAATACGTCCCTTCAATTGTTCTGACCCATAAGAGTCAGACTGAGTAAATAACACAACTCTCCTAGGTAATTCATATCAACTGTTACTGCTCCTTTGGTCTAAAAACATGAAGTGTTTGAGAGGAAAAATAAAACAAACAACAAACATACTTTGGTCTCAATTATAAAAAAAATTCTACAGCTAAACTTAGCAAGGAATCTCAGAAAAAAAGTATATTACATAAAAAGAGAAGTACAAGAACCCAGACATCTATTATTCTGTAGGCATTACAACTTTTGGAAAATGAACGTACATTAAAAAATAAACAAATGCCTCTAATGGATCAGTGCATTCAATGTACACAGCTGGCTTGGATTACAGATTTTCAAATTTACGTCTGATATATATAGGTTCTGGAAATGTCTTTTTAAAAATATTTTAAATAAAGGTAGGGTCCTGCAATATGGCCCAGCTGGTCTCAAAATCCTGTGCTCAAGTGATTTGCCCACCTTGGCCTTCCAAACTGCTGGGATTACAGGTGTGAGTCACCACACCTGGTCCTGGAAATGTCTTTAAAATCTGAAGGTGGCCATTTGAATGAAACAGAAAAGCTTTTGGTGAAAAAGGAAAAGTAGCATTCACAGTCTCTGGTAAATTTTCTCACTCCAAAACTGTAGCTTACGTCTGTGAAAAGTTTATAATTAAAAACTACGCTTAACTAAAAATCTCCATGAGTAATATATAGTTGTTTAAATTTCTAATTTCCAGTATTTCATTTGGCAATTTACCTTTGTTTTCTTTAGCTGAATAACAGCTTCAAGAAAAGTTATCTCTTCAAATGTTCTCAAAACTGGTTCAAGTTCTATTAAACATTCTACATAAGAGAAAAAAAATACAGTTTGAGTTCAGATTGCTTCTAATTATTAAAGTGAAATCTAAAAAATAATCCCTCATAATTACAGTCACCTGTTTTTCAACAAACGTGCTAAGCCAATTCAGTGGGGAAAGAATACGATAGCCTTTTCAATAAATGATGCTAAAACAGTTGGATATCCATTTGGAAACAGATAAATTTAGATCCATACCTCACACTACACACAACAACTAACTTGAAATAGACCATACACCTAAATGTAAACATAGTGGAAAATCTTCATGACCTGGGGTTAGGCAGAGTTCTTAGATATGACATCAAAATGAAATCCATTAAAAAAACTGAAAATTGGACTTCAAAAAATTTGAACACTTTTGCACTTCAAGATAGTATTAAGAAAAAATAAAAAGATAAGCTTTAGACCTGCACAATATATTTCCATGTCATGTATCTGCTAAAGGGTTTGTATCTACAATATATATAGACTCATGACAATAATAGGAAAATTAGCAAAATTAAAAAACAAAAGATTTGAATTTCACTAAAGGGGAGACACAAATGGCTTCAAGAAGCACGTGAAAAGATGCTTAACATCATAAGAAAATGGACTTTAAAACGGAATGAGTTTAAAATGCCATACTCACTAAAATATAATTAAAAAGACAAAGTAAGAAGTGTTGACAGTGATGTGGAGAAAATAAAACCCTCATACATTGCTGGTGGGAATAAAATAATGCAGCTACTTTGGAAAACAGTGTGGCAATTTCTTAAAAATGAAAGATAAATTTATCATATAACCCAGGATTTCTACTCACAGATAATTTAACCAAGATAAATGAAAACATATATTCACAGACTTGTATGTGAACTGTCATAGCAGCATTATTCATATAGGCAACAAGTAGAAATAATCAAAATGTTCATCAACTGGCCAGTGGATCAACAAAATGTGATCCATATGATGAAATATTATTCAACAATAAATTACTGGACTATGATTCATGCTGAAACCTGGATGAACCTGAAAAACATTTTGCTAAGTGAAAAAAAACAGATGCAAAAGGACCACACATTATTACCATTCCATTTATATGAAATATCCAGAAAAGGCAAATCTAGAAAGACAGAGACTAGATTACTGGTTACCGAGGGTTAGTGGTGAGAACAGGCAGTGACTAAACAGATTTGAGGGATTTTGTGTGTGTGTGTGTGTGTGTGTGTGTGTGTGTGTGTGTGGGTGGGGGTGAGATGGAAATATTTATGGTAATGGTTGCAGACTATAAAATTATTAATACTAAAAAAGTTAATGAATGTACACTTAGAATGAATTTTATGGTAAGTAAATTATACTTTAAGCTTTTGCAAAAAAGAACCTATGATTCCTCTCCACTACTGTGTTACTTTGCAACTTAATATGTACATTAGTTGAACAGTTAAATCCATTTTCAGAATATATATTCTCTAGTCATTTTTTCAACAAAAGTTTACTGATCGTCCTCTTTTCCTTAATTCAGTTAACCTATATTTTTTTAAAAAATAGGAAAAATATTGCTTGCTTTTAGTTTTTCAAGCTTCTTTTATTGTTTATTACAATTTCTTTTGTTATGAACTTTTCATTTTTTTAGTAGATTTATCCAAAAATAGGCATCTTGTGCTTACTCTGATAGCTCGAGTTCCCTTTGTAATTTCATATTCTTCCATTTGGCCATATTGACAGAATTTCTCTATTGAATACACTTAAGCTTTCTCTTTTTTTGGTTTTTTTGTTCTTCCTTTCTCTTTCAGGTTCACACAACCTGCTTTTCACCATTTCAATACACACTAGAGCCTTAAAATAAAACTGATAGACTGTATAGGCAGTAATGTGTTTATAAATCACTGACGGTACCTTCCCACTGAAACTAGGAAGCAATCATCCTAGGAAAAAAAAGTTGTACTTTCATTTAAAAACAGAGTCCAAAACCTAACAATAACAACAAAAGCAGTAGTATCCCAAAGGCTATAAATGAAGATGTCTAAGGTAGACAACAGTACTTTGTAAGAAATGTGATAAATTAAATACACACACACACACACACACACACACACAAACTATTAGATACAAAGCTGAATATGTTTATAGGCAATTTCAGTTAAAGAGATAGTTTAAAAATCTGAGTTCTTATTACTAAAAAAAGCAATGCAATGTATTTTTCATTGAATACTTATATCCATTGTTCATCAGCATTACATTTACAAATCAAAAGCTGCTAAGGTAATGGGTTCACATTTTATTTCTTTTTTTTCCAGAGCCATGAGGAAGGGTACATATCTCTTTTGTCCTCTTTGCCATTTCCAAATAGTAATTTGTTCTTTCTGTGAAAATTCTAGCCTCTCTAAAGTTCATGCCATTAGGCAATACTTACTTCTCTACAAACTTTTGCTTTTCTCCTATGTTCATGGAAGATTTTGGCTTCTGGCTTACTGATTTCTTCACCCTGCACTATCAGTGCTCCACTGAATACCTGAGAGGAACCCTCTGCAAATCTCTGGGGTTCTCCCTCTGTGTACCTTTCTTTCTGGCGCAATGTCTGTGAAGTCTAACTGCCTTGGTCTACCCACGCTGTCATCTGTGTCTCCTTAACCGTGAGTGTCCACTGAGCTCCATCTCATTTTCCTCTCCCTGTGCTGCATCTAGAAACTGTCAAGGCAGGAAGTTGGGCAATCGGAAGGCTCACTCCATTTGTTTCCCATCCATCAGAGATTGCTGTTGTTTCCTGATATTTAGTGTCTTAAAAACCACTGTTTCACATATTTTGTCTAGGTTTTTCAGTTGTTTCAGGCAGGAGGGTAACTTGGCCCCTGTTACTCCATCTTGTCCAGAAGTGGAGTCACTGGTTTCTCTAAATTAATGGCCCAAACTGGACACTAAATACCACTTCTCAGCAATTCTATTTTGTTTCCCAAATATATCTACTATTCTGTTCTCATAGATAAGTGGTTCTTAAAGTATGGTCCAGGGACCCTGGTGGGGGGTGGTTCCTGAGGGTTCATGAAGTCAAAACTATATTCAAAATAACAAATACTAAGACAGTATTTTCCCTGTTTACTGTCAACTCCACACAAGTATATAGTGGATTTATCCAGAGGCTAAATAAGGTGTGAAAAGATCACTGCTTCAACAGGTAATGGAATGTGTTCTTATATATTCCTACATTTTAAAATCCCTTGTTTTTAATTTCTAATATAATAAATACTAATAGATATGACCCACATATACAAAAGCTCTTTGAGGTCCTCAATACTTTTGAAGATTCTTGAGACCTAAAAGTTTGAGAACTGCTGTCTTACATGATCATCTTGTACTGTTAGAGGAGACACTTAAGTCCTTTTCTTCATGTTTCCAAAGGGAAGATGACATTTCCCATTCCATCCTCAAGAAGAAGTATAGAAGGAATTCTTCCAGCTTTTTTCTGCCCCTCAGTCATTCCTCCTTACACTTACACCTCATTTGTTAATCTTGGAGAAAAACTCAGCATACTTAACTGGTCCCCTTGCAGTTCTCTCCTTCTTTTAGAAGTCACCTTACCTAAAGAATAAATACATTTTCTGCTCCCCTATGAAGAAGCAGGGTGGGGCCTGTGGTGGGCTGGTAAAGCTATCAACTGTAGGAGTAAAATACTTATATTAAGCCCATTTGGCTGCAGATCTAAAGGTACATTCTCCAATTAGCTTTATAAGTAATGAAACTGGTATTTTGACCACCATCTATCTTTCTTCCCTGGCTTTTTAAAAATATATTCTGAAGTTAGGGAAGGCAGGGTTAAGAGGCATTATACCTTATCTTCCCCTTTTCGACCTCTTACAACACATCCTCCATCCTTCCTTTGAGCTGATCACCTGCTCTCACACTACACTAAGAAAACAGAAGCCACGAGAGGGAATTCCCTCAGGGTTCTACTACCAGATCTACAAACTTCCTGTACTTGTAACCATCTCTCCAAGCTCATTTCTCTTACAGTAGAAAAAAGTGTCCGTATACTCATACAAATGTAAACAGTATCACTTGCACTCTGAATATCATTTCCTCCACCTCTCCAGCATTCTGTTTTTGATACTCGCTCTCAGCTCTTGCACAGATAATCTCTGACTCTCTACTGGATCATTGACCATCATGCACAAAAATTCTAATATTATCTCTTATCTCTAGGATTTTTTTTTTTTTTTTTTTAAGAAACAGCATCTTGCTTTGTCACCAGGCTGGAGTACAAATGCAGTGGCACAATCATAGCTCACTGCAGCCTCAACCTTTTGGGCTAAAGCAGTTCTTCTGCCTCAGCCTCCCAAGCAGTTAGGATTATAGGCATTGTACTATGTCTGGCTAATATTTTATTTATTTATTTTTTTTGGTTGAGACAGTGTCTTGCTGTGTTGCCTAGGCCAGTCTCAAACACCAGAACTCAAGTAATCCCTCTGCCTTGCTCTCTCAAAGTGCTGGGATTATAGGCATGGGCCACTGTACCTGGCCATAGGAATAAATTTTGACCCCATATTATACTTTAGCTATCACCTTATTTTTTTCTGCTTCTATTCAGAGCCAAGCATCTTGCTGGAATTGTCCATACTTGCCTTCACTTCTATCTATTGTTTTAAATGTACATCAGTCTTTTGTTTTCATATCTTTACTAAAACTCCATTTATTTGGGTTACCAGTGATGACAATGTTGGATAATCCTATTTATCTTATTTGGCCTCCTGGCAGATTAAACATGTCTGACTATTCCTGTCTTGACTTCCAAGATACAAAGACTATACTCTCTACTATCCTCTCTTCCTCAATCTTTTTTCCTCTTCCTTCTCAATTTCTAAGTGGTAGAATGCCTCCGAGCTCTACTGTGGGTCCTCTCTTTGCTATCTACATTTCCTTCTTAGGTGAGCCAGTTCAGACTATCAATATGTTGGTGATGTTCCATTTTATATTAGGATCCTGGCCTCTTCCTGGAACAACAGATTCATGTCTTGTTGTAGTAGCAGCAGCAGTTATTATGACTATTTCCACTTGCTGGCTATTATAAACAATGCTGCTATCACTAATCACATACAAGTCTCTGGGTTAACGTATGTTTTCATTTCTCTTGGGTTACCTGTTAATAGGATTGCTTGGTTGTATGGTAAATTTATCTTTTATTTTTAAGAAACTGCCAAACTGTTTTCCAAAACGGCAGTGTAATTTTATATTCCCACCAACAATGTATAAGCATTTTGGTTTTTCTACATCACTGTCAACACTTGTTATTTTCTGTGTATTTATAGCTATGTTTGCGGGTATGAAGTAGTAACTCATTGCAGTTCTAATTTGCATTTCCAAATGACTAATAATATTAAGCATCATTTTATGCGCTTTTTAGCTATCTGTGTATCTCCCTTGGTGAAATTGAAATCTTTTACTCATTTTACATTGTGCTTTATGTTCTATTATTGAGTTGTCAGGGTTTTTCATATATTCCAGAATCAAGTCCTTTAGCAGACACATGTTATGCAAATATGTTCTCCCAGTCTGTGGCTCTGCTTTTCTTATCTTTTCGGAAATGAGGTCTTTCAATGTTGCCCAGGTTGGAGTGCACTAGTTTTTCAAAGGCATGATCACAGTGCACTATTATATGTCTTCAAACTTCTGGGCTCAAGTGATCCTCCTGCCTCAGTCTCCTAAGTAACTGGGACTAAAGCTGAGGACACTAAATGCCTGGCTTTCTCTTCTTAATAGTACCTTTTGAAGTGCAAAGTTTCCCATGTTTTCAAAGTCTAATCATAAATATTTTAATGAATCCTGTTTGTTGTTTACATCATATTTAAGAATTCTGCCTAATCCTAGGTCATGAAGATTTTCTTCTACATTTACATTTGGATGTCTGAACCATTCTACCTCTGAAATATTATCTTAATTCTGTAACTCTACTATCCCCAGAATTTCCATCTAATTAGAAAATTCCTTCTGGGAGCTGTGGCTCACGCCTATAGTCCTAGCACTTTGGGAGGCTGAGGTGGGTGGATCACGAGGTCAGCAGTTCCAGACCAGCCTGACCAAGATGGTCAGGAGTTCAAGACCAAGCCTGATCAAGATGGTGAAACCGCATCTCTACTAAAAATACAAAAATTAGCTGGGAGTGGTGGCTGGCACCTGTAATCCCAGCTACTCAGGAGGCTGAGGCAGGAGAATTGCTTGAACCTGGGAGGTAGAGGTTGCAGTGAGCGGAGATTGTGCCACTGCACTCCAACATGGTGACAGAGTGAGACTCTGTCTCAAAAAAGAAAAAAGAAAAAAAAATTCCTGAAAGTTTCTTTTCTAGCCTTTTTGCTTCCACTTTGGCTTCCTCCAATCAACTTTCCACACAGCAGTAAACATTTCACCTAAACTTCTATCAGGTCATGTCACTTCCCAGCAAAACATACTTTAATGGCTTTCCATTGCACTTGGAATAAAAATCTAACCTTTTTATGATGGCCAACCACCTCTCTCTTACGTCTCCAATATAATCTAATTCCTTTCCTTGCTCACTATATTCCAGCCACACAGGCCTTCTCACTGTTCCTTGAAAATATAAAACTTTTTCCTCTTCTAGGCTCAGAGCCCTTATGCTTGCTGTTTTGTTTGCCTGAATACTTTTTCTTCAGCATTTGAATGACTGACTCTTTTTCAAGCTTCAAATCTCAGCTCAAATGTTTGCTCCTAAAAAAAGGCCTTTCTTTGCCTCCCTAAATTAAGTCTATGACCTAGCTTATTTCCTTTTAAGACTGTCACAATCTGTATCTTGCTTATTTATGTGTTTTCACTCTGCCTTCTCAACTAGAATGTGAGCTAGCTACAGGAAGTTTGTCTTGTTTACTACTCTGTTCCCAGGGCTCACTCCAGTATGTACACAGCATACAGTAGGGGTTCAAGACATATTTGTTAAATATATGAAGGAAAGTGTTAGTCCTATCACATGAGTTCTTTTTGTTAGAAATTCTCAATTCTGCTCTAGAAGGAGTGACTCCAATATAAATACTATGATAGAAGAGGGAAAAGAATTTAAACAACTTCTAGCTAGTCATCTAATTTGCACAATTTTTTAAAGGAATATTTTATTCACAGTATATTAACTACTTATGTAATTCAAAGAGTCCAGGTTAAAACTATATACTCACTTAAGAAAGATGGTCTTTCATCTGGATTTTGTGCCCATCCACTTTCTATTAGAGAGATCATATGTGCCCGGTGAGGTGTATCATATGGCAAACTTTCTTCATTAATAACAGGTCTGTGTCCTTGTGACACACTATACATTATCTGCAAAGGATTGGTGACGTCTGTCAAAACAAATGGACTGCATCTGTTAGAAATATATTATGATTCAGCATATTACTTACATTCTAAAACTAAAAGAAAATAAGTGAATATTAAAATTTTAGGAATAATTCACTACCCTTTTTTCTGTAAAAGAAATGTATATATCCCAAACCATTGCCAGACTTGTCTGATTCCTTTGGAAGGAGTTTATATCCTCATCTCATTAATTCTGGGCTTGGCCATGTGACTGGATTTGCTCAACAGAATATTTGTAAAGCAGAGCTGAGCAAAACCTAACAGAGCCAAGAAAGGCTACAGCAACTAATATTTAATGTGAATGAGAAATAAATGCTTTTTTTCTAAGCTAGGCAGATTCTGAGGTTGTTTTTTGTTACGCAACAAGCTGACCTACTACGCAAACCTCAAAGAAATAAACATTATTTTCAAGGAATAAAAAGGACAGATTAGTCTTCAGTGTTTGCTGGTCTTTATATAATTTTACAGCTAGAATGGAACTTGGAAATAGTAATTTAAAATTCTTATGCAGGTGACAAAAACGAGGACTTAAGAGATTGTGTGACTTGATCACAGAGATAATTACTATCAGAGCGGGAATTCAAGTCTGGGTTTTTCTGATCTTTAATCCAGTACATTTTCTAACATAGTAGACTCACAAATGGATCCTTAACCCAGTATGCTTTGTAGTATGTGAT
Source organism: Cebus imitator (assembly GCF_001604975.1). Classification (NCBI taxonomy): domain Eukaryota; kingdom Metazoa; phylum Chordata; class Mammalia; order Primates; family Cebidae; genus Cebus; species Cebus imitator. The sequence goes on along the minus strand of NW_016107424.1, from coordinate 370,827 downwards.
GCATTCACAATTGATAAATTATTGTTTTAGTGTGTTTTCCACAAAATGAATAAGCAGATTTAAAATAACATGATTTTTAGATAGTTCTAAGAGTGACCTACTAACATGATGTTATTGAGCATAAAAAAGTCAAAACATACTTACCTTCAAAAGGCTGTTTTCTGGATAATACTTCCCATGTTATAACTGCATAGCTGTTTAACATAAGAACACACATGTTATGCATTTTAAATGACCTCTGCATAATAAACTAAAATAGCACTAATTTTTAAAAGCTGACTGTGAAGATACCATTTTTGCAGTGATAAGGCAGCAAAGAATTACTGTATACAATGAAGGTGATGAATGCTCATCTAGTTTTGTTTTGAAAGAAAATCAATTTTAAGTTAAAAAATTAGGAAATTACTGTAATAAAGCTTAATGTTTCATGCAAGATTAACTTTTTGTGGATGATTTAATACTGGGATTAATTAATGAACACCCATATAAGCTATGCCCTTTAATTAAATGATAATATTTTTCATACAGAACAAAGGGCAAGAAAAAAATTCTCGTGTAGCTCTATTCTACTGACTTTTTTCTGCTCTCAGCGCTCTCTTCTTTGGTAGTGGAAATAATCTACCTACAATTTAGCTTCAGTTGTCAATTACAGGGTTACGCTGCATAGAGTTTATAATTAGAATAAATGGTTAAATGGGATATAGGAATTTTGCCACACCCCAACATTAACCATGCATTCAAAATGGACATATGGAATTTATTACTACCAACACCTTGTGTTACAGGAAGAGTGAGGAGTACAGAGGGAATTCCTACCCAAATAAAGGAATAATATTTCCTCATTTTTCCCTGACAGAGAGTACTGAAATTGTATATAAAGGCAGAATTCACAAAATGAATGACTAACAGATTTAAATTGGCCTATTTTTATAGAATCAAACCAGCTTTCAAGAATTGTTGGGTAGAACATGACTTTTGCCTTAGGAAGATATTAATACATTTTCCCTTCCCTCAGTACATCATTCAAAATGAATTTAAAAAACCAGGAGACAAAATATAAAAGGACAGTTTTTTACATTCATACAATGTGAATGTAAAAGACACTGTATGAATTGTTTTATTGCAGCCACTAAAATGCATTGGCTCACTTTGGATTTAATAAGAAATAAAAATTAAAATGCTTTTGAAGAAAAGGAATATGCAATTTAATTAAATTTATAGTTTTCTGGTAGAGATAGAGCATTTGTTCCTAAAATGATTCATTTTTAACAGGTTATTTATTAAAGATGGCAAAAAGCCATTTAAAGAACTATAAAACATGTTAATAGAAAATTTAGAGTCTACTTTGGCATTCATTAGTATATTAAAAGAGCTAAGCATAGCTTATAAATGAGGTGAATGTCCCTATCTCCTAAAACTACGTAAATAATCATCTTCCTTTTTTTCTGGTTAAATAACCAGCGTCAAAAATAATGTGTTATGCTTATTACTGCATTATGAGATTACAAGTAATATGCATCTGAAATATGAAAATACGATCTTCTCAAACCCACCAATTTGTTGAATAAAAAATTCACAAACATACAAATATTAGGGGTTCTTTAAACAGAAACATCCCCAGTATGATTAAGAGTTGTCTATTTATCTAAAAAGATGTATAGATATGAAAGGCTAAAAGGCTGAACAGGTTGAGAAACTTAATGCTAAAATGTCAGAAACCACTATTTCCCTCTGCCTTTCCAAGTCACATATGACAAAAATCCTTAACTATATTATAAAGTGATAGGAATAAGAAGACACGCTTTAAAATTTCTTTAAAGGATGCAAAAATTTCTTAAAGCAAGTCATTAAATTTCTTTAGTTTCAAAATCATTAATCACTGTGGCTTCCAGTTTATTTTCACCACAATTATGAGAGAAGAATAAAAATCAGTTTCAAACGTAGCTTCAAAATTCTGGTGGACTAATTTTGTGTCTGAGACAAGGTTAACTGAGCAAAAGCAACTTTACCTGTATATATCATGCTTGATACTGGCCCTTGATTTTTGCCCAGGTTCATAGTTTTCAGGTGGCATATAGATAATTGTCCCTCCTTCTGGCGCAGATTTGCTACTTCGTGATTGTGAGAGGGACATCATGCGCCATTTTGATAAACCAAAATCTGCAATCTGTAAGGGAAAAGAACAAATAATTGAATTAAAAATTTTTCTCTTTAAAAAGTCCAAAAGTCAACTATCTTTGTGTCTATTCACTGCATTTAGTTATCAATTGAGAAAATGTTATATATTTTAATATTTTATTTCTATGTATTCCGCCAGATTCTTACAAAATTAAATTCCATAGTGCTGAGCCAAATAACTCTAGAAGCAATACATAGTGACTTCAAGTTTAATATAACATTACAAATTTCAAAAGAGACTAATTTTTGAAAATTAAAGAGAAGCATTTTTTATCTGATATTCTCAATGAATGAGTACCTTGCACACCTTACTTTTCATGATATATAGCTTGATACCATAGGCTTTCTACATCTCAAAGAGCTGCTAAGTCTACTTACATCTCATACAATTGTCACTGACCATTTTTTTACAATTCTGGTTTATACAGTTGTATTCATAATGCCCTAAAGGTAGCATCCCTCAATTATGAAATAAGCAAAATCTCAATAATATTAAAGATAATTATTATACAATTTTATGCTGATCACTAAAAGAAGTATTTCGTGGAAACAGTATAATTGCACATAATGCATATTTATGTCCAATACAATGGTTGCCTAAAGAATTATCAGTGACAATATTCTGTGCCTTTGAAATGTCCTTTATAGTTATATTTCAATTGTAAATCTTGTGCAGATATTATACAGTATCTTATAACTCTTAATATTTAAAAGCTTCCTTATTTATTTTTTAAAATGTAAGACAAAATATTAAGAACCAAAATAATATTTAATACACAAGGGAGTATGGGAAATCCTTGAAGACATTTAAATTACTTAGAATATTTTACTGTATACTTTAGAATTCAGCAGAGTGAAATGCACTCCATGCAGCACATCATTTGTTTCCATTGTTTACTACCTACATTTTTTACTGGTTTTAACAAAATACATAATTTTTATTAGCATTTAGATGAATTTGAGATTTAAAAAAATGTGACCTCCACCCCAAAAAAGGAGGGGTAGAATAAATGAATCTTTCATTCATTTGCTATAATAAAAGAGTAAATTTAAGGAAAAAATAAAAATAAAAAATTTAAAACTGAATTCACAGCAAAGGACCAAGTATATGCTATTGATGCATGAAAAGGAAGAGGTCATTAACTATTACTCTGCTTTTGTTTTCTCTATCAAGAATAGTTTCTGGTCCGAGATGAAGAAAATAAAGTCTAAGGAAGTTGGAAAGTTATGCAAGTATCATATATTTCAAGTTATTGAGATAATTTGCAAATATCCCCTTTTGCAAATCAACATTTGCAATCTATAGAAATATATGGAGTATTCTAAAGTACACAACCTAGGAACCTAAGGATAGGTCTGACATAGTTGTAGGAGCCACCCTTAAATTCTGGTGTTTTAGTCCTCTCACACTGCATCAAGTCTCTCTTTTTAAAGGGCCTTAATTTCATTTATAAAGGAGAAGCCCTCCTGGTTTAATCACCTCTTAAAGGTCCCATCTTTCTTAATAATATAACATTGGCAACACCTAAAGTTTACAGGGGACACATTCAAATCATAGCATTCTGCCTGTGGGTCTCCTAAAATTCACATCCTTCTTATATACAAAATATATTCATTCCTGCCCAATAGCTCCCCATAGTCTCAACTTGTTCTAGTGTCAACTTTAAAGCCCAAGTCCAAAGTCTCATCTAAACATCATATGGGTGAGACTCAAGGTACAATTCATCCTGAGGCAAATTCCTTTCTAGTTGTGAGTCTGTGAAATTAAATAAGTTAAGTGCTTACAAAATAACCCATTCCGAAAGGAAGAAACAGGAAAGAAAAAAGGAGTAACAGGTCCTAAGTCAGTCTAAAACTGAACAGAGCAAACAACATTAAGTCTTAAGGCTTGAGGATAACCTTTGACTCCAGGTACTACCGTCTGGACACACTGGGGTGGGGTTGAACCCCAAGGCCTTGGGCAGCCCTGCCCCTATGGCTTTGCTGGATATAGCCCACACTTCATTTCTTATGTATTGAAGTCACATGTTTTGGTATTCCCAGGCTGGTGCTGCATGCTGGTGGCTCTACAGGTCTGAGGTTCTAGGGACAGCCCTGCGCCCACAGATCCACTAACCATTGCCGTAAAGGATCCACCCCAAAGCAGATCTCTGCCTGGGCCCCGAGCTTTTCCAAGGCACTTTTTAAAATTTAGGTGGAAAAAGCCATGCCTCCACAGCTTTTGCCCTTTGTACGCCTGCATAATTAGCACCACATGGTTGCCATTCAAAGCTTACTGCTCTCTGGAACAGTGGCATGAGCCACATCTGGGCCCATTTGAATCACAATTGGAATTGCCAAGCAACACACGCTGGGCCTGTGATAATAAGCATGGCAGCCTTGAATATTTTTGAAATGCCTTTGGGGGTCATTCTCCCACTGTCTTGATGACTAGCGCCTATCTTCCTTCCATCCATGCTAATTTCTTCATCAAACAGTTACTTGGCCATGCTCTTGTTTACTCTCTGAAAAAGGATTTTTTATTCTTTACATGGTCAGTCTGAGAAATTTCCAAATTTTTACATTCCAATTCCTTTCCATCTGAGACTTTTCGTCAGAATAGTCTTTATCATCCATATGTCCAGGAAGATTCTCTTCATAACCACTCAAGTAATCTCTAAAAGAAGGAAGGTTTCTCTACAGACCCTCTCTTCACTTCTGAGCCCTCATAGAATTGCCCTTAATGCTCTCTTCATGGCAGTCTAGGCTTTCTCTGGCATTCACTTCAAAAACTATTTCAGCCTATATGCCATTATGCAGTTCTAAAGCTACTTCCACATTTTTAGATGGTTGTTATAGAAACTCCTTACTTTTCTGGTACCAATTTCTGTCTTAGTCCATTTGTGCTGCTATAGCAGAATACTGCAGACTGGGTAATTTTCAAAGAAGAGAAATTTGTTTCTCACAGCTCTGGGGGCTGGAAGATTCAAGATCAAGCCACTGACATTTGGTCTGGTAAGCGCCTGCTTGTGGCCTCCTCATGCAGTAGAAGGCAGAAGGGTAAGCTACCTGAAAACTGGATGAAGCCTTTTTTTTTAAGGGTCTCAATCTCATTCAGGAGGAAGGGAAAAGCCCTCGTGGCCTAATTACCCCTTAAAGGCCCCACCTCTTATACTATCACATTGACAACACCTGAATTTTGGAGGGGGCACGTTCAAACCATAGCAGCTGGCTTAAAAAATTTAAAAACATTTACAAAAAGGGGTATTTTATAAGTATGTAGAAAACGAAAAAGCTGGCAAAAATTCTGAAAAAAGAAATTATTGGAACAGTGGTCAATTTCTGACCTTGTGTGATATATCCCAAGTTCCTACCACAATGCCTAGCACACAGTAGTTGCTTCATAAACATTTATTAAGTAATGACCAATTTCATTTCCTTTTTTGACACTAATAATACTGTCAAAGAGTAAATGTATAAATGGTTTATATATTATAAAATATTTTAATGTACTTTAATAAAAATATATTAGATTTCTAAGTTAGTAGGCCTATCTGGTGTACACAGAAGAGCAGGAAATCGCACATTTGTTCGTTCAGCAAATAATTATTGAATATTTCTATATGGCATGTGCTGGCTATGTGTCAGGTAATGAAGTAGACTAAATTTCTGTCTTCATGGAGCATACATTCTAATTATGGAAGATAGTCAATAAATATATTAATAAGATATATTATGTCAGATGGTGAAAAATATGACGGAGAAAGCATAAATCAAGGTAAGAAGAATAGAGAGGGACTAGGTGGGTAGTAAGAGAAAGCCACTCTGAAAATGAGGATGAAGAAGATGACTAAGTCGCTAAGAGGAGTTAAGCAAGGACTTTCATAAAATTTTTAAGGACAGAACAAAGAAATATGGGCTATATAAAGCACTTTTAGGAGTATTCCAAACAAACTGAGTAAGTATTCTCCAAAAGCCTGGATTAACAAAAGAACTGATATTGACCCAGAGGAAGGTTCTTAGGGCCATGTGGTACAGCTCTGATTCAAGCTCTGTACTGGCTCATATTTAACCATCACTTAAAGATACAAAAAACTAGCTAATTAAATTTGAGGATCACACAAAACTTGAAGAGAAACTTAAAACCTTTGGATTACAGAAATAACATTCAAACGGTCTTAAGAGACTGAAGCAATTGCTCCAATCTAAGAAGATAACATCTGATCATATCTAGAAAATATTCTATAAAGTAAACGATAAGGAGAGGTGGCTTAAGCAATAATATGTGGGAAAAAGAACCTCTGAGGGTTTTTTGTTGACACTAAGCCCAATTTGAACCATGTGATATGACTACCCCTGGAAAGCAGATGAATTATTAAGGAACTATTAAGTATTTAGGGCCAAGGAAGTGACACTTTCAAGTGACACTTTCACTAAATTCTGCATTCATCAAAGCACACCAAAAATAGTACTGTGCTCCATTCTGAGGATCAAAATTTAAGAGAGATTTAAACAAACAGATGCATCTATATAGCACCAAGGATTAAAATCCATGTAATAAGAAGTGACCTGAAGGAACTGAGGGTATTTATCAGAGAGATGGACAAAATGCACCTGTATGTGAGGGGTTGGGAGACAGCTCATTGCAATATTCAAGTATTGAAAGGGCTGTCCTATGGAAGTAACTAAATTGAATTTATTTTATTCATCACAAAAAGTTGAAGTAGGATCAATGGATGGAAGCAACCAGGAAGGAGTTTTAGTTGATCATTTAAGAAAATGTCACAATTATTCAATTAAGGATGTTAAGACTCCCTGTTACAGGATAACTACTTTGGAGATGGATTGTTGTAGTGAGGGCTCAGAGTACTAGGTGACCAAGAAGGTACTTCTACTTGATGGTTCTATAATTGATAGATTAGTTTCACTTTTTCTTAGTAATACTGAGGCAGCAGCTTGCTTCTCTCTCCCTTCCCCTACCATTTTATTGCAGAGAGAGGAGTGTCTTCAATAAAAATTTTTTTCCTACTTACTTTTTTCTCACATTTTTTGGTTTTAATTTTCCTGTTGTTTCAAATTCTCTATTACTAATTTATTTGAAAATTGTTTATATTTACCATAATTTTCTGATTACCTATGTTATTATAAGAAGTTTAGCAAAATTATATATAAAAATATGGTGTTACATTTAGTATTAATTACTCAAAAACTTTTAATTTACTTTCAGTTAGATGTAGAATAGCTGTGAAATCACAATAGCCAGTGTCTTCAGCACTTAAGTCTTGCATCTTAAAACAAAAATGAATTGAAGATGCATCACAGATTACATGTATTACATGAAACTATAAAACTTTTAGAAGATAACAAAAAAGATCTTCAGTAAGTAGAACTTGGTGAAAAGTGCTTAGAAATGACAGCAAAAGCATGATCCATAAAATAAAAAAGATTAACTTCATTATAACTAAAATTTTTGCTCTCTGAAAGTCCTTGTTAAATGGATGAAAAGATAAACTATAACGGGGAGGGAATATTTGCAAACTACATATCTGATGAAGAAGTACTAGTACAACAAATACAGAACTCTCAAAACTCAACAGTGAGAAAACCAAAGAATCCCTTTAGAAAATGGGCTTAAGACAGGAAGAGACATTTCACTGAAAACTATATATGGGTGGCAAATTAGCATATAAAAAGGTGTTCAATATCATTAGCAGTTAGGAAAATGCATATTAATATTAAGAAGAAATATCACTATGCATCTATTAGAACAGCTAAACAGAAAAGAGTGACAATACCAAATACTGGTGAGGATGTGGAATAGCTGGATCTCTCACACATTGCTGGTGGAATGTAAAATGGTACAGCCACTCTGGAAAATAGTTGGATACTTTCTTTAAAAACTAAACACACCCTTACCATATGACCCAGCATTTGCATTCTTGAGCTCATTTATCACACAGTAATGAAGACTTATGTTCAGTCATAAACCTGTACATCTTTATTCAAAGCAGCTTTATAATAATTAGTCCAAACTGGAAAAAACCAAAATGTTCCTCAAATGGTTAACTGTGACACTTTTATACTATGGAATACTATTTATCAATAAAAAACAACTATGATACAAGAACAACTTAGATAGCTCTCAAGAGCACATTATGTGAAGTGAACAAAGCTAATCTCAAAATATCACATACTATGATTCCACTTATATAGCATTTTCAAAATGACAAAATGAAAGAGATGGAAAGCACATTAGTGCCTGTTAGGGGTACAGATTGTGGTAGGGAGGAAGTGGGTGAGGTAGCATGAGTGGTATCTTTGTGGTGATGTTATGAGTAGTGCTGTACCTTGATTGTTGTGGTTACACAAATCTATACATGTGATAAAGTAATAGTACTATGTACACACAGTGTATTAATGTCAAATTCCTGGTCTTGAAATTATACTGTTATTATGTGTGACATAACAATGTGGGAAACTAGATGAAGGAGACATAAAACCTCTTATTACCTTTGCAACTTCCTATAAATATATAATAATTTAAAATAAAAAGTAAAAAAAGGTAATCTTGACAATTCAATTAAGAAACATAACGGCTTTGTATTTCGTATCATAATTCTATCTCTGTCTAGGAATAACTTCCTAATTGCAGTAGGAAGAAGAATAGAAGATAGAAATTAGGGGCTATGGAAATTATTATTCATCAGTCCCTATCTTTAAGGAGAGATATGAAATCAGCTAGGCCGAAGAAATAACTAAAAAGTATTTTTAAAACTATGAAGGACAAGGAAACAGATAAACTTTTTAAAAAGTAATTACCTTAACATGAAATTCACTGTCCAATAAGATATTCTGAGTTTTCAAGTCATGATGAAGTAAAGGAGGAGTCATATTGTGCAGGTAATTTACACCAAGCGCAATTTCATGCAGGATGCGAAACCTCAGTGGCCAAGCAACATCAGGATATTCAATTTTCTTCATATATATGTGAAAAGAAATAAAATGAAATTAGTCCAAATTTCACTAGGTTTCACACTTAGAAAGTTAAATATTCCATGAGGAAATACCGTATAAACTAAGGTAAAACCATACACTTATTTTTATAAAACAGCATCAATTTGATAGGGTTTAACATTTTCATGTCTTACTTTCCTCACTTTATAGAGAAAATCGCAATAACTTTATAGCACCAATACTTACTTTTAGTTTATATTGGTCATGCAACTACAGTACATGGCTTTGGGTCTTCTTTCTTCAGCTAACACAGATCTCAATTATTTTGTGTCTGTACATAGCCAGAGTCATATGCTTACACCCACATCCACCACCCCATTCTATGTCTTAATCAGGTAATTTGAGTGCACACAAATACATACAAAATTACACACAATTTGTTTTTAGGAAATACCAAGCCATTCATTAAAAAATTATATTTTAATTTTTCTATTAATATAAAACCGTACTTTATTATAATAATCACTGCATAAGTAACAAATTATGACAATATTGACTAAGCATTAATTTATCATACATTTAATTATATAATTAATATACCTGCATTCCAGCTTAAATAAGCCTTTGTTTTGTTTTTGTGGAAAGGACAGTCATTTTTGTTTCTAAACCTATATAGTACAGAAACGCTTAAAATGTAATGTTTTATTTTTCATGGTACTCAAATAATATCCATCTGAGCTTTCTTAAAATAAATGTTTTCTGAACATAAAAGTTAATGTAGCTTCCCAGGAGAATGAATATACTCCGGATGATCAGGCGATTTGGGAAGATTGACAATGAATCACCAGCCACCATGCCACATTTTTCTAAATGCTATGAAAAAGACTGTTTCTACCGAAAGTACAAAACCGTTCTTGACAAGTTTTTCTGCAAATGCGTCAGCTTATAGTTCAGTGATCAATCTAGCAGGGTGGGGAGTAGCTCAAAATATTTTAGATAGTTTAAGATTCATTTTGAGTTTTTTCAATGAATTTTGTGACGCTGGGGAGGGTTCTTCAAGATAAATTCCACCCTAAATAATGCAATATAGGAAACCAAAAGAAACACAAAAGACTAATGCAGAATATTACTTTCTCTGGTATACACAGAGACCTGTCCCCTAGAGAAACTGAAACTTTTAATCTGTAAAAAAGGTAACTTTTTCTGAAAATTATTTTATTTTCAGTAACCAGGCCTCTCTGCAGCATAGTGTAATATGGAGGCTTGTGATCATGGAGACAAGGGAGGAAAGTGCTCACCCTTTATTTTATAATTTTTTTCAGGAGTTAACAATCCCCCTAGAGGAGGCTGTAGAATTTCCAATGAGCTGCAAATTTGGGTGCCAGGGTATCTACTGGAGTGTGAGAAGAAAATATTAGATTTCTACTTATACTCATTTCTCAACAAAAATAAAAGAGAAATTGTGATATATTAATATTTGTATATTGGTTGCTGTGGTAGTTACACAAATCTTACAGACTGACACCAGTTACTTATTCCATCCTTGTTTCAAATGGTCACAAGTCATGAGTAGAATGTGATGTATTCTGAAACAAAGAGAAGGTACTCTATGACTGACTGACAATGGCACCACTTTTCCTTGGTCACTTACAGCACATTGTGTTACACTATAATTTAGGAGTATCCACTGATTGAATTTTGTAGATTATTACAATTTTAATTAAGTTAATCCTCACAAAATGGACCAAGTGATTTAAAAAGATTTATTGAAACTACAGACTCATAATATTAATAATGTAAGCTCAAGCAAACACCCTTAATTGAATACATGTATTTTGAGAATGAGGATTCCTGGATTTGTTTACTCATGAAATCCACAGTCAAAGAAAGAGTGAATGGTACCTTGGGAAAAAAGGTAAATGGCTCATACCACTGCCTATTATTAGAAAAGCTAATGTATCTGGCATTCAGAGATAATTTATTAATATTTGGCCTGCTAATTCAGAACTTTATGAACTGGTATTAGTAACATTAAATTTGAATTTGAAAGTGCTATTATTATAAAATAAAATATCACTTAACAGTGGATTTTACAGTGTACAAAGTTTATCTTTTCCATTTCTATCCATGTAGTATGCATATAAATACTAGAATTTGTTATAAATGTCAGGATCTAGAGTACAGGGCCTGAATCCACAGTGTTTTAATCAACACAAAAATGTCACAAAAGGTAAACTTTTATCCCTGTAATAGTTTTTCATTTTTCTTCGATTCATCTATATATCCCTAAATAATCTAATCAAATACAAAATCAAATTAAAATATAGTTTGAGTAATAGAAATGGCAATTATGGCCACTGAAAATGTGTAATACTTACCCTATGTAGGAGTTCATTTAATGATCCATTTGGCATGTATTCAGTAACTATTCCCAAAAATTCAGGCTCATTGCAAATTCCCAAAATTGGAAGAATATAACTAAATCTAGCTTTGTGTAAAATTTCGGCTTCTCTTAAGACATCCTTTCTTTCACTAAGAAAAGAAAATGCATAATTACTTCAAGTAATACAAAATACACAATTATCATGCCTGTAAGATTAAGCCTGGATTTTTTCATTAATTAGCTATGTAACCTCATGTAAATTATGCAACTTCTCTGCACCTTAGTTTCATCATATTTAAAAGAGAAATAATACCTACCCTATATATTTCATAGGTCTGTTTAGAGACCAAAATAACTTCTATAAGCCACCGATAGGTAAAAGTGCTATACACAGGTTATTATTATTGTACTTTTCCTAAGAAAGGGAAAGAACACAGTATTAACTTCATAAAGTCTATGTTAGAATAACTGGTGCTTGAACGAATTACAGGATTATGTTGTATTCAAATGAACATATTTTATTAGAATATTAAATTTTATGGTTGCATACCATGTAAACATCTTCCAAATATCTTGAATATATAAAATATTTAAATGTTATAGATTTAATAGCTGCATAAAAGTCAGTAATATTTATAAATTATATGCCAGAACTCAGGAAAAGAACACTGAGAACAGGTAAATGCTTAATAATATTAATAAATTGCTGGGGTAACTCTGGCTCCTAGGTTCATTTGCTTATTCACATGTAAAACAAATACATATTTAACTTTTTTTTTCCTACTTTTCTTTGCCACTTAGGCTAGAGTCCAGTGGTGTGATCACAGCTTATTACAGCCTGGAACTTCTGGGTTCAAGCAATCCTCCCACCTTAGCGTTCCCAGTAGCTAGCCCTACAGGCATGCTACCGTGCCTAGTTTTTTTTTTTTTTGTAGAGACAAGTTCTCACTATGATGTTGCTCAGGCTGGTCTCAAACTCCTGGGCTCAAGTGATTCTCTAGTTTCAGCCTCCCAAAGTGCTGGGATTACAAGTGTGAGCCACCTTGCCTGGCCACATTTAACTTTTATTATGAATAAAGAACTATGGTCAGCATTATGGAGAATATATAGATTAAAAAGATACAGTCTTTGCCTTCAAGTTGCTCAGAAATCTTTTAAGTAAAATAAAAATATAAGTCAGAATGTAAAATGTGCCACTAAAAGAGAAAAGGAAACTATGAGGAGTTCAGAAAAAAGAGAGTACATTTGAGGTTAGGGGAGTCATTTACAGAAAAGTAGGATTTTGATCCCAGCTATACCTTAAGAATGGACAGAATTTAAACATTGGAGAGAAGGTACCTAAGACAAATGAAGCCTCCCTTGAGGAGGGGATGTGTCTTTCTTTTTAACCTATATATGCCTACCACTTGGAACAGTGTCCTGTACATAGTAATACAGGAGATGTCCAATAGGTAGGTATCAAATGAATTCAAGGATGTTAAAGGGGGGGCTACGTTTGGGAAATTGTGAATTGTTTAATGCAGATCAGGATATGTAACATGAAAGGAGGAAAGGTGAAGAAGACAGGTTAGGGCCATATCTTAGTCTTAAAGCCAGGTTAGGGGGGTAAAACTTAATTTAGTAGTCATTAAATTGTGACTAATGGCGTTTTTTGTTTTTGTTTTTGTTTTTTTAACATACAAAATACACACTGGAAACTTATTTATTTTTGTGACACACCAGGTCTTGCTATGTTGCCCAGACTGGCCCTCCCTACATTGCCTCCTGAGTAGCTGGGACTACAGGGGTGTGCCACTGTGCCTGGTATGACTGAAAGCTTTTGAGTCAGGGAATGACAGTAGAATAAAATTTTAAGATGATTAACTTGGCAACAAGATGTAGGATCAGGAGAAAGTGGGAGAGTTTGAAATTCAGGTGTTAGGAGATTTTAATACCAGTTAAGATGTAAACCTAAAACCTAAACATAAAACTACAAAGGTAGCCGTGAAAATGGAAAGACAAACACTAGGTGAATAGAATGCCCGTGCTGTGGTGACTGACTATAGGGGATTAAAAAAAAAATGAAAGGGAATTAGAGATGTCATTATTTTTTTACCCTGGATGACTGGATGTGGGTTGCAGCAATGACAGAAATAGAAATGCTTCCAGGAGACGCCTATTAGGTAAGTAATGATGATAAATTAATTCTTACACCTCCCAAGCTCTGAATGAATGGTTGTTGAAATATGAACAGCAATAGACATTCAGGACTAGACTAAGAGGACTACTCTAAAAACAAACAAAAAAAAATCCAAAAAAAATCTTAGTCATTTATTTTTTGAATAGGTCATATATTTATATTTCTTAAAATTCAAGAGTTAACAAGAACGCATAAAGTGAAAAGCTTCTCTCATTCTCTCTGTCCTTCAATCACTTAATACTCCAACTGAAAGAAAACCAATTATATCAGTTTGTGAGGCCCATTTTAATTAAATGTCTATTCCCTAAATGGAAATAGGTCTGTATTTGCCCCAAGAGATTTGGGCCAACAAGACAAAGAGGATGACCCTGAAGATTCCTAGATACTAAGAACAATGGAGAGTGGATGCTGCAGAAGTCTCAGTGATACTTTACACACTCTTTCCTCCTCCCATTAAGAGTATGAGGCATTCTTCTTTCCACTGTGATCCTTTTACATGTCAGTCACTTTATATGCACTAGCATTCTACAATCAACCTCTAAACATAGTTTCATTATCTCCAGTTTATAAATGAGAGCACTGAGGCTCAGAAAAATTAATACTTTTCTGATGGTCACACTAATAAATGGCAGGGTTGGCATCAGATTTGAATTACAATCATGGGACCTTAAAGCCTGCATTTTTTTCTACCCTGTTGCTTGATCAAAGAACATCATAGTATGAAAGTTCTTGAAGACAGATTTTTGGCAAGACTGAGTGAGTGGGAAATTTTTTTAAAAGCCAAAATATTTTAAAAATTGATTTTTACATTTTGAAAACAAAGGTGTAAAGTACAGATTGTATAGTCACATCACCAAAATTAACTCAAAAATTCAATAAAAAAGTTATGTCATGTACAGGGTATTTGAACAACCAGTTGGATTCATTACTCATAAGGGGTGGGAAGATTGTTAGGGAAGGTCCACTCATTGGATAGAAGTCAGGTTATAGAGACTGATTCACCAAACATTAAAATAAGAATATGTAACACTGCATAAACTTATTTTTCTTTCAGGTCATCCAAAAAAACAATGCAAACATTGTTCTCCATAGCCCGAGAAACACATGCATTTATTATTCCAATTGTATAAGTGAGGAAAGAGACACCAGTGAGTCAACTGCACAGTATCGTCTAACACTCAGACTACATAAATACTGCAATGATAAGATCTGAGGTAACAAATTGGAGAAAAGAATGTGATACAGTAATGCCAGAGTGTTTCACTTGTCTTATGGCTTCCTCGAAGACAGAAGACAGAATTAATTTCCTACCCAATTCAGTGAAGAATTTTAGACTATGAAAATTGTTCATGAGTATGGGAAGGAAACTCCCTCTTCACTTCTTGGTCCCCAAACCACACAAAGTTAAATAAATCTTGAGAAGCAGCACCCCAAATGGGAGGATCAGTTGGCTTTTCAATACCTAATGGGTTCATCAGTGCTACATTTCCATGTAGTATTTACATAACTGGTTCTAACAATATATCTGTCCTCTCTAACTAACCACCACCTTTAAAAGTTGACTACAGACACACATACACACTTGCCCAGCACTTGCTCCACAGAATGTAAGGCCCAGAGTAAACAGACACCACACCTTGTATATCTCTTAATCTGAACAAGCTCTAGAGGTGTCCCAAATCTGTGCCATTTAGGCCATCCAAGCCTGACAGTGAGAGACAATGAAGAAAAGCCACAGGCAGGTGAAAATCCAGTAACTGGTAAGGCAGAAGCTGAGGAATTTATCTGATACGGCATACTCACAGCTTCTGGCCCATCAGGCATCTGTGGTGATGTATTTTCACATTAGATATAGGAGGAGAAGAGAATGTTGCAATCACGGATGTTAACTCCCTAAGAGCTGAATTCTGGGCCTAGTAAAATCCCTGTAGGAAGTAAAATACACAAGACTAGTGACCAGACCATTGATTAATACACAGTCACAGGTCTATGGCATGCGGCTGTAATGTTTCTCTGAAAACAGAAACTAATGTTAACTGCCCCTTAAAACCCGGACAAACTAATAAGTGAAAGCCATCTACAATTTCTGGCCATTTAACAGTCTTTTGATTCAATTTATTGTGGCAAAAATAGCACGCATTTCCTCTATTACAATCTTCCCTATTAGAGAAACTCAGAGTAGGAGAAACTGAACTGCTAGTATTGAGTCTGACATAAAACGCTCCTGACTACACGTTCCTGAATATACATAATACACCACAAACAAAACAAAAACAATAAAAAGCAAAACATCCCAGATTCTAAAGCAGCGCTGTTCAATAAACATATAATGTGAACACCACATACAATTTAAAATTTTCTCATGGCCACATAAAGTAAAAAGAAACACATGAAATAAATTTCAACATCTTATATTTAACACAAGATACCAAAAATATTATTTCACCATATAATCAACAAACAACTATTAATAAAAATATTATAAGTTCTTTTTTTTATATAAATACTAAGCATTCACACTCTGGTATGCATTTTACACTTAGGTCACATTTCAATTCGGATGGGCACATTTCTAGTGCTCAACAGCCAGCCACCTGTGGCTAAGAGCTACCTCTTGGACAGTGCAGCTCTACAGCCCGATTTCGAAAATAAGGAAAAAACAAAACAAAACCCACACCCACTATATATAAACACATCAATTTCAATAAACACGGCGTTTAGAGTTAGGCAGTGATTGCTGATTTTCGGAGTATGGAGAGAGGATGCCTAGGAGCAAGAGGGAAGGAGAGGAAGGGCAACGGAGAGATGCCTGGAGGAACGCAACTGCTGCATCTCCAGAGAAGTCGGTGCTCCCTACCGTGCCAGAGCTGGAAGGGTCAGTGCTCCCTACCTTCCAAGCTTGAAGGGCTGCCTAGAGGTGACCGGGTGGGGCCGGCCCCAAGCGGTCACTGCCATTTGGGCTCTAGAACCCGTTTGTTCGGGGGCTTGAGGGGGTGCAGGAGAGTTGGGGGCTGTTCCCGGAAACCTCAGCAGCTGCCTACCTGTCGAGCAGCGGGGTGTGGATGTGCAGGTGCTTCACGGCCACCTGGACGCGCCAGTCTGCGTGACGGGCGGACGACACAGTGCCCGAGGCGCCGCGGCTCAGGTAGCGCAGGTCGGCGAGCTTGTGGTAAGGTATGGTGGGCAGGGCACTGCAGATGGCCTCCCCGTTCATGGTTGCGGGCGCTCAGCCGGTTCCGGTGTGCCGCCTGCTTCGGCGGCTTCCAGGGCTCTCCCGCCACGCTCGGGGGCCCAGATCCGCCTGTGCACAAGCGAAGCCGGCAAGATCCTTACTGCCCCGCGACACTAGGTCACGAGGCCTCCCATTCCCCGGGCGGCCCACGTCAGCCGCTGTTTCTCCGAAGCAGAGCGGACTTCTTTTCTGAAGACTGGGGACAAGCCGTGGCGCCGCGGAGGAGCTTCCTCTCTCGCAGTCCCGGCCTTCCCAGGCGCGCGCCGCCGCTCGGTCCGGCAGTCCGAGCTCCTCCCTCCCCAAACTTCGCAGACGACGTCAGCGGCGGACAGCGAGGCGGGAAGAGGGGCCGCCCGCTCGCGGCCCTCCCTCCTGGCTCTCGCTTCGGCCTGCTGCCGGGATCCTCCGTCCGTTGGCGCAGCCGAGGCCGACGCCGAGGCCGAGGGGCTGGGGCGGGCGGCCGGGAAGTGGGAAAGAGAGCCAGAGGCACTCCTTTTGTCTTCTCTTCCCATCCCCCAGGTTTGGGAAAGTTTTCTTTTTGGGAAAGCCCCTCTCTTCGGCCCGCTGGCGGTGTCGGATTGGTTATCAGTCCCAGTCCCCCATTCCCGGGAGGATTCTACTACGGTCCGCAGGTCTTCCGGAAGTTGCCAAACCCGGATGGTAGCCGCGTCCGGGTGGGGGCTTTATTAGGGGGCGGGGGATTCTAATCTTCAAGGCTTTCCCGACTCTGCGCCTGCGCAGGAAGCGATTTGGGGCGTGTGGTGAATTCCGAGGGCTCCACACTTGAGAGGTTCTACACTCACCTGTCTACCTGGACTCCAATCTTCTCTTATTTCCAGCCACTTCAGGACTGAGAGGTGGATGACAACCCTGTCATAGTAGAGCAAGTTCAGGTGTTTAACACCTGTTACATGGGATCTGCCTTTCTCCCTCTTTTCTTACTTCCATAAGTTTATATGTACAGAAATTGAAAAATAACCTTGAAAGAGTCTATCCCTCTAACTCCAGGTAAGACTGCAAATAATTCTTTCTTATAAACCTGGGAGGAATGCAGTGTTTCATGCCAGCCAAAAAAGACTGCAAACATTTTTCCATCTTTCTGCCTTAAACACCTTTCTGCTTAGATGACTATTTTGTAAGGTATGAGTGCAAATGTTATATACAATACCAAGTCTATGCTAGGTGTTTAAGGAATTCTAGAGCTTCAGTAATAAGGAATGACTTGAATAGATTTCTGCCTACAGAGAGTTAATGCTTTAGTAGTAGTTTTGCATTACCTGAAATGAGAGTATCAATGTTACGTTTTACAATAGTGGGAGGTTGTAAACAACAGTGTGTTTCAAATTATCATTTATAATAAAATGTTCAGCACTAAATATTGGTTTGATACTCTGTGCTTTACTGCTTAATAATTTTTGTTGTTGTTGTTGTTTTCCCCTGAGATGGATTCTTGCTCTGTCACCCAGTCTGGAGTGCAGTGGCACTCTGCTTACTGCAACCTCCACCTCCCGGGTTCAAGCAATTCTCCTGCCTCAGCCTCCCTAGTAGCTGGGATTACAGACGCCCACCACCATACCTGGCGAATTTTTGTATTTTTTAGTAGAGACCGGGTTTCACCATGTTGGCCAAGTTGGTCTCCAACTCCTGACCTAGCGATCCGCCCACCTCGACCTCCCAAAGTGCTGGGATTAGGGGCGTCAGCCACCGCGCCCAGCCAGTAAGCTTTTTTTCTTAAAAACTACTCAGAAAACTTTTCCATTCATTCATTCATTCATTCATTCATTCATTCATTCATTCATTCATCAAGTCAGTTAATTAAAAACCTGAGTCCTAAAAAAGAGAACAACAACAAAAAATAAACAGGGAAGAAATGATCCAAATAATAATTTTAAAAATTTTGTCGGGACTGAAGGGCAGGGGTCTTCATATTTAAAGGACCCACTGAGTAAAAAGACCCACATTAAAACACTTCATTAAAAAGGTGAGAACACTAAGACTAAAGGGAAGATTCTAAACGTTTTCAGAGGACAAAAATAAAGAGTATGGGATTTAGAATGCCATTGGATTTCTTAACAATGTTATTAAGTCATTGTTATCCTAACGTACAATGAAGTGTAATTTTTTCAATATTCCAAAGGACAGTAACTTCCAACTTAGAATTCTATAGTCAAACTATCTGTCAAATATAAGGGCAGAATAAAAACATTTTCACATATACAAGGATGAAATACTTTCCATTTACTTTTTAGGAAAAAAAAAAAAAAAAAAAAAAAAAAAAAAAAAAAAAAAAAAAAAAAAAAAAAAAAAAAAAGCTCCTAGAGAATGTGTTCCAACAAAACATGGGAGTAGGCCAAGAAAAAGAAAGGTGGGATCCAGAAAACAAGACCAGGAAATTAAGAAGGGAAACTCCAGGATGAGAGAAATGTGGGAGAATTGGAGAGCAACCCATTTTCACTGAACAGGGAGGTGGCAGACTTCAAGAGAAAACAGTAGTTACAGTAATTGAAATGATAGATTATCTAATTTTGAGTATTTGAGAATTTTTTATATTGAAAGATGTTTGATAGATCCAATGAAATACAGGATAAAGTTGGAGAATGAACTGTAAAAAAATCCAAGGAAAAAAAGGAAGCAATTGTTAATTCTATGAAAATTATTTTAGAAGGGAAACAACATTTCTCTAAACTGTTTTGTGGTGGTGAAAAATGTGGAACTTTTCAGAGCTTTTGAAATGCTAAAATACATCTCTAAGAAGGAGAGAGCATGAAACGTAGAACTGCATGGAATTTATTTGTATTGTTAATTACATTACTTTTAAATTTATTTTTAAAAACCATATTCACATGGTTTAAAATTTAAAACAATAAGGACACATAATGCAATAGAAAAATCGAGTAAAGGACTTAGATCCCTTGAAAAAGAGGTGAAAGCTGCTCAACATCATTAATTATCAGGGAACCATGATTTTTAGCTACAGTGCAACACTGCTATCCAAATAGTAGAATGAATAAAATTAAAAAGACAGAATATACCAAGTGTGAGTGAGGATTTGGAGGAACAGGAACTCTCACACACTGCTCATGGGAGTGTTGACTGGTATAATCAATTTTGTAAATTGTATGTCAGTATCTATTAAAATTGCAGATATGCAGACCCTGTGATGCAGTAATTCCTTGCTTAAGTATGTGGACATGTATATGCATCTACTAGAATGTTCATAGCAGTGTTATTTATAATAGTCTCAAACTGGAAATTACCCAAACATTGGTAAATAGTAGAATAGATAAATGAATTTTGGCACATTTATGCAATATAATGCTAAATGGCAATTAAATTAAACTGTACAAATATAATGTTGGATGAAAAAAAGCCAGATACAGAAGAGTACATATTGCATGGGCCCATTTGTATAAAGTACAAAAATAAAACTAACTTGTGCTTATAGAAATCTCTCTAGTAGGGGAGAAGCATTGATTAGAAGGGAATGATGAGGCATTTGAGATGATGGTAATGTTCTATTTTTTTATTCAGGACCTAGGATCTAGGTCCAAGTTGCATAAGTGTATTCAGTTTATGAAAATTCTTGGAGATTATACTCACAAACATTTTTCTGAATATATAGTATCCTTCAATAAAAAGTTAATTGGCTTAAATATAAAAAACATGCACATGTGTAAACATGCATATATTATATATGCATGTTAAATATAGATTTATATATTACATATATTGTATTTTCATATTTCTATATTGTCATATTTCTATATAAATACATATTTGTAATAAATATATATAAATACATATATATTTATGTATATTGTATCTTATAAATGTATAAATATGTATTTATAAATGTATAAGTACATATACATATATTTATATATAAATACATAAATATATATATAAATACATATTTATATATATGTATTTATATATTACATGTGCATATTTATATTTAATTATATATATAAAAATATATATCAATACATATATGTATTTGTATATATAAATACATAAATATATATAGATATATAAATACCTATTTATATATCAATATATATTTATATATAAATTTATATGTGTATATAAATATATGATATGTATATACATATATGTATATAAATATGTATACAAATAATGTATATATAAATATATGTATATAAATATATAAATATAAATGTCTCTATATAATATATAAATATAAATTTAAATATATATAAATATGAATTTAAATATATATTTATATATAAATATGTATACATAAATATATATATAAAGATATATAAATATGTATATATTACATATGCATGTTTATATTTAATTATATATATAAAATATATCAAATATCTGTCAGTTTTATGTAATTATTATAACACTGTATACCTGTTCACTTTGCTTGTTTTTTACTTGGTATATTTTGGATATGTTTCCATATAAATGCATAAAAACCTCCCTCATCCTTTTTTATTTTCAAAAGGCTGTTGGATATACCACAATTTATCCCCCATTGACGGGCATATACTTTGTTTTCACACGTATGGTATTACAGATAATGCTGCAATAGTTAATTTTTGCTTATGCTATTACATACATATATATCTACATATTTCAGAAGCCAAATTGCTAGATAAAAGAGTATGTTCATTTGTAACTTTGGTTGATATCATTGAATTGTTCTTCATTGAAGTTATACTAGTTTTCTTTTCCTGTAGATGATGAGAATAGCTGTTTTTCCACACACTTACTTTCCTTCCTTTTTTTAAAAAAATATTTATATTGGCTTATATTTTTAGTTTGTATTTGGAGTTTAGCAACAGTTCATTTAGAGGAGACACAAAATCTTTTAGTAACAATTTATGATGACAATGTTGACATGTGTATTAATTGTTCTTACCAATAGTTCTTTTTAGAGCTCTAAAGAGAATTCTGAAAATAATTATTTTGCCTCTCCCAATCTAATGTTTTATTTATTTTTTCACAAAGGTTATTGACTTTATTGAGCTCTGTTTTCTTCTTTTTTTAAAAAAATTATTTATTATACTTTAAGTTCTGGGGTGCATGTGCAGATCATGCAGGTTTGTTACATAGATATACACGTGCCATGGTGGTGGTTTGCTGCATCCATCACTCCGTCATCTACATTAGGTATTTCTTCTAATGTTATTCTTCCCCAATCCCTCCACTCTCTGCTATTCCTCCCGTACCGCCCCCCCCAGGTCCCAATGTGTGATGTTCCCCTCCCTGTGTCCATGTGTTTTCAACACCCACTTATGCGTGAGAATATGCAGTGTTTCTTTTTCTGTTCTTGTGTCAATTTGCTGAGAATGATGATTTTGCAGCTTCATCCATGTCCCTGCAAAGGACATGAACTCATCCCTTTTCACGGCTGCATAGTATTCCATGGTGTATTTGTGTCACATTTTCTTTATCTAGTCTATCCTTGATGGGTATTTAAGTTGGTTCCAAGTCTTTGCTATTGTGAACAGTGCTGCAATAAACATACATGTGTATGTGTCTTTATAATAGAATGACTTATAATCCTTTGGGTATAGATCCAGTAATGGGATTGCTGGGTCAAATGTTTTTTCTATTTCTAGATCCTTGAGGAATCGCCACACTGTCTTCCACAATGGTTGAACTAATTTACACTCCCACCAACAGTGTCAAAGTGTTCCTACTTCTCCACATCCTCTTCAGCGTCTATCCTCTCCTGATTTTTAAATGATCGCCATTCTAACTGGTGTGAGATGATATTTCAGTGTGGTTTTGATGTGCATTTCTCTAATGACCAGTGATTAGCTTTTTTTCATATATTTGTTGGCTGCATAAATGTCTTCTTTTGAAAAGTGTCTGTTCATATCCTTTGCCCACTTTTTGATGGGGTTGTTTGTTTTTTTTTTTCTTGTAAATTTAAGTTCTCTGTAGATTCTTGATATTAGCCCTTTGTCAGATGGGTAGGTTGCAAAAATTTTTTTCCCATTCTATTGGTTGCCGGTTGACTCTATTGATAGCTTCTTTTGCCATACAGAAGCTCATAAGTTTAATTAGAAACCATTTGTCTATTTTGGCTTTTGTTGCCATTGCTTTCAGTGTTTTAGTCATGAAGTCATTGCCTGTGCCTATGTCCTGAATGATATTGCCTAGGCTTTCTTCTAGAGTTTTTTATAGTGTTAGGCCTCATGTTTAAATCTTTAATCCATCTAATTTTTATATAAGGTATAAGGAAGGGATCCAGTTTCAGCTTTCTACATATGGCTAGCCAGTTTTCCTAACATTATTTATTAAACAGGGAATCCTTTCCCTATTTCTTGTTTCTGCCAGGTCTGTCAAAGATCAGATAGTTGTAGTTGTGTGGCATTCTTTCTGAGGCCTCTGTTCTGTTCCATTGGTCTGTATCTCTGTTTGGTATCAGTACCAGGCTGTTTTGGTTACTGTAGCCTTGTAATATAGTTTGAAGTCAGGTAATGTGATGCTTCTAGCTTTGTTTTTTGTTTTTTGTTTTTTTTTTTTGCTTAGGATTGTCTTGGCTATTCGGGCTCTTTTTTTGGTTCCATATGAAGTTTAAGGTGGTTTTTTTCAATTTTCTGAAGAAAGTCAATGGTAGCTTGATGGGGTTAGCATTTAATCCATAAATTACTTTGGGCAGTATGGCCATTTTCATGTTATTGATACTTCCTAACCGTGAGCATGGAATGTTTTTCCATCTGTTTGTGTCCTCTCATATTTCCTTGAGCAGTGGTTTGTAGTTCTCCTTGAAGAGGTCCTTCACATCCCTTATTAGTTGTAGTCCTAGGTATTTTATTCTCTTTGTAGCAATTGTTAGTGAGAGTTCACTCATGATTTGGCTCTCTATTATTGGTATATAGGATTGCTTGTGATTTTTACACATTGATTTTGTATCCTGAGACTTTGCTGAAGTTGCTTATTAGCTTAAGGAGATTTTGGGCTGAGATGATGGGGCTTTCTAAATATACAATCATGTCATCTGCAAACAGGGAAAATTTGACATCCTCTCTTCTTAGTCTAATACCCTTTATTTCTTTCTCTTGCCTGATGGCCCTAGCCAGAACTTCAATACTATGTTGAACAGGAGTGGTGACAGAGGGCATCCTTGTCTTGTGCCAGTTTTCAAAGGGAATGCTTCCAGGTTTTGGCTATTCAGTATGATATTGGCTGTGGGTCTGTCATAAATAGCTCTTGTTATTTTTAGGTACAATCCATTGATACCTAGTTTATTGAGAGTTTCCAGCATAAAGTGCTGTTGAATTTTTTTGAAGGCCTTCTCTGCATCTATTGAGATAATCATGTGGTTTTTGTCTTTGGTTTTGCTTATGTGATGGATTATGTTTATAGATTTGCAGATGTTGAACCAGCCTTACATACCTGGGATGAAGCTGACTTGATTGTTATGGATAAACTTTTTGATGTGCTGTTGGATTTGGTTTGCCAATATTTTATTGAAGATTTTTGCATCAATGTTGATCATGGATATTGACCTGAAATTTTCTTTTTTAGTTGCATCTCTGCTAGGTTTTGGTATCAGGAAGATGTTGGTCTCATAAAATGAGTTAGGGAGGTTTTCCTCTTTCTGTATTGTTTGAAACAGTTTCAGAAGGAATGGTAGCAGCTCCTCTTTGTCCCTCTGGTAGAATTTGGCAGTGAACCCGTCAGGTCCTGGACTTTTTTGGTTGGCAGGCTGTTAATTGCTGCCTCAACTTCAGACCTTGTTATTGGTCTATTCAGGAATTCAACTTCTTCCTGGTTTAGTCTCGGGAGGGTTTAAGTGTCCAGGAACTTATCCATTTCTTCTAGATTTACTGGTTTATTTGTATTGAGGTGTTTGTAGTAATCTCGAGGCAAGTTTGTATTTCTGTGGGATCGGTGGGGATATCTCCTTTATCATTTTTCATTTCATCTATTTGAATCTTCTCTCTTTTCTTTTTTGTTTGGCTGGCTAGCAGTCTATCTATTTTGTTCATCTTTTCAAAAAGCAGCTCCTGGATTTATTGATTTTTTGAAGGATTTTTTGTATCTCTATCTCCTTCAGTTCTGCTTTGATCTTAGTTATTTCTTGCCTTCTGCTAGCTTTTGAATTTGTTTGTTGCTGCTTCTCCAGTTCTTTTAATCTTAACATTAGGGTGTCGATTTTATATCTTTTCTCACTTCTCTGGTGGGCATTTAGTGCTATAAATTTTCCTCTGGATACTGCTTTAAATGTGTCCCAAAGATTCTGGTACATTGTGTCTTCATTTTCATTGGTTTTGAAGAACATCTTTATTTCTGCTTTCATTTAATCATTTATCCAGTAGTCATTCAGGAGCAGCTTGTTTAGTTTCCATGTAGTTGTGCTGTTCTGAGTGACAGCAGTGCAGTAATAGTGGGAGATTTTAACACCCCACTCACAGCATTAGACAAATCATCTGGACAGAAAATCAACAAAGAAACATTAGACTTAAACTATACTCTAGAACAAATGAACCCACCAAACATACAGAACATTCTGCTCAACAAATGCAGTATATACATTCTTCTCATCAGCACATCGAACGTTGTCCAAGATAGACTGTATGTTAGGCCACAATACAAGTCTTAATAAATTAAAAAAAATTGGAATCATATTAAGGATCTTCTCAGATCACAGCAGAATAAAACCATAAATCAATACCAGGTGGAACTTTGTGACCTATATTGAAATTAAACAACATGCTCCTGATCAACCTTTGGGTCAATGATGAAATGAAAATGGAAATTAATTTTTTTTGAAGTTAATGAAAATGGAGTAAAGTTTACAGTGTTAAATGCCTGTATAATAAAAAAAAAGAGGAAGATCTCAAATTAACAGCCTACCATCACACCTCAAGGTGAATATGTATATATCAACAAACCAACCCATAATTAGTGGAATAAAAAAAATAAGAAAGATTATAGTAGAACTAAATGAAACAGAGACCAAAAAAAAAA
>NW_016107424.1:320892-344935 GCF_001604975.1 Cebus imitator | reverse complement strand
AAAAAAAAAAAAAAAGAAAAACAATAGAAAGGATCAATGAAACAAAAGGATTTTTCTGTTTTGTTTTGTTTTTGAAGACCAGGTGTCATTCTGTCACCCAGGCTTGAGTGCAGTGGTGCAGTCATGGCTTACTATTGCCTTGAAATCCTAGGCTCAATCAATCCTCCCACCTCAGCCTCCTAAGTACCTGGAACTATAGACACATTCCACCATGCTCAACAGATTTGAAAATAATTAAAAAAACAAAAAACAAAAAACCTTTTTTTCAGAGATTGGACCTTACTATATTACCCAGACTGGTATTGAACTTCTCTGGTCTTGACCTCCCAACTCCCAAAGTGCTAGGATTACAGGTGTGCTTGACTTCACCCAGCCAAAATATTGCTTTTGAAAAGATAAACAAATTGATAAACCACTACCTAGACTAACCAAGGAAAAAAAGAGAGAGGAACCAAATAAACAAAAGGAAAAATGAAGAAAGAGACATTATAAATGATACAACAGGAATACAAAAGGTCATCAGAGACTACTATGAACAACTATATGTTCACAAACTGGAAAACTTAGAGAAAATAAAAATATTCCTGGAAACATACAAGCTTCCACATTTGAACCAGGAAGAAATATAAATCCTGAACAGATGAATAATGTGTTGTGAGACTGGATAAGTAATACAAAATTTGCCAAAAAAAAGAGTACAGTACTAGATGAATTCTCAGCCATATTCTACCAAATATACAAAGAGGAACTGGTACCAGTCTTCTGAAACTGTTTCAAAAAAATTGAGGAGGTGAGAATTCTTCCTAACATATCAGTGAACCCAGTATCATGCTAATATCAAAAACATATAAGGCCACAACAACAAAAAAGAAAACTACAGATAAATATTCCCGATTAACATAGATGCAAAAATCCTAAGCAAAATACTACCAAGCCAAATCAAACAGCACATCAGAAAGATAATACAGCATTATCAAGTGGGTTTTATACCAGGTATGCAAGGATGGTTTACCATATGTGAACCAATTAATATGCTTCACCACAAAAACATAATTAAGGGAAAAAACCATATGATCACCTCAATAGATGCAAAAGGCATTTGATAAAATTTATCCACCCTTCATGATAAAAAGCCTCAACCAATTAGGCACAGAAGGAACACAACTTAATATAATAAAAACCGTGTATGCCAAACCAATAGCCAATATCATACTGAATGAGGAAAATGAAAGCATTCCCTTTAAGAACTAGAAATAAGACAAGGATTCCCACTTTCACCACTCCTATTCAGCATAATACTGTAAGTTTTAGCCAGTGTAATTAAGCCAGGTAAAGAAATAAAAGCATCCAAATTGGAAAAGAGGAATTTAGTATATCTCTGTTGATGATATGACTTCATATCTAGAGAACCCTCAAGATTCTATTAAAAAAAAAAACCGCGGTGGCTCAAGCCTGTAATCCCAGCACTTTGGGAGGCCGAGGCGGGTGGATCACGAGGTCAAGTGATCGAGACCATCCTGGTCAACATGGCGAAACCCCGTCTCTACTAAAAATACAAAAAATTAGCTGGGCATGGTGGTGCATGCCTGTAATCCCAGCTACTCAGGAGGCTGAGGCAGGAGAATTGCCTGAACCCAGGAGGCGGAGGTTGTGGTGAGCCGAGATTGTGCCATTGCACTCCAGCCTGGGTAACATGAGTGAAACTCCGTCTCAAACAAACAAACAAACAAAAAAAAAAACCTTAGATTTGGTAAATGAATTCAGTAAAATTTCAGGATACAAAAGAAATGTACAAAAGTCAGTATCATTTCCATATCCTTATAATGATCAAGGCAATAACCAAATAAAAAAGGCAATTTCATTTACAATAACTATGAAAAATACAAAATACCTAGGAATATATTTAACCAAAGAAGTGAAAGGTCTCTACAAGGAAAATTATAATATGATGCTGAAAAAAGTTTTTGATGACACAAACAAATGAAAAAACATCCCATGCTTATAGATCAGATAATTACTATATTTAAAATGACATTATTGCCTGATATGGTTTGGCTGTGTCCCCACCCAAGTGTCATCTTGAATTGTAGCTCCCATAATTCCCCCCAGTCATGGGAGGATCCCAGAGGGAGTTAATTCCATCATGGAGCAGTTGTCCTCATGCCATTCTCCTGATACTTGAGTGAGTTCTCACCAGATCTGATGGTTTTATAAGGGGCTTTCCCCTGTTTGCTCTGTACTTCTTGCTGCTGTCATGTGTAGAAGGATGTGTTTGCTTCCCCTTTTGCCATGATTTTAAGTTTCCTGAGGCCTCCCCAGCCCTGTGGAACTGTGAGTCAATTAAACCTCTTTCCTTTATAAATTAACCAGTTTCAGATATGTCTTTATAGCAGCATGAGAATACTAATACAGTAAATTGGTACTGGCAGAGTGAGGTGTTGCTGTAAAAATGTGGATGTGACTTTGGACCTGGGTAACAGGCAGAGGTTGGAACAGTTCGAAGGGCTCAGAAGATGGGAAAATTTGGTACTTCCTAGAGACCTGTTGAATGACTGACCAAAATGCTGATAGTGATATGAATAATAAAGTCCAGGCTGAGGTGGTCTCAGATGGAGCTGAGGAACTTGTTGGGAACTGCAATAAAGGCCACCTTTGCTATGCAAAGAGACTGTCATTTTGCCCCTGCCCTAGAGATCTGTGGAACTTTGAACTTGAGAGAGATGATTTAGGATATCTGACGGAAGAAATTTCTAAGCAGCGAAGTGTTCAAGAGGAAGCAGAGCATAAAATTTTGAAATATTTGCAGCCTGATGATGTCATATAAAAGAAAAAAACATTTTTCTGAGGAGAAATTCAAACCAGCAGCAGAAATTGGCATAAGTAACTACAAGCCAAATGCTAATCAACCAAGAAATGGGGAAAATCTCTCTAGGGCATGTCTGAGACCTTCACGGGAGCCACTCATCACAGGCCCAGAAGCCTAGGAAGGAAAATGGTTTCCTGGGCTGGGTCCAGCACCTCCCTTCTGTGTGCAGTCTCAGGACTTGATGCCCTGTATCCCAGCTGCTCCAGCCATGGCTAAAAGGGGCCAAGGTACAGCTCAGGCCATAGCTTCAGAGTGGGGAATCTCCAACCCTTGTCAGCTTCCACATGGTGTTGAGCTTGTGGGTGCACAGGAGTCAAGACTTGAGATTTGTGAACCTCACCTAGATTTCAGAAGATGTATAGAAATGCCTAAATGTCCAGGCAGAAGTTTGGGATTATTTGTTTTCTTGTTATTGAGTAGTCAATTTCCCTGTATGTTTTGGATATTGGTCCCTTATCTAATGTATGATTTGCAAATATTATCTGCCAATCTGTGGGTTGTCTTTTCACTCTGTTAGTTGTTTCCTCTGCTGGGCATAAGCTTTTTAATTTGATGTAATCTCATTTTTCTATTTTTGCTTTCATTGCCTGTGCTTTTGGGGTCATATGTAAGAAATGTCTGTCCATTCCAATGTCATGGAGCCTTTCGTATATGTTTTTTACTAGTAGTTTTACAGTTTCAAGTCTTAAATTTAAAAATTTAATTAATTTTGAGTTGATTTTTCTATAAGTGGTGGAAAAGAGTCCATTTTTATTTTTCTGTATATTGATATTCGGTTCTCCTAATACCACTTAAAGAAGACTGTCTTTTCTCCATTGTGCATTCTTAGAGTCTTTTTTGGAACTTAATTGATCATAGATATGTGGGTTTATTTTTGGGCTCTCTGTCTTACTCCATTGCCTGGTGTGTCTGTTTTAATTTGAATATTATGCTGTTTTAATTATTATAGCTTGTAATATATTTTAGAATTCAGTAATGTAATGCCTCCAGCTTTGTTTATTTTTCTCAGGATTACTTTGGCTATTCAGGGTCTTTTGTGGTTCCACATGAATTTTGTGGTTATTTTTTCTATCTCTGTGAAAAATAGTATTGGACTTTTGATAGGGGTTGCATTGAGTCTGTAAATTGCTTTCTGTAATATGGATATTTTGACAATATTAATTCTTCCAATCTATGAACACAGGATATTGTTCCATTTATTTGTGTCATCTTCGGTTTCTTTTCTTGATGCTTTATAGTTCTCAGTGATTTCTTTAAACTTTTTTTCCCCCATAAGTCATTGGGATACAGATGGTATTTGGTTATGTGAGTATGTTATTTAGTAGTGATTTGTGAGATTCTGGTGTACTTAACACCAGGACAGTATACATTGCACCACATCAGGAGTCTTTCATCCCTTGCCCCTCTCTTTCTATTCCCCCCAAGTCCCCAAAGTACATTGTATTATACTTATGCCTTTGCATCCTCATAGCTTAGCTCCCACATATCAGTGAGAATATACGAGGTTTGATTTTTCATTTCTGAGTTGCTTCACTTAGAATAATAGTTTCCACTCTCATTCAGGTCACTGCAAATGCTTTTAACTCATTCCTTTTTTATGGCTGAGTAGTATACCATTGTGTGTGTGTGTGTGTGTGTGTGTGTGTATGTATGTGTGTGTATATATATACACATATATATCTTTATAGCAGCACAATTTACAATTGTAAAATTGTGGAACCAACCCAAATGTCCATCAATCAACGAGTGGATAAAGAAAATGTGAGATATATACAAATGTGATATATATATATGTATGTGTGTGTATATATATACACATATATATGTATACACATATATATACACACATATATGTGTATACGTCTACACATATATGTCTACACATATATATGTCTACACATATATATACACACATATATGTGTATATGTCTACACATATATGTCTACACATATATATGTATACACATATATATACACACATATATGTGTATATGTCTACACATATATGTCTACACATATATATGTCTACACATATATATACACACATATATGTGTATATATATACACACACATACATATATATATATATCACATTTGTATATATCTCACATTTTCTTTATCCACTCGTTGATTGATGGACATTTGTGTTGGTTCCACAATTTTACAACTGTTAAATTGTGCTGCTATAAACGTGTGTGCAAGTAGCTTTTTGAATAATTACTTCTTCCCTCTGGGTAGCTACCTAGTAGTGGGATTGCTGGATCAAATTGTAGTTCTACTTTTAGTCTCCAGACTCTTTTCCATAGTGGCTGTATTAGTTTACATTCCTGCCAGCAGTATAGCGTGTTCCTGGATTACTGCATCCATGCCAACATCTACTGTCTTTTGATTTTTTGATTATGGCCATTCTTGCAGAAGTAAGGTGGTATTGCATTGTGGTTTTGATTTGATTTGCATTTCCCTGATCATTTAGTGATGTTGAGCGTTGTTTCATATGTTTGTTGGCCATTTGTATATCTTCTTTTGGGAAATGTCTATTTATGTCCTTAGCCCACTTTTTGATGGGATTTTTTTTTCCCTTACTGATTTGTTTGAGTTCTTTGTAGATTCTGGATATAGTCCTTTGTCAGATGTATAGATTGTGAAGATTTTTTTTTCCACTCTGTGGGTTGTCTGTTTACTCTGCTGACAGTTCCTTTTGCCATGCAAAAGCTCTTTGGTTTAATTAGGTCTCAGCTCTTTATCTTTGTTTTTACTGAATTTTTGGGTGGTTCTTGGTAATGAAAACCTTACCTAAGCCAGTGTCTAGAAGAGTTTTTCCAATGTTATCTTCTAGAATTTTTATAATTTCCAGTTTTAGGTTTAAGTCC
Source organism: Cebus imitator (assembly GCF_001604975.1). Taxonomy (NCBI): domain Eukaryota; kingdom Metazoa; phylum Chordata; class Mammalia; order Primates; family Cebidae; genus Cebus; species Cebus imitator. Next base: position 339,199 of record NW_016107424.1, on the reverse strand, counting down.
TTAATCCATCTTGAGTTGACTTTTGTATAAGGTGAGAGATGAGGATCCAGTTTCATTCTCCTACATGTGGTTAGCCAATTATCCCAGCGCCGTTTGTTGAGAAGGGTATCCTTTCCCCTTTTTTTATTTTTTTATTTTTTTTGAGACAGAGTCTCACTGTTGTCTCCTGGGCTGTAGCACAATGGTGAAATCTCAGCTCACTGCAACCTCCACCTCCCAGGTTCCAGCAGTTCTCTTGCCTCAGCCTCACAAATGCTGAGATTATAGGTGCCCACCACTGTGCTGGCTAATTTTTGTATTTTTAGTAGAGTCGGAATTTCCCCATGTTGGCCAGTCTGGTCTCAAACTCCTGACCTCTGGTGATCGACCTGCCTCAGCATCCCAAAGTGCTGGTATTACAGGTATGAACCACCATTCCTGTTTTTGTTTCCCCACTTTATGTTTTAGTTTGCTTTGTTGAAGATCAGTTGGCTGTAAGTATTTAGGTTCATTTCTGTGTTCTATATTCTGTTTCGTTGGTCTGTGCCTATTTCCATACCAGTACCGTGCTGTTTTGATGACTGTGGCCTTATAGTATAGTTTGAAATTAGGTAGTGTGATGCCTCCAGATTTGTTCTTTTTGCTTAGCCTCACTTTGGTGATGTGGGCTCTTTTTTGGTTCCATATGAATTTTAGCTTTTTTTTTGGTTCCATATGGATTTTAGAATTGTTTTTTTCTTATTCTGTGAAGGATGATAGTGATATTATGATGGAGGTTGAATTGAATTTGTAGATTGCTTTTGGCAGTACGGTCATTTTCACAATATTGATTCTACCCATCCATGAGCATGGGATATGTTTCCATTTGTTTGTGTATTGTCTGTACTTTCTTTCAGCAGTGTTTTGTAGTTTTCCTTGTAGAGGTCTTTAGACTTTATTGTCAGGTATATTCCTAAGTATTTTATTTTATTTTATTTTTTTGCAACTATTGTAAAAGTCGTTGAGTTCTTGAATTGGTTCTCCACTTGGTCACTGTTGGTATATTATAGAAGAGCTACTGATTTGTGTATGTTAATCTTGTATCTAGAAACTTTGCGGAATTATTTTATCAGTTGTAGGAGCTTTCTGGAGGAGTCCTTACGGTTTACATGGTAAATGATCATATCGTTAGCAAACAATGACAGTTTGACTTTGTTTTTGCCAATTTGGATGCCCTTCATTTCTTTCTCTTGCCTGATTTTTCTGGCTAGGACTTCCAGTACTCTGTTGAAGAGGAGTGGTAACCATGAGCATCCTTGCCTTTTTCTAGTTCTCAGAGGGAATGCTTTCAATTTTTTTTTCCCATTCAATATTATGTTGCCTGTCAGTTTGTCATAGATGGCTTTTATTACCTTAAGGTATGTCCCTTGTATGCCGATTTTGCCAAGAGTTTTAATCATGAAGGGATACTGGATTTTGTTGAATGCTTTTTCTGCATCTACTGAGATAATCAATTGCTTTTTCTTTTTAATTCTGTTTATGTGGTGTATCACATTTATTGACTTGCATACGTTAAACCATCCCTGCTTCCCTGGTATGAAACCCACTTGATCATGGTGGATTATCTTCTTGATATGCTGTTGGATTCAGTTAGTGGGTATTTTGTTAAGGATTTTAGCATCTATGTTCATCAAGGTTATTGGTTTATTTTCTTTTTTGGTTTTCTGCGTTCCTGGTTTTGGTATTAGGGTTATCCTGGCTTCATAGAATGAATCAGGGAGGGTTCCTTCTTTCTCTATCTTGTGGAATAGTGTCAAAAGGATTGGTACCAGTTCTTTGAATGCCTGGTAATATTCTTCTATGAATCTGTCTGGTCCTGGACTTTTTTTTTGTTGGTAAGTTTTTCATTACCATTTCAATCTCACTGCTTGTTATTGGTCTGTTCAGGGTATCTAAGTCTTCCTGATTTAAGCTAGGAAGGTTGTATTTTTCCAGGAATTTATCCATCTCTTCTAGGTTTTCTAGTTTATGTGTGTAAAAATGTTCATGGTAGCCTTGAATGATATTTTGTATTTCAGTGGTGTCAGTTGTAATATTTCCTGTTTCATTTCTTAATGAAGTTATTTGGATTTTCTCTCTTCTTTTCTTGGTTAATCTTGCTAATGATCTATCAATTTTATTTACCTTTTCAAATAACCAGCTTTTGGTTTCATTTATCTTTTGTATTTTTTGTTTGTTTGTTTGTTTCAATTTCCTTTAGTTCTGCTCTGATCTTGGTTATTTCCTTTCTTCTGCTGGTTTCAGGTTTGGTTTGTTCTTGTTTCTCTAGTTCCTTGTGGTGTGACCTTAGAATGTCAGTTTATGTTCCTTGTGTCTTTTTAATGTAGGTGTTTATGGGTTTTGAAATTTTCTCCTAGCACTGCCTTTGCTGTATCCCAGAGATTTTGGTAGGTTGTGTCGTTATTGTCGTTAAGTTTGAAGAATTTTTAAATTTCCATATTGATTTCATTTGTAACCCAATGCTCATTCAGGAGCAAGTTATTTAACTTCCATGTATTTGCATGGATTTTAAATGTTCCTTTCAGAGTTGATTTCCAGTTTTATTCCACTGTGGTCTTAGAAAGTGCTTGATATAATTTCAGTTTTCATAAATTTATTGAGGCTTGTTTTATGGTCTACCACATGGTCTCTCTTGGAGAAAGTTCCATGTGTTGTTGAATAAATTGTATATTCTGTGGTTTTTGGATGAAATTTTATGTATATATCTGTTACGTTCATTTGTTCCAAGGCATAGTTTAAATCCTTTGTTTCTTTGTTGACCTTCTGTCTTGATGACCTGTCTAGTGCTGTCGGTGGAGTATTAAAGTTTTCCCCTTTTATTGTGTTGCTGTCTATCTCATTTCTTAGGTCTATTAGTAATTGTTTTGCAAATTTGGGAGCTCCAGTGTTAAATGGGTATATGTTTAGGATTGTGGTATTTTCCTATTGAATAAAGCCTTTTACCATTGTCTCTTTGTCTCTTATAACTGCTGTTGTTTTAAAGTTTTTTTTTTTTTTTTGTCTGATGTAACAGTAGCTACTCATGTTCACTTTTGATGTCCATGCATAAAATACCTTTTTCCACCCCTTTACTTTATGTGAGTCCTTATGTGTTAGGTGAGTCTTCTGAAAGCAGCCGATGGTTCGTGAGTTCTTATCCATTCTGTGGTCTGTGTCTTTTAAGTGGAGCATTTAGGCTATTTACATTCAATGTTAGTATTGAATTGTGAGGTAGCATTGCATTCATTGTGCTCTTTGTTGCCTGTGTACTTTTTTTAAAAATTGTTTTTACTTTTTAACTTGTATTTTTGTTTTATTGGTCCTGTGTGATTTATGCTTTAAAGAGGTTCTGTTTCAATGTGTTTCCAGGATTTGTTTCAAGATTTACAACTCCTTTTAGTAGTTCTTCTTGTGGTGCCTTGTTAATGGCAAATTCTCTCAGCATTCGTTTATCTGAAAATGACTATATCTTTTGTTCATATATATGCTTAATTTTGCTGGATAAAAACTTCTTGGCTGATAATTGTTTTGTTTGAAGTGGCTGAAGATAGGGCCCCAATCTCTTCTAGCTTATAGGGTTTCCGCTGACAAATATGATGTTGATCTGATTGGTTTTCCTTTATTGGTTACCTGATGCTTCTGTCTCATGGCTCTTAAGATTTTTTCCTTTGTCTTAACTTTGGATACCCTGACGACAGTGTGTTTAGGCAATGATCTTTTTGCAATGAATTTTCCAAGTGTTCTTTGTGTTTCTTGTATTTGGATGTTTAGGACTCTAACAAGGCTTGGGAAAGTTTTCCTCAAGTAGTCCCTCAAATATATTTTCCAAGCTTTTAGAAATTATCTTCTTCCTCAGGAGCACCAGTCATTCTTAGGTTTGATTGTTTAACGTAATCCCAGACTCCTCGGATGCTTTGCTCATATTTTCTTTTTTTTGTTAGATTGGGTTAATTTGAAGACCTTGTCTTTGAGCTCTGAATTTCTTTCTTCTGTTTGTTCAATTCTATTGCTGAGACTTTCCAGCCATTTTGCATTTCTAAAAGTGTTCCCAAAGTTTCCTGAATTTTTGATTTTTTTTTCTTTAAGCTGTCTTTTTTGTTGAATATTTCTCCCTTCACCTCTTATATCATTTTTTATATTTCCCTGCATTGGGCTTCACCTTTCTCTGGTGCCTCCCTGATTTGCTTAATAATTAACCTCCTGAATTATTTTTCAGGTAATCAGGGATTTCTTCTTGGTTTGAATCCATTGTTGGTGAGGTAGTGTGATTTTTGGGGGGTGATAAAGAGCCTTGTTTAGTCATATTACCAGGGTTGGCTTTCTGGTTCCTTCTCATTTAGGTACGCTCTATCAAAGGGAAGGTCTAGGGCTGAAAGGTCTAGGTCAGATTCTTTTGTTCCACAGTGTGTTCCTTTGATGTAGTACTCTCCCTTTTTTTTCCTGTGAATGTGGCTCCCTGTGAGCCAAACTGCTGTGATTGTTGTCTCTTTTCTGGATCAGGCCACCCTGTAAGTTTACTCAGCTCTTGGGTTGGTCCTGGGAGTTGTCTGCACAGAATCCTGTGGTATGAATCGACTCTGGGTCTCTCAGCTGTGGATACCAGCTCCTGTTCTGGTGGAAGTAGTGTTTTGTGGGGTACAATGGACTCCATGAGTGTTCTCAGCTTTGGTGGTTTAATGCCTTATTTTTGTGCTGGTTGGCCTCCTGCTGGGAGGTGGGACTTTCCAGAGAGCATCAGCTGTGTCGGTATAGAGAGGAGCTGGTAGTGGGCAGGGCCCTACAACTCCCAAGATCGTATCCCTTTGTCTTTAGCTACCATGGTGGGTAGGGAAGGACCATCAGGTGGGAGCAGAGCTAGGTGTGTCTGAGCTCAGATTCTTCTTGGATGGGTCTTGCTGTGGCTGCTGTGGGGGATGGGGATGGGATTCCCAGGTCACTGGAGTTTGGTACCTAGGAAGATTATGGTTGCTTCTGCTGAGTCATGCATGTTGTCAGAGAAGTGGGGGAAAGCTGGCAGTCACAGGTCTCACCCAGCTGCCACGCAAACCGAAGGGCTGGTCTCACTCATACCATGCCCCCTCACTTCGGCCCTGAGTCTGTTTCCAAGCTGTGAGCAAGATGGCCTTGAAAACTTACCATAGGCTACCTTCCTCTGAGCTGCAAAAGAAAATAGCTTAGTTCTTACCCTGCCTATGGAGTCTGCACACTGTTGTTACAAAGTTCAGCTACAGATTTCCTTCTCCCTGTGTAGTTTTCTTACCCACTGCTCCTCTGGCTGCTCTCCTGATGGATCCCTGTGGTGCCAGGCAGGAATGGGCTGCTTAGGGACCCAGTGAGCTCCCAGAGTGTTTCTGCTGCTTCCTCTACCCCTATGTTGTGGTTGGCCCTTTAAATTGACTCAGCTCCAGGTAAGGTTGGAAATTTCTCCTGCAAACACATCTGCAGTTTCTCCAGTGGGAGTGTGTGTTTGGGAGAGGAAGGTCTCCCTTTCCCGCTTCTGCAGTTGGGGCACTCAGTATTTGTTGTGTCTACTGGGTTCTACAAAAGCAGTCTGCTTCCCTTAGAGGGTCTGTGGGTCCTCTTGGGATTGGTGGTTTGTTCTTGCAGTTGATCTGGAGCTTAAATTCACAATGTGAGCCTTCGCATGCTGTTCTGTCCAGAGCTACAATCTAGTCCTGGTTCCTGTCCACCATGATGATCCTTCAGTTTACAGATTTTTGATCCCACCTGATTAAATTTACTCCTCTGTACTTTTTGAATATGGTTGTAAGTGGGATTGCTACATTAATTTCTTTTTCAAATAGTGCATTGTTAATGTACAGACGTACTACTGATTTCTGTAAGTTGGGTTTGTATCCTGCAATTTTACTGAATTTATTCACTTCTAACAGTTCTTTGGTGGAGTCTACATTTCCTTTTATATATAAGATCATGTTGTCAGTAAGCAGAGACAATTTCACTTTTTCCTTTCCTAATTGAATGCCTTTTATTTATTTTTCTTGCCTAATTGCCCTGGCTAGGACTTCTAATATTATGTTGCACAGAGATGGTGAGAGTGTGCATTCTTGTATTGTTCTTTATCGTAGAAGAAAATTCATCATGTTTTTACCATTGCATATGTTGTTAGGTGTGGGCTTATCATATATGGACTTTATTGTGTTGAGGGACATTCCTTCTATACATAATTTGTTGAGAGTTTTTATTGTGAAAGGAGGTTGAATTTTGTCCAATGCTTTTCGTGCACCTATCGAGATGATCATATGTTTTTGGTCCTTTATTCTGTTAATATAGTGAACCAAATTGTATTGAATTGGGAGTGTTGAATCATCTTCACATCCCAGAGAGAAGTCCCACATGATCGTAGTGAATGATCCTTTAACATACAGTTGAATATAGTTTGATAGTATTTTGTTGATAATTTTTGCATCTGTGTTCATCAGTGATACTGGCCTGTACTTTTCTGATAGTGACTTTGTTTGGCTTTAGTATCAAGGTAATTCTGGCCTTGTAAAATTAGTTTGGAAGTATTCTCTTTTCTTCAATTTTTGTTAGAGTTTGAGAAGGACTGATATTAGTTCTTTAAATGTTTGGTAGCATTCAGCCATGAAGCCATTTGGGTCTGAGCTTTTCCTTGATGGGAGATATTTACTAATTCAGTCTCTTTGCTCATCATTGGTATGTTCAGATTTCTGATTCTGTCTTGGTAGATGATATGGTTTGGTTGTGTCCCCACCCAGATCTCGTCTTGAATTGTAACTCCTACAATTCCCATATGTTGTGGGAGGAACCTGGTGGGAGGAGATTGAATTACGGGGGTGAGTCTTTCCTGTATTGTTCTTATGATAGTGAATAAGTCTCATGAGATCTGATGGCTTTAAAAAGAGGAGTTCTCCTGCGCAACCTCTCTCTGTTTGCCTGCTGACATCCATGTAAGACGTGACTTTCTCCTCCTTGCCTTCTGTCATGATTGTGAGGCCGCCTCAGCCATGTGGACCTGTAAGTCTATTAAACTTCTGTTCCTTTCGTAAATTGCCCAGTCTCAGGTGTGTCTTTATCAGCAGCATGAAAACAGATTAATACAATAGGCTATTTGTTTGAAGGAATTTCTTAACTTTTGTATGTTGTCAAGTTTGTTTGTATATGATTGTTTATAGTAGTCACTTATGATGCTTTGTATTTTTGTGTAATAAGTTGTAATGTTTCTTCTTTCATTTTTAAAATAAGTTTTGGTTGTCTTCTCCCTTTTTTTCTTAGTCTAGCTAGTGGTTTGTCAATTTTGTTTATCTTAAAAAAAATCTTAGTTTTATAACATTTCTAGCCTTTATTTTATTTCCTTTTGCTCTGAGCTTTCTAATTTTTTTCTTCTCCTAACTTTGGACTTAGTTTGTTATTCTTTTATACATTTCTTGAAGTATAATGTGAGTATGTTTATTTGCAATTTTTCTTTTTTTTTTTGAGGTAGGTATTTACTGCTATGAAATTCTCTCTTAAATTGCTTTTGCTGCCCCCATAAATTTTGGCATGTTGTGTTTCCATTTGTGACTTAGTATCTCTGTTTTTAAATTTCCCTTTTAACTTCTTTGACCAAATAGTTGTTCAGAATCATATTGTTTACTTTCCATATGGCTGGCAATTTTCCTGACTTTTGTTATTTACTTCTAGTTTTATACCATTTTGGTTGGAAAAGATACTTGATATGATTTTCATACTTTAAAATTTGTTGTTTTTGTGGCTTACTACATGATATATCTGGGTTCTCCCAGATATATCATGCATCTGCTTAGGAAGAATGTGCATTCCATTGTTGTTGGGTAGCATGTCATGTACATGTCTATTATGTCCATTTGATCTAAAGTGTAGTTCAAATCTGGTGTTTTCTTATTGCTTTTATTTCTGGGTTATCTGTCTCTTGTTGTAAGTAGGGTACTGAAATATCCTGCTATTATTGAGTTGCAGTCTGTGTGTCCTTTCAGATCTCTTAATGTTTGCCCTTTTTCCTCTCCTTATTTTTTTGGATGGAGGCAGGATTTTACTCTGTTTCCCAGGCTAGAGTGCAGTGACACAATCACAGGTCACTGCAGCCTTGACTTCCCAGGCCCAAGCAAGCAGCTGGGCCACCTGTGTGCACCACTATACCTGGCTAATTAAAAAAAAATTTTTTTTGTAGGGATAGTCTCTCCCTTTGTTGTTTGTGCTGGTCTTGAACTCCTCCTGCCTTGGTCTTCCAAAGTGCTGGGATTATAGTCATGAGCCACCATGCCGACCCTGCCTTACATATTTAGATGCTTTGCACTCACACGCACACACACACACACACAAATTGTTTGACCCTTTTAATGTGTTAAACCCTCTATCACAATATAATGACCTTCTTTGTCTCTTTTTACAGTTTTGACTTAAAGTCTTTTTTTCTGCAATAAGTATAGCTACCCCTGCTGTCTTTTGGCTTCTATTTGCATGAAATATATTTTTTCTGCTCTTTATTTTCATATATGAGTGTTCTTTAAGATGATGTGAACTGTAAACAGCATACAGTTGGGTCTTTTTTTTTAGTACATACATTTGCTCTGTGCATTTTGACTAAAAATTTAGTCCATTTACGTTCAAAGTAATTATTGGTAGGTGAAGACTTACTAGTGCCATTTTGTTGGTTGTTTTCTGGTTGCTTTGTAAATCTTTTGTTTCTTCTTTTATTTCTGTTGCTTTCTTCCTTGTGATATGATGGCTTTCTGCTGTAGTATGCTTTGGATCTTTTCTTTTTATCTTTTGTATATTGAATGTAGGCTTTTGCTTTGTGATTACCCTGAAGCTTACATAAATTATCTCATAATATGGTATTTTAACTTAAAAACAACTAAATTTTGATTACATACAGAATTTTAAACTTTTACTCCCCCTCCTCTCACATTTTATGTTTTTGATATCTCACTTTTATCTTTTTATAATTTGTATCTCTCAACAAATCATTGTAGCTTTAATTGTTTTAAATAGCTTTGTGTTTTAAACTTTGTATTAGAGATATAATGCATTTACCCACTGCCATAGCAGTAGCATTGTTTTGGATTTGACAATGCAGTTGCTTTTATCACTGGCTAAGTGATGGAAATACAAGAGTAACAAAATACAAGTGGGTCTCTGCCCTGAAATGCTTTTAGTGTTCTAAGGAAGGTAGACACCAGGATATGCAGTTACAGAGTGGTTACTTTTAGAATAGGGAAGTCCAAGTTCTGATAGGGAATTCCACGGTACTCTCCCAATAATAGACCAGAGAAGGGTGCATGGTAATTTAATGGAAGTGAGATTCATAGAGGTTAAGTAAATTGCCAGAAGTCATAGTTTGTAAATTATAGAGATAGAATTTCTGAAGACAGAATTAAAGTTCATATTATTTGAACCAAAAGTTCACATTATTGTATTATATCAAAGTTTATATTATTTCTGGGAAGTGCTTAATTTATCAGTAGGGTGCTTCAATTTCAGTTTCACTTTCTGTAATGTCTGAGAGAAACTTAGTGAAAAGAGGGAATTTCCCAGCTACCAAAATACAGTATTGGAAAAATATTTATTATTAATAGACATTACATAGGAAATTCCATTTTTCTTTTATATTTTACTTGGCGGGTTTCCAAGAATGTGGAAGGACATGTAACTAGTAGCTTTGTTTACATTTAAAAATTTCAGCCTTTGAATTTAGTGGGATATTTTGCTTTTTTCTTTTTCAGAATTCAAAATTATATTTTTCAACTGTCACTCCTGGGTCATAAACAAAATATACTAAGGTATATTAACTTTTTAGACAGCACACACACACATTTACACACTCACACTTTTTTTTCTTAAGAAGTAACTGTGAAAGAGGTTATAAGTTCATTACCCTTTTTAGTATCCTGTTTTGGGCAGATATAGTTGTGGAAGAAGGAGGAGCTTTTTCTTAATGTAGTAGCCTATGTAATCTAGGTCATCACAGGGCAGGCTGGTGTAGCTGTCTGGAAGGGGAAACTATGACTGCATCAGGGATCCAATGTCAGCAGTTGAACTTGACAGAAATCTGGGGTTCATTGGGAAATAAAGAGCACTCAGGAATCTTCTTTGTCTCCATTTTAATCATTGTCAAACAAAATAGAAATGTCTGCCCAGCCTTTTTTGCACAACTCCAGTGGGGTTGTTATTCACAGTGAGGAGGTGTCATTCAAATGGAATACATGATCAATGGAGCCCCTGGAGTTGTGTAATGTGGAGGTACTATGGTCTACTCCAAGATTGTTCTGAGAGGCTCAAGTTACACACTGAATATATAAGGACTTTATAAACTGTAAGCTTGTTAGTATATGTAAATAATGACAATAATAGTTGTTTTCTGACCAGTTCTGCCCTTTGAGCAAAGCTTTCTTATCTAGTTTGCACTACTGTCCAAGACTTGGCTTAGTACTCACAATGAAGCTGTGGAGTTCTCTTGTTGAATTGTAAAACACTTAGACAGAACACAGACCTCACACACATCTCTTTGTGACTGTAATAGAGCAAGGTAAAAATTAGACTACTTTATGATTATTTTAGAACAGAGAAAAATAAGAACGCCACCCAATCCATGAAAATGAGCAAACATTCCCCTTTCCTGGCTAATAATGAATAACTGCTGATTTTTTTCAATTATAGCATTAGCCTACTTCATTCCTTTCAATGTTTACATAAGAATAATTAATATACCTAATGAGAGAACTCCCCATTTCTGTACAACAATCCAGTCCAGGGAAGATCTCCATTTTCTTGAAAGCTCTCCCAAATCACCTACCACAAGCTCAAATCCCGTAAGTTTTTTCTAATACCTTCTTACTGAGATGCTTCATGGTCCCCCATGCTATTTGTTTCCCCTCCTTGCAATGAATTAATAAACCCAGATGTGTTGCCGATGGTCTTTGGCTAGAGGACATTGACAGATTCATACAGTAGTTGTTACTCAGCTAGGAGCCTTCTCTATCTCAGTCAGAGAGCTGGCTTCTCTGACTTCTCTAAGGATTTTGTCTGTGGAATTGGTGCTATTTCAGAGCCCAAAGCTAGACATGTAAACGTCAGAACTAAATAACATAAATTTGCAGTTTTCTTTATTTTAATATGTTTCAGAGATGGTATCTCACTCTGTCACTTAGGTTGGAGTGCAGTGGTGGGGACACAGGTCACTGAAGCCTTGACCACCCAAGGCTCAGGCAGCCCTCCCACCTCAGAGCCCCAAGTAACTAGTACTACAGGCATGTGCCACTATAACTGGTTAATTTTTCTATTTTTTGCAGAGACAAATTTTCACCATATCAGCCAGGGTGGTCTGAAACTCCTGAGGTCAGGCAGTCCGCCCACCTCAGCCTCCCAGATCGCTGGGTTTTATAGATGTGAGCCACCTTGTCAGGCTTGCAGTTTTCTTTATATTTGGTTTGTAATAAGGTGGTAAACTTGTTAGAATAAAGGCATTATGTAAATTTCTATTTAGCTAGTACTCAAATGGTACACACATCTGAATTAAATGTCTGAGATAGCTCAGTTATTAAGCAGCTATATAGAAAACAGCAGAGTATACATACGTATATCCACACAAATATTTAACAGAAACACTCTAAAGAGATTCAGTAATATTCATGCTAAAATGAGAACAATACAAGGGAGGTAGTGAATGAGGAATCAAATCAGTAATATTTTGTAGGGTATAAATCATTGAGGAAAATTTATTGAAAGAGAAGATCTGAAGGTGCAATTTAAATGAGAGGACTATTTTTGGTATCACAGACAGGAAAAAGATTTTCCAGAGTCTGGGTGGTACATTTTTAATGTATGGTCATGGTCAATCATGTCCATATCCTATTATACTCCAGGGCAATAAAATGTTTTAAGAAGTGAGTACCATAATATGAATTTGTAATTTTGTATTCATAATTTGTGGGTAGATGTGCAAAGGCTCTAAAAATCTGCATAATGTGTGCTTGACCTAAATCTCACGTATAAAAACATGTTAAAGGATTGTGCTTGGTTTTATGTCTGCGAGGTTCTTTGAACTGACTGCACCATGGACTATACCATAGTCAAGCCATGGTGACCCCTGTGACCCACACATACAGCTCCAGATGGCCTCCTGGAGTCAGAAAGTCTAAGGTAACAGAAAAACCACAAAAGGAAAAGAATAGCTAGCTCCTGCAGTGCCTAACTGACCTTGTGACATTCCACCATTGTTCCTGCTTCAACTGATAAGTCAACCTAGTGACACTGGACCCTGTGGCCTGATTAACCGACCTTGTGACATTCTACCATTGTTCCTGCCTCAACTGATAAGTCAACCTTGTGACACTGGATCCTGTGGCCTGATTAACCAACCTCGTGACATTCTACCATTGTTCCTGCCTCAACTGATAAGTCAACCTTGTGACATTGGACCCTGTGGCCTGATTAACCCACTTTGCAACACTCTACCACTGTTCCTACCTCAACTGATAGGTCAACCTTGTGACATTGGACCCTGTGACACATCCCCCCCACCGGCTTGCAAAAAACCACCCTAAACTGTAACTTTCCATTACTTACCCTCAACATATGAAACCAGCTCCAATCCTACTACCCTCTGCTGACTCTTTTTTTGGACTCAGTCCACTCACACCCAAGTGAATAAACAGCCTTGTTGCTCACACAGAGCCTCTTTAGGTGGTCTCCTTATTCAGCATGTGCTTAACAAAGTCCAGTTTTTTTATTGGTACTCACATTGCCCATCCTTGCTGAGACTCACTTTTCTCATTTATAAGAGTTACAAGAGGAATGAATATGATAATGCATGTGGAAGTGCTTCATGAACTGTGGTACATTAATTAATTTTGGTTTTGGATCCTGGCTCTGCTCTTAGGTTTTCTGTATTGTAGTTTAGTGTTATTTTGAGGGTGAACACTGTTCTAGTTACATATAGAAAAAGAAGCAATTATTCTACCCTTAGATGTTTCCCTATTAAAATAGTTTCTAAAATTTCTCATCTGTGGGGTGCTCAATAAATATTTGTCTACTGACTAACATATGACAGGCAGGTCAGTTAATTGAATGTAATACTTTCATTCATACAGTGTAGCATGTGATCTTATATATGGAAATTGGCAAAATGTGCCGGAGTTACCAAACTGGCTTTCAGGAACTAGCTGTGTCAGTCAGTTTTGGTTTATTATCTCTCCTATATCTGCTGTGACTTGTACCTGTTTGTATAATCTCATGTATAACATTGAATCTCTTAGCAGGAATTTAACACTCTGACTTTGAATGCAATTAAATCTCAACCTGATTAAGGATTGTTTTCTAATACAACTCTTTCCCTGAACATCAAAACATTTAGAGAATTCTAAGGCTCTTCATTGCCTCAGTTACCACTCATGGCATTAATGCAGCAGGTTGGCTGCTTCCACACTATGGGATGCTTGTTTTGACTGTTGAAGTTTTGAATATTATAAATACAGTGAAAGAATAGCGAAACAGAGATTGCTCAGAAAGTGCAAATGTTCAATGTCTTCCCACAAAAACAATGATTGAGTCTTTTTGTTAGTTAGCTCATAAAAAAGAATAGCATAAAATTAGGTGATAAACTAGTCTTTTCATTAGTTAGCTTGTAAAAAAGAAACACATAAAACTAGATAATAGTTGCCTATTGCTCCAACCGCAGCAAATATTCCAGCACCTCTGCTATTGGATAGGATACCTGTTGATCTGTGAGATAAAAACATTCTTTTGAATTGAATGCTAATTTGAAAAGATAAATATTGATGCCAATGCACTGGTGATGAAGTGGGAGCTGGGGGTGTGGGGAGAGACCAGCTGGCAGGCATTGCCTAAGCCAGGACCCTGGGCTGAGTTGGATTGTGTAGGACTTGTGTCTCTATTATTGAACATAGATGCTGAGGTAATGACGGCATCTGTGAGATTTATGAGTCAGTTCTGATGTAGGTTCTCATCCAAGTTAGGCAGACATATAAAAGTAATATAAAATGCCTAGGCACCAGCCCCACCTGGAGTTGATGCTTAGGATGAGGTAGATAGTAGCAGAGGAGCAGTTTTTTAAGCCAGTGAGAAAAAAGCCAAAGTAGGCTTTACGGTAGGGGAAGGGACAGAATGGGGAAGTCATTTATCCTGATCTCTTAAGCATGCCAGGAGCAAGAGATGCCTGATTTTACTGTATGGCACTTTGTGGCCCAGAAACTTAACAGACTCTGTATTTTCCTGTCTGGTTAGATTTAACTGTATTTACCTGTGTTGCAAAGCCTGAATGCTTTATTTATTCGCTCTTTTCTATTCCAATTCTTCCTAACAAGCTTCCCTAGATTTACCTGTTCTCACTTCTTAGACACTATTTGTGTTTTTCCTTCTTCACTAGTTCATCTGAAATTTCCGCTTCTTTGAGACTGTTAGATTCCACTTCTGAATACACCACCATCATCAATCTCCTTCTCTGAACTCCTACATCATTACTTCAATCTGGAACAATTCATCAGATATCTGTAAACATGGTTATTTGAGTTCCTGTTTTTAAGGTTCCAAAATGATGGCACATATGTAAAATAAAATGTTAATTGCATTGGTTTCTCATCTAGAGAGTGAGTCAAAGCAAATAAAGTACTCAGCACAATGCCTGCCATATAGTAAATGTTTAGTAAATATTATGTGTTATCATTGTTGCTGTTGCATCTTATTTGCTCTTTTTTTGTGGTTTATGTCCTGTGTTAGGCAGGATAGTTGCCTATTGCTCCAACTGCACCAAATATTCCAGCACCTCTGATATTACCTCACATGGCAAGAGGGGCTTTGAAAATATGATTAAGTCGAGGATCTTAAAATCGGGAGATTATCCTGAATTATTCAGGTGGATCCAGTGTAATCACAAAGGTTTTTCAAAGATCAAAGAGAAGCAGAAAAGCTAGAAAAGGATTGATAATGGAGTCAGTGTCAGTTAGTGACATGATGTGAGAAAGATTCAACCTACTGTTTGTTTCTGGCTTTGAAGATGAAGGAAGGGGCCATGAGCCAAGAAATACAGGTGGGTTCTTTCAAGAAGTTGGAAAAGGTAAGGGAATAGGTTCTCCTCTAGAACTAGAAAGCAACCCAGCCCTTCTGACATCTTGGTTGTAGCCCAGTGAGACTCAGTCAGATTTCTGAACTCTAGAACTATAAGATAATAAATTTGCGTTGTTTTAAGCCACAAAGTTTGTGGTAATTTGATAAAGCATCAATGAAAATGAACACTTCACCCCAGCAGGACTCCTTTTCAAGACCAATTCTGTATACATCATTGTATCCAGTGTATTAGATGTAAATATGGATTAATAATTTGGAATTCACTGAGGTTTCCAGTGGAGAGGCATAATAACTTGTAGCTTGCTATTTTTCTTAGTGGAGAAGAGATAACCATGAGTCAGCTCTCTTTCTGCATACACATTTCCATTGCAGCACAAGTGAAAGATACTGGGGAAATTCCCCATCTCACTACCAAGAACAGACCTAATGGGCAATAAATTCATCTACAGTCCAGTCAGAGTTTTCCCCTCATTGCCTGTGTCTTCCACAATTGTAGCTAGTTTTCAGAAAGATACATAATAATAGCTGCCATGAATTTAGCACATGGTATGTGCCAGGAGTTGTGCTAAGTGCTCCGCATATGTTATTTAATCCTCCAAAATTTTCCATGGTGGTAAAAAGAAATGTTTCTTGTTTTTCAAACTTCAGGTCATGACTGTCAGTGGATTTTGAAATCAGTTTTGTAGGAAGTGATCAGTAGTTGTTAAACAATAAAACAATATAAAATATCATTGCATTTCAGGAAGAGTAGGAGTAGGCGTAATTTCATCAAGTTTTGATTTCAATTATATATATCATTTAATATCTATAAAGTAAGCACGTACATATGTGTGTACACTGGGTTGTTTTACAGAACATATTCCTTACAATGAGTCCTAGGAAAAATTACTTCTTCTTCTTCTTTTTTTCTTTTTTTTTGAGACGAAGTTTCACTCTTGTTGCCCAGACTGGAGTGCAATGGTGCAATCTCGGTTCACTGCAACTCCGCCTCCCAGGTTCAAGTGACTCTCCTGCCTCAGCCTCCTGAGTAGCTGGGATTACAGGGATGCACCACCATGCTTGGCTAATTTTGTATTGTTAGTAGAAACGAGGTTTCTCCATGTTGGTCAGGTTGGTGTTGAACTCCTGATCTCGGGTGATCTGCCTGCCTCAGCCTCCCAAAGTGCTGGAATTACAGGCATGAGCCACCGTGCCCAGCCCTTAAAAATTATTTCTTAGAGTGGTTGTATTTAAAAATTTTAAAAACCACCCATGAAGTGGTTTAGAATATAGACTCTACTAACAAGGCTACCTGAGTTTAATCTCAATTCTTTATTTTACCAGGTCTGTGACCTTCAGCATATTACTTACTGTTTTTGCCTCAGTTGCCTCATTTATAGGATCCTATCTCATAGGGGCTTTTTGAGGCATATATAAGTTCATCCAAGTTAAGCACTTGGATCAGTGCCATAGTAATTAATGTTCAGCTAATGTTACTTTCCCAGGGTCATGTGGGTTAGTAAGTGGTAAAACCTACCAGATTCCTGTTCTGCCTGACAAAGTCTAGTCTCTTAGCTACTATACTCACTGCCTGAGTTTGAAATCTAAAGCAATTTTACAGTAATTTATGTGTTCCCTCAAAACAAACAAAATTAAAAAGTATCCTTGTACAATAAATGTTACCAGTACATGCAAATACTGGGAATGCTCTTCTCAGGGAGTTGGCTTATGTTGGCATAACCTTATCTCTGAGAGAAAACAGTTTTTGTAACTTATTCCACTCTGAATTTCAAGAGAGGACTATGTGGAAGGTACTGAGTGGTTTGACATATAGAGAACAAAACGATTACTCACTTAAACCCTGACAGTACGGGCACCATATAAATTATTATGTCTAAAGGGAATCAAGTCAAAGAAGAAATCTTTCAAGAATCTGGAGGGAGATCTGTTGTCTAAAAGCATATTTGTCTAAAAGTTTAAGAATTTAGGAAGCTAATTATTGTCTTAAATTACAGTTAAATCTAATTGATGAAATTATCCAGAGTATTCAGCTAATAACCCATTTAAAATGAATTACATTCTACTTTCAACTTGCTTGACTGTAATTTTGTTGCTAGTTATTGTATTACTGGAAGATGTGTTTCTAGGCTTTAAGATTTTGGACGGGTGTGAGTCTAACTTCTCTAACAGAATTTGACAAGGAGATAGCAGTGTTTTAAAAAGTCAGGGAAAGGAAGGAGGTGTGTACAGCATTCCTGCCCCATCTCAACACATTCATTTTCTCATCTTAACAGTGGTAATATTTTATGTTGTTTTGGTTTGATTTTTGTTTGTGGCATATGGCTCTGCTGTCCTACAACCCTAAGTAGAAGAGAAAATAGTACCAATGAAATCCTCATGAAGATACGCCTCTCCCTCTTAAGTCATGAACAATGTTTGAGGTCAGTGGTGGCCTAAATGAATGAGCATGTCATGTGTGGTTACTTAGTGGGCGTAGTTTTGCCAGGTGCATCAAGGAACTTGTTATTAATTGCCAGACATGAGATTCTAGGAGGTTACCCAAGACTCTACAGACCCATCTAAGCAGTATTATATTTGTGAAAAGACTAGAGGAGACATATTTGTGAACTGTGTATCTTTGTGGTCTTCAGTGGGCAGATACATGGGGATTGCAGCAAAGATTGTGGAAGTGGCCTCCAAGGATGCATGTGGATGTCTCTGATCCTCTGAGACATGTTGGATGGCCATTGTCTTTGTTAAAACAAAGAAAAAGCAAAAGTGTATTTGCTTTTTAGAGAGAGCTCAGTGTTCCTTTTGGCCTAACACAGTACCCTCACACCTGCCTTCTGGGGCAGGGAAATTTTATTGGACCACAGATATCCTGAGGGGAAAGGAGTTAAAAGTTAGAGTTTGACAAATGCTGGCTCCAGTGCTAATCTGCATTTGTCAAATGCTCTGATTTTAGGCTTTCAAAAGTCTTGAGTTATTAATTAAGTACCCACTATTCACTATACACTGTGTAAAGTCCCCAAAATGGAAGGAATACTTGCTAGTGTCTTTTTTTTTT
This sequence comes from Cebus imitator, assembly GCF_001604975.1. Lineage (NCBI taxonomy): Eukaryota > Metazoa > Chordata > Mammalia > Primates > Cebidae > Cebus > Cebus imitator. The sequence continues at coordinate 321,075 of NW_016107424.1, read as the reverse complement.
TTTTTTTTTTTTTTATAGAGTTTTTTTTTTTTTTTTTTTTTTTTTTTTTTTTTTTTGAGACAGAGTTTCACTCTTATTACCCAGGCTGGAGTGCAATGGCGTGATCTCGGCTCACCACAACCTCTGCCTCCTGGGTTCAGGCAATTCTCCTGCCTCAGCCTCCTGAGTAGCTGGGATTACAGG
>NW_016107424.1:319013-320882 GCF_001604975.1 Cebus imitator | reverse complement strand
TTTTGTATTTTTAGTAGAGACGGGGTTTCACCATGTTGACCAGGATGGTCTCGATCTCTTGACCTCGTGATCCACCCGTCTCGGCCTCCCAAAGTGCTGGGATTACAGGCTTGAGCCACCGCGCCCGGCCGCTAGTGTCTTTTTAAAGTTCATGTTTACATTGTCTGTTTCCAGGAAAAATGCTTTCAGCTGGGCTGATGAGAACACCCTGGCACTCCTTTTTGCAATGGGTACTGATTGAGGATCTTCCTGGTGTGGCATCATCAAATCCCTGTTGTTCAAACCCACTAATTAGCTGGTTCTTGCCTTCAAGTAGCTCAAAGCTCTCTGAGAAGATCTTACACTGTGTCTTCTATATTTCATCTTCTATTATCTCTTCTCTTAGAGACAGAAAGATGGTGAAAGACATCACTTCATTTCTTTCTCTGGATTTGCATTGTTTAAATTAGATGAAAGGTTATTTTGTACAGAACAAATAAAAATTACTCTTTAACTAGCTTTCAGAATATCCCAACTTTTGACATAAGCTGTTTTGTAAAGGCTAATTATAGTGATTTGCTTCATAATAGACGGTTAAAATAAAATGCATTCAAATCTTGTTCTTTTCTTTACAATACCATGTATCAGCTTTATTTTGAGAGGCAAACTCAGTTTTCCCCTCAAATTAGGAAATTACTGTAAGGAACTGGAATGACACACCAGAAAGGGTTACATCATAGCAGGAAGGACTAGCCAGTAGAATGGGGGTTTCTTTATAAACACTAGACTGGAGTATGGATCATAATTTAATAGTTAATTGTTGCAGTCGTACATGAAGGACAAAATAGTTGCTCTTTAGTTTTTTGTCACTGAGCAGAGGTACAAACAGGGAAACAACAAAGGCCAAATAATTCCCAGCATTGCTGGTTTGTTTACATGGAGCCCTTTGAAATGTGAACTAAGAATATTTCTCAGAAGATTTTTTAGGTGATTCATACACACAGTAAAGTTTGAGAAGTGCTATATTGGAGGGAATATGGAAACCCATGGCTTTTCTGTTAGAGGATTGTCAAAAGTCCAGAATTTCGTGACTAAATACCACAAATTTTGTGTACCAGAGCACAGAACTAAAGGCTGTCTTGTGGCTGCAAAGAGTGGACTTCACATAGCATGAATGATAATCTAAGACAGTGACTTAGACATTAGAGAGAATAGAACTTGCTAAGTGTTTGTGACTGTTTTAGAGGGAGATCATGAATATTTCTATATTCTCAAAAAATATTTGTTATATTTATATAAAAGTTGTTACAACCCTGTACAAGTGTGCATAAATAAGTAATGTATTTCTGCAGTCTTTATTTGAATGTCAGGCCAGTTAGAGAAGCTAGACGTGTATAACCAGTTTAGTCTTAACAATCAAGTTCAGAAATAATATGTAGACTTCCACCTAGTTCCTTTTCTGAATAATATTACAGATTTAAGAAAGCTAATAAGAGTCCAAAATTCTGAGTGCCTTTGTGAATTACTTCATCTGATTCATGTATGTACCTTCATATAATGGCTTATAATATTGAGGAATATTTGGAGATTAAAAGAGTAGAGTAATTGTGAGCTCATTAAATTGTAGGTTGTCATCTTTTATGAGGATTTACTTTCCTGGTACAACATGTTTTGATTACTAGTTTTAATATTTTTTTTACTTTTAGCAGAATGTGAATGCCTACTATTCTCTAGCCACATACCTACTAGTGAATAAAGGATGGCATTTAGGTCATGGTTCATGAAATTCGGCTGCGTTTTTTAGTACTTCCAAGTATTTTTCAACTAACTTGGTTATGGTATTGAATGACTAGGAAAATGCTTGTGCCTTTTTTTTTTTTTTTTTTTTTT
>NW_016107424.1:262187-317843 GCF_001604975.1 Cebus imitator | reverse complement strand
GTGATAGTAGTTGTGGTTTGGGCTGCTTTTTTTTTTTTTTTGTAAATTTTATTTGGGAAAATTTGCGTTGTTTCCACTGTGAACTAAAGTTACATACACTGGATGATATAATTCCTATGAGTGTGTTTGGTGATGTTTTTGGAGCTAGGTATTGTGCATGCCACCTTGTGGCCATTATTAAGAAAACACTTAGCACGAAGCTGGGAAACAGGATCGACCATTAGTGAGAGCGGTTTGAGCTTGCAGCAGTACTTTTCCAAGCCTGATTCTCCAACGGCACCCTTAGAACTTGGAGATTACATTTTAGTGGGAGGAGACAGACAATAAATGAAATAAAGTATAATAAGTGCTCTGGAGAAAAGTAATGCAAAGAAGAGGGCTAAAAAGTATCAAGGGGTTTGAAGTTAGAAATAAGTTACTATTGGAAGACCTCACTAAGGTCACATTTGAGCAGAGATCTGATATTATTCTGCAGGGGGCAGAATAATATTTCAGATATGGACATTGTAACTACAAAGGCCTGAAAGGAATTTGCCTGGCCTTTTCTAGCTTAGCAAAGAAAGAGGCCTGTGTTGCTGGGACTCAGAGAGCAAGAAGGCAGTAGTAGAAAATGAAGTTAGAAAAGTGACCAGGTGCAGGAGTGACTAAGGCTTTGTGGCCTGCTGTATGGACTCTGAGTGAAATGAGCGGTCATTGATGGGTTTTTAGCACAGAAGGATCCTGGCGTGTTTTAAAAGGAACATTCTGGATTCTATGTTGAAAACAGACTGAAAAGTGCAAGGGAAAGAACAGGAAGAGCAATTAGAAGGCTGTGGTAGATTATTATTCAGCAAATATTCACCCTACTATCCTCCCCATAAAGTTTCCCCAGGCCGCTATCGCTGGATTTGTCCATTTGACTTGCTTTAGTTAATGGAATGTGAGTGAAAAGTGACTAGGTGCCAGTGGGAAGTCAAAGTCTTAAAAGACACAGCAATTTTCCGCCAGCCCTGTTGTGCTTCTGCCAAAAGAATACTGTGAGCAGTCAGTGCTCCTTAAGCCTGGGCCTAAGAATGAGAGATATGGAGCAAACCTGAACCTGACCAGCAGTCTAGAGCTAAACTAGGATGATCCCACAAAGCCCAGCCAAGCATAGCAAAGCCTCAGCAGACTTATAAACCAATGAGCATGAAATAAATTGCATTGAAAGCTACTGAGATTAGAGGAATAATTTTTATGCAGGATTACTGCAGTGAACCTGATTAATATAGGAGCTACTGAAATAATCCAGGGAAGAGTGGATGATAAGCTGGAGTCAACTAAGATGGCTGTGATTGGATTAGATTCTGTATATATTTTTGAAGACCAAATTTGAAAGAATTTGCCAATGGTTTAGCTGTTGATGGTGAAAGAGAAGTTTTGAAATTTTGGTCCAAACAATGGGAAGGATTGAGTTGCCATTTACTGATGCAGGAAACATGAAAGAGGAGGCAGGTTTACTTGTTTCAGGGCATGGAGAGGAGATCAGAGTTAAACTTTGTATATGTTAAGTTTCACATGCCTCTTATATTTGCAAGTAGAGATATATTCTTATATTTGCAAGAAAGGGTGTCCAAAAAGTAGTTTGATATTTAAAAAAGATTTCTGGAGATCACTTCTGCTCTGGCCATAATGGGATGACAAAACTGCATTTACTGTAAACCTCAAACAAATAGAAAATTGAACAAAACAATGTTTTTAGGCATAAACAAGTTGAACCTTATTGTTGTCCTAGCTTGGCTTGCCACCTAGGGGCAGTTTTCAAGCTTTAATAGATGGAGGGTTTGTTAGTCTGTTTTCACACTGCTATAAAGAATGACCTGAAACTGGGTGCATGTGTGTCTTAATGTATCCCAATGTTTAGAAAACAGGGAAATGAGAAGGAAGTAGCAAATGTGAGTCAGAAAGAGTAGACAGTGAAGAAAACCAATTATGTGTGGTGTCCTGGAGGCCAACTGATAAAAGTATTTCAAGTAGTGAATGTGTCAAATGCTGTTGCTTCATTAAATATGAGAGTTTTTTCCCCCAAGATGTCAGATTGGAGGCAGTGTTTGAATACCTTTCCCACTTGGAGACAAAATAGTATGTACATATTTCACACTGTGAGCTTTTTTTCCAAGAAGCAATGCAGGAATTTAACAGGAAAACTGAATCTACAGATTATTTGAAAGAAGTGGCAGTGTGCAGCCTACACCGAGTTAGGCAAGAAAATGTAAGTCCCTAGGGTGTGTGAGGAAGAGAGACTGCCTCTAAATAAAACACACTAAAGAAAAGAACCTGGAAATCCAGGCCACAGGAAAGGCCTTAACCCTACCCAGTACTAGAACTGATTTAGGAGGGTGAGGAATGTAAAAGGAGTGGCAGCAGGAAGAGCATTGTGTGCATTTGCCGTCTCCAGCATGGACCAAGGGAAGCCATTACCTATTCTGACTTACGTGGGACCTTGCAGAAGTCTACCAGCTAACTCAGGCAGTGGTCTCAGGTTGCAAAAAGCTCCCAGTTGAGCTTTGTGATATAACTTTGAGTGGGGAAGAATTCCTTTTGTCAGAACTGGTGGGTAAGTGGGAAGTGTGCTGCAGTCATGAGCATAGGAGCTGGGCACCCCAGCTGTGCAAGTGAATTTTTCATGCGTTGAAAGTCATGATTGTTATCTCTGCAGAGAAGGTATATGGCCTGGGGCAGTTTTGAGTTCTGTGCTCAGATGTCCTGGAACTTAGGGTCAGTGCTGCTACTGGAAAGCTGTGGGTATGAGATCCGCCTTGCCAAGTGTGTGGGAACTGGGTAGGACTTACCATTGGCTGCTACTCCCCATTTTCTGCAGTACTCTTCTGTTCAACAGAGGCAGCTATGCTCCTGTTTGGAACATTACCCCAGTGGCCAGAGAACTGTCCCCTGACTCCACAGGGGCTGCTGCTTGCTCTGCACATGGAGAGTTAGAGCACTGACCTGCCTGACTTTGCCCCTTCCTGGCTTTGCCCCTTTACCTGCCTGGTAGCTTAACACAAAGGACAGAAACTTTTGAGAGCTTTATGCCCATCACCTGAGAAACCAGAGTACCTCTCTGGGGTAACATAAAGCAAGCAAAAATGCCACTGCTACTACCATAGGTGGTGCTCTTTTGCAAGTGCCACATTTTGGCTGGAGGCCAACTGACACAGTCCATTATAGCATTTCCAAGTTGAATAACACTGCACCCAGGAAGGAGAAAACTTGTGTGTGACCCCATCCATCACCATTGCTTGCACAACCCTGGCTAACCAGGAGGTCCTAAGTCTGTACATGTGACCAGTTCATTACTACTACAACCAGCATTTGAGAAAGCCAACACACTAGGGCTATCTATAACCAAGGAGTCTCACAGAATCTATATCACTCCCTTGCCACCCTCATCAGAGTTGGTGCTAGTACCCACTGCTGGGAAACTTAAGGACAGGTCACATCTCTGGATCCCTTGAAGACATTCCCCAGAACCAGCCTGGAGTATAGCAGCTGCACTGGACAACTTGACTCAGAGGAGCAACAGCATTCATAATGGTCTGCCTCGGAGACTTCTACTCCTAGTGGAAGGGAGAGTGAAGCACATCAAGGAAATGCCCTGTAGGACAAAGGAACCTGGACGGCAGACCTTGAGTCCCGGATCTTTCTGCTGGTGGGAAGTTTCTTTCAGCAGATGCACAGTTGCAGTGCTGGGTTAAATAGGGAAAATTTGCAGGTTTGCCCCAACAATCAGGTGGCCCTGGTGCCCATGAAGGATCTTGAAGAAGGGGACTTCTTTTCCTCCTCGTCCACCACTGCAGACACAGCTGGTGTTTTTGCCACAGGAGCTTAGCATGAGTGCACCTAGACATACCTTTTCTGTAGCACTTCAGGGTGACTGCATACCCACAGGAGCACACCTTCCAGGTGCAGGCTTGCATGAGTGGTAGGGTCACATTTCCTCTCTACTTGGAACATTGACATTTCTGCAGATGCAAAGAGGTAGCTGTCTGATCTGAACAGCTAGAACACTGGGCCAGGAGTGTGTTCGGGAGGTGGATAGCTTTCCTACTGGCCTAGCAGGGGAGCTGAGATGGCTACAGCCCTTCCTTCTGATAAGGTCTCAGTGTGTTTCACTGAGGGTGTCCCAAGCCACTTCTGTCAAGGCTGGGACCTCTGCGCATCCTTGAGTGTTGCATTTACCCACCTGTTTTAGCTACAGCTGGTTTTAATCTGTGGACACCTCTCCTATTCGCCTCAGTCCTGAACTATTCAATCCAGTAAATAAAATACTGGGTAATAAATAAATAAATAAATAAGTACACACCAATGAAATATACTTCAAGAGACCTCTGTCATTCCAACCCTATAGGAGACAGTGAACTTGCTCACTCACTGAGCACATTGCTACTGCAACCAGCATCTGAAAAAGATTCTCTACATACAAGACTCTACATACAAGTCATGCAAAGACCCTCTATAACCAAGGAACTCATACACAGTGTTCATCCCTGAAAGCACAAAGAGCCAGATTAGGCTATAAAACTACAAACATTAAAAGTCACATCCTTAAAAGGGAAAAATAAATTTAACAAAATAACAAATAAAAAATAACTTCAAGAATAATGAGAAGAAACTATCTACCCAAACTAAACCGAAAGCTAGCAGAAGAAATGAAATAACAAAGATCAGAGCAGAACTTAATAAGATTGAAACAAAAGACTATACAAAAGATTAATTAAACAAAATTAGTTCTTTGAAAATATAAACAAAATTGATAGACCATTGGCTAGATTAACCCACAAAAGAGAGAAGATTAAAATAAGCTCAATTAGAAATAAAACTGGCAAAATTACAACCGACATCACTGAAATACAAAAGATACAATAGATCATTTGAGACTGTTATCAACACCTCTATGCACACAGACTAAAAAACCTAGAGAAAATGGATAAGTTCCTAGAAACATACAACTCTCCTAGATTAAATCAGGAAGAAATAGAAACCCTCACTAGATGAATAATAAGCAGCAATATTGAATCAGTAATATGAAAAATTGCCAACAAAAAAAGCCCAGGGCCAGAAGTATTCACAGCTGAATTCCACCAGACATTCAAAGAGGAATTTGTACCAATCCTACTGAAATTATTCCAGATGACTGAGAAAGAAAGAGAGAATCCTCCCTAATTATTCTATGAAGCTGATATCAACCCTGATACAAAAACCAGGAAAGCACATAACAAGAAAAAGTGGAAAGCTACTGGGACAAGACAAAGTGCCCACTTTTACCACTTCTATTCAGCCTAGTACTGGAAGTCCTAATCAGAGCAGCCAGGCAAGAGAAAGAAATAAAGAGCATCCATATTAGAAGAGAGGGAGTCAAACTATCACTGTTCACCTATGATATGATTGCATACCTGGAAAACCCAAAATACTTTTACCAAAGACTCCTAGAATTGATAAACAAGCTCAGTAAAGCCCTTGGTTATAAAATCAATGTACACAAATCAGTAGCACTGCTAAACATGAACAACCAAGCTGAGAATCAAATCAAGAACTCAATCCCTTTTACAGTAGGTGCAAACAACAACAACAACAACAACAAAACAATCCCAAGAACATACTTAACCAAAAAGATGAAAGATCTTTACAAGGAGAAGCACAAAACACTGCCGAAAGAAATAATAGATGACACAAAGAAATGTAAATACATCCCATGCTTATGAATTGGCAGACTCAATATCGTGAAAATGACCATACTGCTCATAGCAATCTACAGATTCAATACAATTCCCATCAAAACATCAACAATATTTTTTCACAGAGTCAGAAAAAAAATCCAAAAATTCATATGGAATCAAAAAAGAGCCTGAATAGTACTTGTATAAAAGTAGACACATAGACCAATGGATGAGAATAGAGAGCCCAGAAATAAAGCCAAAACTTACAGCCAACTGATCTTCAACAAAGCATACAAAAGCATAAACCGGGAAGGGACATGCTATTTAATAAATGGTGCTGGGAAAACTGGTTAGCCACATGGAGAAGAATAAAATTTCATCCCTATCTCTCACTTTATACAAAAACCAATTAAAGATAGATAAAAGACTTAAATTTAATACCTGACAACATAAAAATTCTAGAAGATAACATCAGAAAACCTCTTCTGGACATTGGTGTTGGCAAAGAATTTATGACTAACGCTCCAAACTAAATGCAACAAAAACAGAAATAAATAAATGAAACTTGATTAAATTAAAAAGCTTCTGCACAGCAAAAGCAATAATCATCAGAGTAAACAGAAAACTCACAGAAGGGGAGAAAATATTTGCAAACTATCCATCTGAAAAAGAACTAGTATCCAGAATCTACAAGGAACTCAAACTAATCAGCAAGAGAAAAACCAAATAATTCCACCAAAAAGTGATCAAAAGACATGAGTAGGCATTTCTCAAAAGATGTGCAAATGGCCAACAAACATATGAAAAAATGCTCAACTTCACTTATCATCAGGGAAATGAAAATTAATACCACAATGAGATACCACATTGCTTCTACAAAAATGGCCATTATTAAAAAGTCAAAAAATAATAGATCTTGGCATGGATATGGTGAAAAGGGAATGCTTATATACTGCTGGTGGGAATGTAATTAGTACAACTTCTATGGAAAACAATATGGAGATACCTTATTGGAATCTATCATTCAATGTACCAATCCCACTACTGGGTATCTACCCAGTGAAAAATAAGTCATGTGAAAAAGACACATGCACCTGTATGTTTATCGCAGCCCAGTTCACAACTGCAAAGATATGGAACAAACTTAAGTGCCCATTGACCAAAGAGTGGATAAAGAAAGTACACACACACACACACACACACACACACACACACACACACAGATACACACACACCACAAAATGCTCCTCAGTCATGACAAGGAATGAAATAATGTCTTTGCAGTAACTTGCATGGAATTGAAGGCCATTATTCTAAATGAAGTAACTCAGGAATGGAAAGCCAAATATCATGTTTTCTCACTTAACAAGTGAGAGGTAAGTTATGAGTATGCAAGGCATACAGAGTGAAATGATTGACTTTGGAGACTCATAAGGGGGAGGTTGAAGGATATGTGTGATAGTAAACTACATATTGGGTACAATGTACACTACTTATGTGACAGGTGCAATAGAATCTCAGAATTCACCACTATATATTTTATCATGTAACAGAAAACCACTTGTATCCGAAAGGTATTGAAATAAAAATATGTTAAAAATAAGAGAACTGCCGGGCGCGGTGGCTCACGCCTGTAATCCCAGCACTTTGGGAGGCCGAGGCGGTGTATCACGAGGTCAAGAGATCGAGACCATCCTGGTCAACACGGTGAAACCCCGTCTCTACTAAAAACTACAAAAAATTAGCTGGGCATGGTGGCGCGTGCCTGTAATCCCAGCTACTCAGGAGGCTGAGGCAGGAGAATTGCCTGAACCCAGGAGACGGAGGTTGCGGTGAGCCGAGATTGCGCCATTGCACTCCAGCCTGGGTAACAAGAGCGAAACTCCGTCTCAAAAAAAAAAAAAAAAAAAAAAAGAGAACTTTCTTGTAGAATTTAACAATCAAATGTGAAAGGGATTAGTATTTTCTCTTGATGAGAGCAGTTTGGCTGGGGCTGCCTGGAGTTGATTCAAAAGAGAATGAGTGTAAGTAAATTAGATACATTGAATACAGACAACTCTGAATTAGGAGTTTTGTTTAAAGGGAAGTAGTGTAAGCTGGAGGGGTAGTAAGACAATGAGAAAGTTTAATATTATTATTTAAGATGGTAACAATGTTAGCATGCTTTTATGCATATGGGAAAGATTTCAGAAGAGGGAGAAACAATTATGTTATAGGAAAAAAAGGCAATTGGGAATATTTGCAGGTGTGATGTCCTTGAGCAGGAGTAGACAAGATGAAGTGCTAAGCTTGCATAGAAGTGTGGACAACTAATCTATATTAACAGTAAAAAATAATGTAAGGAGGTACATATACAGTGAGGTGGGTAGATGTGATGGGAGCTTATGGGGATTCTCTTCCACTTTTATTTTCTCAGAGATATAGGAAGCATGATTGTCAACTGAAAATTGGGATGAACAGGAGTTTACAGAGGTTTGAGGTGAGACTAGAAGATATAAACAATTATACAGGGTGGCAGTGTGAATGACTAGAGAAATATGGCAGTATTAAGAGCCCACTTGTGCAGATTGGCCAGGCTTAAAAGTGAGACCAGTCAGCATGGTAGTATGTTTTTCTCCAGATTCATTCAACTGCAAGGATGCAGGCACAGAATAGATGGAGTGATGGCTTTCTCAGTATTAGGATTTTGCCAGGAGAGAGAAACTGAGAGAAAGGCAAGGGAGTTGAGAATATATGCAAGAAAATAATTATGAAGTTGAACTATAGATTTAAGCTGTGAAAGGAAGTGAGTATGTGAAGAAAATTATGGACAGTGGAAAGGTGGTAGGATAAATGGATGGAAGGATCAAATAAAGGTTAAGAATGATTGAAATAAAAGCTAAGATGGCTGACTAGACACAGCCAGGAAGAGCATCTCCCACTGAGAGACCAGACCATCAAGAAGACTGGCACATTCTGACCAGATCTTTGGAAGGAAGGAATTGAGAGTTGATGGAGGGAGTATGGAAACCTTGGGCTGAAGGAAGAGGAAGCTGGGATTTTTGCATGAGGCTGAAAAGAACCAGAATTTGTTTCTGCCCCCTACCCCTGCCAGTGGCTACTGGGGAGGAAGTGAATTACATAGGAAAGGAGTGGCCCACTCTCACCAGGGACCTCGGGAATCCTAGCTGCAGGAGACCCCATAACTCGCATGGGCATTTGAAACGGTAGGGAGAGCTACTGGGAGAGGTGGAAGAGACAGGACTCCAGCCAGTGCAGAACTCAGAGTGTTTAGCATGGGAATGGTGGCAGTAGAGCATGGCCAAGGAAGCCCATCTTCCGAAGTTCACCAGCTTCTCTAGGTGAGTTTGGCCTCTGTTGACTGCTGGACATGGACAGAAAAGAAATGTCTTGCCCATGGGACAGGTCAGTCACATCAGAGCACCCCTGCCTGCCGACTTACCTCCCAAGGTCCATTCCTGGCTATACCCACTCGCAGTGTAGCCTTGGATACCCAGCTGGAGCTCCTCCTCCTAGTGGCTGCTATCATAGCTTCTTTCACCAAAATGCCATGCCTAACCATTGAAGAGCTTCAGCAGATGTGCCCCCATTGGAAGTGCTTCTCCTGGTATCCCCATTTGAGTGTTGTTGCCAGTAGATTGGGAACCTCTCAGCTCTGCCAGTGCAGCAGGTATTTAACTTCAGGGGGTCAGAGAACAAAGGTATGGGCCTAGTCTCAGCCTCCTGGGGTTACAGCATACACCCCAAGAGTGCTGAGCTGAATCCCAGCACCCAAAAATTATCCAGAAAGGACGTCAGTTGTCTGAACTCAACTTACTCCACAGTCAAACCCTCAAGGGTAGCAAAGAATATAAAAGCAAAAAGCTGTGGAACATTAGCTCATACAGATGAGAACCAGCACAAGAACTCTGGCAACTCAAAAAGTCAGAGTGTCTTCTTACCTCTAAATGATCGCACTGGCTCCCTAGCAATGGTTCTTAACCAAGCTGAAATGGCTTAAATGACAGACTTAGAATTCAGAATCTTGAAGGCAGCAAAGAACATCAAGATTCAGGAAAAAAAACCCAATTCAAGGAATCTGAAGAATCCAGTAAAATGGTAGAAGAGATGAAAGATGAAATTGTCATTACTGTAGTCACTCTGGAAAGCAGAGAACTTAAAATGGAACTACCATTTGACACAGCAATCCTGTTACTGGTCATATATCCAAAGGAATAAAAATTATTCTATCAGAAAGACACATGCACTTGTATATTCTTTGCAGCACTATTCACAATAGCCAAGACATTGAAACAACCTAGATGCCCATCAATGATGGACTGGATAAAGAAAATGTGGCATATATACTCTATGAAATAATATGCAACCATAAAAATAATGAAATCATTAATGTTGCAGCAACATAGAAAGAGCTGGAGGCCATGTTCCTAAGTGGATTAACACAGGAACAGAAAACCATATACTGTACCACATATTCTAACTTATAAGTGGAAGCTAAATATTGAGCACACATGAACACAAAGAAGGAAACAGTAGCTGCTGGGGCCTGTTTGGAGATGGAGGTTGGGAGGAGGGTGAGGTTTTTAAAACCACCTATCACCTACTGGTGCTCATTACTTGGTGACAAAATAAATCTGTATGCCAGTCCCCGATGACAAGCAGTTTACAAGAAACCTGCATATGTACCTCTGAACCTAAAATAAAAATTAGAAAGAAATAAAGAAAGTAAAGAAAAAAAGAACAATTAAAATCAGGTATTAGAGAGATGATGTTTGAAAGATAGTAGGCAACAGTTGGAGAAGGGATTTTTCAAAATTGTGAGTTGGGAAGGGGTAACAACAGGGTTAGAATTTGAATATGAAAGTGAATATCTGGGATAGGGAGAGAACAAAATCACTATATGACAAGAAATTACAGTTTTCATGCCCTGGGTTGCATCCCCAGACTCAACTCTGATATCAGCAATAGCTACCAGGAACAGTTTCTGTGCTTGCTGATGCTATCCCACTTTCAGTACATGTTATCTCCCTGTTTTTCCACCTGAGATCTTTCTCTGAAGCCTTAAGGTCTCCCTCAGTCCAGGCAAGGCAGTTTTGAAACATGTTGGGGTTTATGTTTCTGGTGACAAATCCAGACCAACTGAGAAAAGGAGTTGGATAAATGCCCAGTTGCCCTTCTTTGGAAGGATAGCTCAGTTCAACATGAATCTCCAGAGGGTCCTCCGAAAGATTGAGCTGCTGCAGTGAATTCTGGTAACTAATGCAATAGCATACACCTCAATCTCACTCTTCTTGCTCCCTCGCTGTTATTTCTGGGAATTGTCTCTCAAATAAACTGACTGCATGCAAGTACTTATCTTGGGATCCATTTTGGGAAATAAAATTAGAGTATTGAGAAGTCAGATTGTCCAAAGGATAATCCAAGTGATATTTAAAAGACAACAGTAATATTGGAGCAAATTAAGTAATCTAGGAGTTACAATCTGCAAGTATTAGGGAGTGCATTACTTAGCGTATAGCTTAGTGCCTGACAGTAATGATTGGTAAATCTTTTTTGAATAAACAATGCATAGAGCACACTGATCTTTCACCATCCCATTCTTGTGAATTTCAGTTTCCGACCATAGGAACTTCTTGAAGAACCATTCTAATGTCCATTGTGTGACATCCGCACCACACCGATCTGACAAATGAAAGTGGTGAGATGCATCTACTGGCTGGCTGAGACCCAAAAATACCAGTAAGTAGGAAAATCAACCAAGCTGCTTTGAATTTTCTATGGGAAGACAGATCCTGATATTTACTGAAAACTATCAAATTGGAATCATCTTATGCAGCTTGGAGAACTGTAGCAATATACCCCAAGGCCACTCAAGCCTTCCTTACTATCCTCTTTAAATTGTGCCAGGAAACCTGTTTCTGAGTGCAGTTACTTTCACAGGATGAATAGAATGTAGGGGTTTTTCTATTGCTGCCCTTGTTTCATATCAAATGACTCTAAATTTAATGAAATATAACTGTAAATTCATTAAGAAATACATTTACAGCTTTAATATTTGTGCTCCCTAATATATACCTAAATGGTTCCTGAAAGCTAAACAATGATGTAGGTAGTGATTAACTTAAAACATTATCTCTAAATAGAATGTAGTGTATTTATAGGGAAAGAGTTGATTAATGTTGAACATGAAAATGAGAGGAACTGATGGAAATATTCACCAAGGAGTTACACCTATTCTAAATGTAATGCCTTTTCTTATCTCTATAATGAAAACTTGTCATTAGGAAGATGGCAGAAGTAGGTTGTCACTGCTGGTAATGAAATAAGACATGAAACACTTGAGAGTCTGTTCATAAAATTGTATTTATCAGTAGAAGGGAAAATTGCCTCATTTATGTTTTAGAGAAAGACACTAATGTACATGTTAAAAGCAACAGATTCTGTTATATTGTTCTGATAATTTAAAGCACACATGAAGCATAGGCTGTTCGTTTTAAATGGATAAATATCATGAAAGGATACTTTAGAGTTCAAAATTAAATTTTATAGTTTTATAACTAACAAAATGGTATAGATCCATAAATACATAATTTGGTATATGCAGCTATTTATCTATTAATCGAGAGAGAGAGAGAAAGAGAGAATGGCTTTTGAAATATTCTGAGTGTCTCTATTTGACTCATTATAGAAACATTGGAAAAAATGATCAATAATGAAAAGGAAATTTAAGTAACCAATAATCCCACTTCAGAGCTCACTACTGTGACCACATTATTATATTTTGGGGGGACAATTTGACAGTTTATATCAAAATATATACCTAGTTCTTGATTCAAAAAGTACTTACCTCAAAAAAATAGTAACTGGATGGGTGTTGACCCAGCTGGTTTCACAAATACCATAAACTGGGTGGCTTATAAACAAAAGACCATAAACTGGGAGGCTATAAACCCTAGAAATTTATTTCTCACAATTTTGGAGGTTTGGAAGTCCAAGGTCAACGTGCCAAACGACTCTGTATCTGGTGAGGGCCCGTTTTCTGGTTCATAACCATCCTCTTGCTGTGGCCTCACGTGGTTGAACAGGCTAGTGATCTCTCTGGGATCACTATATATCCTATTCTTGAGGTATCTGTTCTTGTTACCTAATCACCTTCCCAAAGACCCCACCTCCTAATACCATTGCCTTGGGGTTAGGATTTCAACATGTAAATTTGGGAGGGACACAAATATTCAGACCATAGAAGGTGCCTAGGGTACTTATTGCAGTGTTGTGACTAATAAATAGTTTTAAACCTGAAATATCACATATAAAGCTATTTGTTAAATTCATTGTGCTAGCTATATAAGCAAACACTAAATAGCAAATAAGAATGATACTGTGGAAGAACATTTAATGACATTAAAAGACCTTCACTATATATGATTAAGTGAAAATAGTAGTGTCTAAAATAATAAAACACATTATAACTACACACACAGTGACACACACACACTCACATAGATATATACAAACAGGCATACCTTGTAGATATTGCGAGTTTGATTCCAAACCACTGCGATAAAGCCAATATTGCAATAAAGCAAGTTACACAAATATTTTAGTTTCCCAGTACATATAAAAATTATGCTTATCCTATACTATAGTCTATTAAGATGCAATAGCATTATGTCTAAAAATAAAATGTACAAACTTAAATTAAAAATATTTAATTGCTAAAAGATGCTACTGATTATTGGAGCCTTGAATGCGTTACAATCTTTTTGCTGATGAAGAGTGTTGCCTCAGTGTTGATAGCTGCTGATTGATCAGGTTGGTGGCTGCTGAAAGGTAGGGTGGCTTTGGCATTTCTTAAAATAAGATAACAGGAAAGTTTGCTGCATTTATTGACTCTTCACAAAAGATTTCTGTGTAGCACACAATGCTGTTTCATAGCATTTTACTCACAGTAGAACTTCTTTCAAAATTGAAGTCCTCTTAAACCCTGGTGCTGCTTTATCAATGAGTTTATGTAATATTCTAAATCCATGGCATCTTCACCAGAAGTATATTCTATTCAAGAAATCATTTTCTTTGCTCATCCATAAAAAGCAACTCGTTTCAAGTTTTATCATGAGATTGCAGTAATTCAGTCATATCTTCAGACTCTGCTTCTAATTCTAGTTCTCTGGCTGTTTCTACCACTACTGCAGTTACTGCCTCCACTGAAGCTTTGAACCTCTCAAATTCATCCATAATGGTTGAAATCAACACCATTCAAACTCCTGTTAATTTTGATATTAATATTTTGACCTCCTCCCATGAATCACAAATGTTCTTAATGGCCTCTGGAATGGTGAATCACTTCCAGAAGATTACTTTCAATTTACTATGTCCAGATCCATCAGAATGATCATTATTTATGACAGCTATAGCCTTACAACATTTATTTCTTAAATAATAAGATTTGAAGGTCAAAATTACTTCTTGATTCATGGATTTCCAAATGGATAATGTGGTAGCAGGCATGAAAACAGCATTAATGTCTTGTACAGCTCCATTAGAGCTCTTGGGTGACCAAGTGCGTTGTCAGAGAGCAATAATATTTTGAAACAAATTTTTCATTTTTTTCTGAGCAGTAGGTCTCAACAGTGGGCTTAGAATATCCAGTAAACCATGCTCTCAGCAGATGTTCTAGGCTTTGTTTTGACATATCTAGCACACACATGGAGTAGATTTAGCATAATGCTTAAGGGTCCTTAGAATTTTTGGAATGGCCAATGAGTATTGATTCCAATTTAGTCACCAGATGCATTAGTTTCTAACAAGAGAGTCAGCCTATTCTTTGAAGGTTTGAAGTCAGACATTGACTTCTCTCCAGCTGTGAAAGTCCTAGATGATATCTTCTTCGAAAATAAGGCTATTTCATCTCTATGGAAAATGTGTTGTTTAATGTAGCCACCTTGATCAACGATCACAGCTATATCTTCTAGATAATTTGCTGCAGCTTCTACATTGGCATTCGCTGCTTCACCTTATACTTTTATGTTATGGAGATGGCGTCTTTTCCTAAACCTCATGAACCAGCCTCTGCTAGCTTCCAACTTTTCTTCTGCAGCTTCCTCACCTCTCTCTGCCTTCATAGAGAGAGAGTGAGGGTTGCTCTGCATCAGGCTTTGGCTTAAGGGAATGTGGCTGATTTGATCTTCTATCCAGACTTCTCAAACTTTCTCCATATTAGCAATGAGGTTGTTTTGCTTTCTTATCATTCATGTGCTCACTGGGAGTAGTACAGCTTTCAGCTTGTCTTGGTTTTTTGACATACCTTCTTCACAAAGCTTAGTTGTTTCTAGCTTTTGATTTAAAATGAGAGAAATGCAATTCTTCCTTTCAGTTGAATATGTGTAGGCCATTGTAGGGTTATTAATTGGCCTAATTTCAATACTGTTGTGTTTCAGGGAATAGGGAGGCCCAAGGACAGGGAGAGAGATGGGGAAACAATTGGTTGGTCCATGGAGCAATTAGAACACACACAACATTTATTACGTTTGCTGTCTTATATGGGAATGGTTCATGGTGCCTCCAAAACAATTACAATAGTAGTGTCAAAGGTTACTGATGACAGATCACCATGACAGTTATGATAATAATGAAAATGTTTGAAATATTGAATGAATTACTAAAATGTGTCACAAAGCGAGCATATGCTATTGGAAAATGGCGCCAAGAGACTTGCTCAATGCAGAGTTGCTACAAACCTTGAATTTTTGAAAAGCACAATATCTGCAAATTGCAGTAAAGCAAAGCATAATGAAACACAGTGTGCCTTTATATGTATATACTCTATATACAATTTTGTGCATGTGTCTCTGTGCAGGAAATATTATAGGTATACCCATATTTTCATGGTGATTATGTCTAGTGGAGAGTTTAAATTTTCTTATCCATATTTAAAATTTACAATAAACAAGGTTATTTTAAAAGTAATGTCAACAATTATGAATAAATAAAAGCACACACATAACTTAATCTTTAAATGACACTATTACATTATGGAACTTTGAGAGAAAAACACATTCATCAAAGATTTGTTAACTTCATTTTACAAAAGGCATTGAGTATAAAAAGCAGGATATCTGAATACCCCTATATTATTTTTACCCAGAAATCATAGGTTTATTCAAACCTGGAGCTAGACTAAGAACTCAGAAAAGGAGGAATGGAGATAAACAAGCACAATTTAATTAATAGTGATGAAAGTCAGAACCCATCTCTTATCCTTTTCATAGAGAATTGATAGAAAGTGACTCATTTTCTAAATGGATCCCCAGAGTTGTCGATGCCTCTAGCTCTCTGTCCATTCCATTATTCTTCCCTAGAAAGTCTGTGATAGAAGCCGAGAAGATAGGAATATGGCTAGTGGAGCTGCAAACATACTAATATCCTGCAGATGTTATTCTAGCAAGATTTGCTTTTCTTTAATAAGTTACAATCTCCTCTTTTAAAAGTAGGAGGATTGAATCTAATAGTCAAAACTTAACATAAAATAATTTTATAGTCCCATTTCTCACCTTTTAATTAAAATACATGTAAATGAATATTTTATGGGAGAAAAGGAGATCAGGGAAGTAATGGAGGGAGTTATTACAGGTGGTGAAAACAGCAGGGGCTTTGACCCACCAGAATGGCATCTTGATCCCTGAGGTCAGGAAGATAGGGTGCCAGCAAGTGAGAGCGAGTACAGACTGTGTTGGTGAGGGAGACAGTAGCAAGCCAGGCAGCAACCATTTTGAGATTCGAGAACCATGCCATCTCTGTCACAACTGCCTGACTCTGCTGTGGCACTTTAGCAGCCATCGACAATGCTTAAACAAGCAGTGTGGCTTGTTCCAGTAAAACTTACAAAAATATGTGGCAGGCTAGGTTTCACCTGCTGGTGTCATTTGCTGAGTCCTGGTCTATGCTTAAGAAAGTCATGGAGAAAATGTTAATAATGCAGAATAAACTGAAAAGTGCATTGTGTCTATAATCTTTGCAGTAAGACTAGCACACAACATTGAGAAAATATTCTCTTCATGTTGGAAAATATTCTCTTATTTACCAAAAGAGTTGCTCAGGTCATTGACGAATGAGTGAATTGCCACAGTCCGTCTATATTGATGCCTTTCCTCTCTCACATGCTTTCTGCTTCGACAACATTGAGGTCTCTGATTACCAGGCAGATATTGGTGAGATGGGTTGTTTTCTAAAACTGAATTTTCAAGATCTGCTCCAGGGTAACTCTTTTTCTTACTGTACAGACCATGTTTCAGGTACTGTTGTTGAAGAGGTAAGATTTCATTTCTGGTGAGCCAGCTCACTATATCTAGGTTCATTTTATGTTTTATTTGGCAAATAAAAATTACATATATTTATTGCATACAAAATGTTTTGAAATATACTCTAAGTGTTTCTCAAATATATTGTATCAGAAGTGGTGAGAGTATTATGGGGACAGAATTTCTCATAGGAAGAGTCATCTTTTATTTCAATAAATCAGTTTAAGAAGCTACTTGGGTGTGAAAAGATGGAGCTTATGGCCTGGTCTGGAAGGGAGAATAGATAAAAGAATGACAGCATTGCTTTGGATAAGAAAATGACAGGATGTGACTACTGTATAGCAACTGCTGTTCTAGGCACTGAATGTAAAGTGGGGAGCTTAGAATGGGCTCCTGCTTTTAACAGCTTCTTTTTAGTTTAGCTGGAATGAGAGTGAAGAACAGCTGCAGGTACAGAGACCAACAGAGAATTCAGCAGAGGCAGGATGTGATAGCATAAAGTTAAATCCAACAAGGGTCATCTGGAGGTAGAGGTAGGGCAAAGAGGTATGAAGGACACCACATCATCTATGTGGCATAGGTGCTTGGGCCAATTTTTAAACAAAAAAGAGTGATTTCAGAACGTTAGACAACATGGAGACAGCTGTCCTTGGGATACATACATTCACCCCAGACAGCCATTATTGCCTCTTCTCCTCCACCAAATGGCATAATATCACATACTCTGTAAGATCTTGATTTAATTAATGGTAGTAAGATGCCACTGGTGATGATTGCATTACCTGTGCATATGACTGAAATGAGACACTCCTGCCCGGCACCACACTTCTCTGATTTAGTGCTACTTTTGCACTAATGCTTTAGAAATGGGATAGGACAGTGGTTCAGCCTTCTTCAATATCACCCTCCTCCTCCCATTTTGCAGTTGGGCCAACATACGAGCTTGCTTCCTGAAAGCTCAAGCTTTAGTTCTCCACATTGTAAGCGACATTGTGCAGTGAAATTTCTTCCTGAAATGAATGTTTACACCTACTTACTTAAAATCTACACAGTGTATGAAACAATGGAGCAATGTGTCAGCTCTGTTTTGGGATTATCTATAGCTAACTCCCGGAAAACTGCATTAATTCTTTATTGCCTAAAGTGCCCCACTAAATGGCTTTGTTTCTTCATCCTAAAGAAAAATATAACACTACTGTGTGGAATCTAAAGTTCAGAACCACATATATGTATAGTAGAAACTGTAGGCTGAAAAAGAAAACAAAAAAGAAATAATTGGTCAAAGTTTTCCCTTGGACTTAATGGATTAAACAATAGTATAAAAGTGAGCTATTAGGAAGTCTAATTTCAACTTAAATGGTGACTTTAGTCTAAATTGTCTACCAGATATGGCTTTGTTTCCAGGTTGAATTTATGTTTTGGATTTCTCTAGCTTCACATAAGTACTAATCATAAATAAATAAAATGCAATTTGAATTATTTAAATAGCACAGATTTTTTTTAAACTCTTTTCATATTGTTAGGAAGGTGCATACCAGAGGTGACTTCTGGAAATACTAGGGGCAGAAATATTCATTATTTTTATGATGTAAATTTTTTTTCTCCAAGAATGCACTTCAAAAAGTAGTCACTAGATGTCACCTTTGCAACACACAGACGGAAGCAAATACTGAGTGGACGTTGAATATGACAGCTTCAGCAACACATCTGTTCAAAAAGTAAATTCAAATAAAAGTGACTTCTTAATGCAATCCAATTAAAGTTCTTCTTCTATAGCTTAAAGAATTTAGAATTGGGCAGGTGTGTTCTGGGGGTTCTCATTTGGATAATTATTAGTATATTTTTACTCATCTATATTCCTAAGAATTTAGGTTACAAAACCCAAATACTGCCTTTTTTGGTTTCTATTATATCTATTGAAAAACTTTTTTTTTTTACATGGGGTCTCACTATGTTGCCCAGGCTGGACTTCTACTCCTGGACTCGAACAATTCTCCTGCTTCAGCTTTCTGAGTAGCTGGACAATAGGCCCACACCACTGCACCTGGCTCATATCTATTTTTAAGGCCTAAGAAAAGGCAGATTTTGTCATGCTTTCCTATCTCTGTGCCTTTATGGCTTTGCTAAAACTGCTAAAAGTCACTCAGGAATTGCCCACCCCACCATTCCCCCATGTTTGTGTATTTTGTAAGTCTTGGATTTTTCAGAATTTACCCTCATAGGAAGTTGTAGCCTAAAGAGTGGTAGGGTCCCTTGGGAGCAAGAACAATCATTTATCTTTATTCAGCCATCTGTAGGCTAGAGTCTGGGCAGCAATAAAACATTAACGGGAGATTTCTGTGAAGGTTTATGTGGTCAAGGAAGAAATGTGGCACTTTTATTCTTATTCACAACCTCCCTGCACACTCTCAGTTGTTCTTTAAGCAGCATTGATTCCCTCGCATGATAGGAATATCTTGCACTCTCCTGAGGGCATGATGTCGTCATTGACCCTTCGTTCCTCTAAACTGCATATGCAAAGCGATGTTTCAGGTTGTATTCCACAGTCTTTTGCACCTTGACACTGGGGCAGGACAGGCCTGGGCTCTATCCAGAATATGCCACATGGTGTTAACTTAGTATCTCTGGCCATTGCTTTTCCCATTTATAAAATGTGTGTTATGTTTCCCATCTGGCAGGTTTCTTTTTAGGGGGTGAAGATCAAAAGAGGTAAGATATACAAAGTGCTCAGTACAGTATCTTTTAACTTAAAAATAATATAAAAAGAATATTGTTAATATCATGTAAAACATGCAAAGACTGATATTTGTTTTTACAGTTTTGAGGCAGAATTTAAGAGTGATCATAAGACAGTTTCTTTCCCTCTCTGTGCTTAGAGAATATACATAGCAAGTATATCTAGAGTAATTGTAAAGACCTTTTGTGGTAAATATTTAAAATAATCCCCTGCAATTATTAAGAAGCCTGTTTTCTAACAAATTTGCAAAATTCCACATTGGTGGTTCTCAAACTTTAGTGTGTATCAAAATCACCTGAGGTTGGGGTGCTTGTTAAAAATACAAATTATTGAGTGCTATCCCCAGAGTTTTTTATTCAGTCTGTGGAAAGACTTGAGAATATGTTTCTAATAAGTTCCTAGGTGATGCTGTTGCTGCTTTCTGGGAACCAACATGTAAAGTCCACTGCTGCAACCAAAAAAGAACTCGTATAGCCAAGATGATCCTCAGCAAAAAGAACAAAGCTGGAGGCATCATGCTACCCAACTTCAAACTATACTACAAGGCTATAGTAACCAAAACAGCACGGGACTAGTACAAAAATGGACACATAGACACATGGAACAGAATAGAGAACTCAGAAATAAGACTGCACAACTACAAACCTGACAAAAATAAACAATGGGAAAAGGATTCCCTATTTAATAAATGGTGCTGGGAGAACTGGCAACTGGCTAGCTATATGCAGAAAATTTAAAGTGAACCCCTTCCTTACACCTTATACAAAAATTAACTCAAGCTGGATTAAATGCTTAAATGTAAAACCCAAAACTATAAAAACCCTAGAAGAAAACCTAGGCAATACAATTCAGAATATAGGCATGAGGAAAGGTTTCATGATGAAATCATCAAAAGCAATTGCAACAAAAGTAAAAATTGACAAATAGGATCTAATTAAACTAAAGAGCTTCTTCACAGAAAAAGAAACTATTATTATATTCTGCTCTGGTTGGGTCCCTTCCATGTTTACCTTTGTTCACACCATTGATGGTCCACCTCATTCTCTTGTTGGCTCCTCTAAGCCAGTCTCCACATGGCTGTTGCAGTGGTTTTTCAGACCCTAAATTGTATCATATTCTACTTAGCCTCTCTCACTCGTATTTTTCCTCATTAGCTCCTGCTTAACACCTTTCAATAACTTATAAAATCTTACCTCTTTAACATGGCCATGAGGGCCCTGGATGATCTAACTTTTGTCATTGTTAACATTTATTGTACTGCCTTCTGGACTTTTTCATATTATTCATTTATATTCAATATTATATTATTGTTATATGTATACATTTATTTACACAAAAATTTTGTGTATATTTTTATACACAAACATATAAATGATTATACACACATATACACACAAGCATACATACATTTACACAGTTTTGATTTATAAACATAGGCTTGCTCTATGCATATTTTTCTGAATCTTTCTTTTTCTTCTAACAATTTTATTTAGGAGAGCTTTCCCTGTTGTACCACATAATAGTGATTTTCAAACTTTTATGTATAAGAATCAGCTGAGGCTCTAATGAAAAATGTATATTCAATGAATTCAGTAGGTCTGGGATGAGGCTCAGCATATCTGTTTGTTTAACAAAATGCCAGTCAGCCTTAAAAAAGGAGCATCTGCAATTTGCCACAACATGGATGGACCTGGGACATTATGCTAAGTGAAATAAGCCAGACACAAAAAGACAAATATTCCATGATCTCACATATATGTGGAATATAAAAATAAAAGATCAAATATATAGGGGAGAATAAAACAATAGTTTACCAGGGTTAGGGTAGATTAGGGGGAGAAAATGGGGAAATGTTGGTCAAAGGATATACAGTAGCAAATAGGCGGGATAAACAGTGTACAACATGAAGACTATAATTAATTATATTATTTTCAGGATTTTTATAATCTACTAAATGAGTAGATTATAGAGGCTCTTTTGATAAGGGGATGAGTAACTATGTGAGATGATGGTTGCTAACATTTGTTCCACTATAGTAAACATTTTACTATTGTAAACAAAAAGATATCTGAGACAGTGCTCAATCAATTTGAGAAGTTTATTTTGCCAGGGTTAATGATACGCTCACAACACAGTCTCAGGAGGTCTTGAGGACATATGTCCAAGGTGGTTGGCGCACAGCTTGGTTTTATACATTTTAAGGAGACATGAGACATCAATCAATATATGCAACATTGATGTTGGTTCAATCTGGAAAGGCATGACAACTCGAAGCAAGGAGGGGGCTTCCTGGTCGTAGGTAGATAAGAGACACATCGTTGCATTCTTTTGAGTAATTTCTGATTAGCTCTTTGCTGAATGCATAATTTATAGGAATAGTCACTTAGGCCTTAGCCTGACTTCGTGACACAATAGGGCAAAGGAAGCAATCGGATTTTCATTTGTCTCACGTGATCAGAGGGATGACTTTGAGTTTGTCCTTAACCTTGGCAAAATAAACATTCTAAATTGGTTGGGACCTGTCTCAGATGCCTTTTAGCTTACACTCTATATATAGTTTTTAACATGTTCTATACCTTAAATATACACAATAAAATTTATTTATTTTTAAAACTCCAGTGATTTTGGTGCAGGTGATCACTGGATCATAGAGAAATACTAAAAGAAATTTACCTTATTCTTCCTATGACTGAGTTTCAGTAGCATAAATGTTACATGATTTACCCATTTATTTTTTTCTTCAACTTTTATTTTATGTTCAGGGGTATATGTGCGGGATGTGAAAGTTTGTTACATAAGTAAATCCGTGCCATGCACATATACACCTATCATCCCATCACCTACATATTAAGAACAACATCCATTAGCTATTCTTTCTGATGCTCTCCTTTCTCCAATCCCCCAACAGGTCCCAGTGTGTGTTGTACCCCACTGTGTGTCCATGTGTTCTCATCATTCAGCTCCCAATTATAAGTGAGAACACGTGGTGTTTGATGTTTTGTTCCTGCGTTAGTTTGCTGAGGATAATGGCTTCTAGCTCCATCCATGTCCCTGCAAAGGACGTAATCTCATTCCTTTTTTTTGGCTGCACAGTACTCCATGGTGTCTATGTACCATATTTTCTTTGTCTAGTCTATTGTTGATGGACATTTAGGTTGATTCCCTGCCTTGGCTATTAGGAATAGTTCTGCAATGAACATATGTGTACATGTATCTTTATAAGAGAATATTATATAGCCAATAATGGGATTGCTGAGTCAAATAGTATTTCTGATCCTAGATCTTTCAGGAATTTCCACACTATCTTGAACTAATGATTGAACTAATGATTGAACCAATTTACATTCCCACCAACAGTGTAAAAGCATTCCCATTTCTCTGCAACCTTGCCAGCATCTGTCGTTTCTTTACTTTTTGATAATCACAATTCTGACTGGCGTGAGATGTTATCTGACTGAGGTTTTGCTTTGCATTTCTCTAGTGATCAGTGATTTTGCACTTTTTTCCATATGTTTGTTGGCTGCATGTATGTCTTCTTTTGAGAAGTGTCTGTTCATGTACTTTGCCCATTTTTTAATGTTTTTTTTTCTTTTAAATCTGTTTAAGTTTCTTGTGGACTTTAATTATTAAAACTTTTTCAGATGACAGATTGCAAAAATTTTCTCCCATTCTATAAGTTGGCTGTTTACTCTGACAACCGTTTCTTTTGCTGTGCAGAAGCTCTTTAGTTTAATTTGATCCCATCAGTCAATTTTTCCCTTTGTTGCAATTTCTTTTGGTGATTTCATCATGAAATGTTTACCTGTGTCTATGTTCTGAAGGGTATTGCCTAGATTTTCTTCTTTTATAGTTTCCAGTTTTATATTTAAGTCTTTAATTCATCTTGAGTTAATTTTTGTATAAGGTGTAAGGAAGGGGTTCAGTTTCAATTTTCTGCATATGGATTTCCAGCACCCCCAGCACCATTTATTATATAGGGAGTCCTTTCCCCATTCCTTGCTCTTGTCAATTTTGTTGAAGATCAGATGGTTGTAGGTGTGGGGACTTATTTCTGAGATCTCTATTTCATTCTATTGACTTATTTGTCTGTTCTTGTGCCAGTACCATGAGGCTTTGGTTATTATAGTCTTGTAGCTTTGTCTGAAGTTGGTTAGCATATTGCCTCCAGCTTTGTTCCTTTTGCTTAGGATTGTCTTGGCTAATTGGGCTCATTTTTGGTTTCATACAAATTTTAATTTTTTTTTGGTTATTCTGTAAGAATATCAATGGTTGTTTAATGGGAATAGCATTGAATGTTTAAATTACTTTGGACAGTGTGGCCATTTTCACAATATTGATTTTCCATGTACAAGCGTGGAATGTTTCTCCATTTGTTTGTGTCCTCTGATTTCTTTGAGCAGTGGTTTGTAGTTGTCCTTGAAGAGGTCCTTCACTTCCCTTCTAGATGTATTTCTAGGTATTTTATTCTTTTTGTAGCCATTATGAATGGAAGTTTATTCACTATTTGGCTTTCTGCTTGCCTGTTGTTGGTATACAGAAATGCTGGTGATTTTTGCATGTTGATTTTATAACCTTTGTCTTTGTTGAAGTTGCTTATCAGCTTAAGGAGCTTTTGGGCTGATACAGTGGAGTTTTCTAGATATAAGATTATGTCATCTGTAAAAAGAGATATTTTGACTTTTTCTCTTCATATTTGAATAGACTTAAGTTTTTTCTCATGCTTGATTGCCCTGGCTAGAACTTCCAATGCTATGATGAATAGGAGTGCTGACAGAGGGCATCCTTGTTTTGTGCCAGTTTTCAAGCGGAATGCTTCCAGCTCTTGCCCATTCAATATGATATTGCCTGTGGGTTTGTCGTATATGGCTCTTATTATTTTGAGGTATGTTCCCTCAGTACCTAGTTTATTGAGAGTTTTTAACATGAAGGGATGGTGAATTTTATCGAAGGCCTTTTCTGCATCATTGAGATGATCATGTGGTTCCTGTCTTTAGTTCTGTTTATAACATAAATTACATTTGTTGATTTGCATATGTTGAACCAACCTTGAATCCTGGGGATGGAGCCACCTTGATCATGGTGGATAACGCTTTTTGATTTGCTACTGGATTCAGTTAGCCAGTATTTTATTGAGGATTTTTGTGTCAATGTTCATCAGGGATATTGGCCCAAAGTTTTCTTTTTTCTTTTTTGTCATATCTCTGCAAGATTTTGGCATCAGGATGATGATGGTCTCATAGAAAAAGTTAGGAAGGAGTCCCTCCTTTTCCATTTTTTTCGATTAGTTTCAGCAGGAATAGTGCCAGTTCTTCCTTGTACCTCTGGTAGAATTCAGCTGTGAATCTCTTTTTCCTGGGGTTTTGCTTTTTTGGTTGGTAGGCTATTTAATACTGCCTCAATTTCAGAACTCATTATTGGTTTATTCAGGGATTCAGTTTTTTCCTGGTTCAGTCTTGGGAGGGTATATGTGTCCAGGAATTTGTGTATTTCTTCTAGATTTTCTAGTTTATGTGCAGAGAGGCGTTTATAGTAGTCTCTGATGGTTGTTTGTATTTCTGTAAGGTCAGTGGTGATATCTCCCTTGTCACTTCTGATTGTGTTTCTTTGATTCTTCTCCCTGTTCTTTATTATTAGCCTAGCTAATGGTTTATCTATGTTATGATTTTTTTAAAAAAAACCATATCCTTGATTTTTTTGAGTTTGTGAAAGTTTTTTTTTTGTGTGTGTCTGTATCTTCTTCACTTCCTCTCTGATCTTGGTTATTTCTTGTCTTCTACTAGCTTTGGGGTTTGTTTGCTCTTGGTTCTCCAGTTATTTTAGTTGAGATGTTCGGTTGTTAACTTGAGATATTTCTAGCTTTTTGATGTGGGTATTAAGTGCTATAAATTTCCTTCTTAACACTGCTTTAGTTGCATCCCAGAGATTCTGGTACATTGTGTCTTTCTTATCATTAATTTTAAAGAACATCTTGATTTCTGCCTTAATTTAATCATTTACCTAAGAGTCATTCAGGAGGAGGTTGTTTAATTTCCATATAGTTGTGTGGTTTTGAGTTAATTTCTTAATCTTGAGTTCTAATTTGATTGTGCTGTGGTCTGAGAGACTGTTTGTTATGACTTCAGTTCTTTTGCATTTGCTGAGGGGCATTTTACTTTTGATTATGTGATCAATTTTAGTGTAAGTGCTATGTAGGATTAAGAAGAATGTATATTCTCTTGAATTAGGGTGGAGAATCCTGTGTATATCTATCAGATCCATTTCATCCAGAGTTAAGTTCAGGTCCTCAATATCTTTGTTAATTTTTTGTCTTGATGATTTGTCTAATATTGTCAGTGGGATATTAAAGTCTCCCACTATTACTGTTTGGGAGTCAAAGTCCTCAGCCCAGTTCTGTGCCCTTGCTGGACAGGTGTTGTGGTCATCTGGAGGAGAAAAGGAAATCTAGCTTTTTGAGTTTTCAGCGTTTTTGCATTTATGCTTTCTCAAATTTGTGGGCTTATCTATCTTCAGTCTTTGGAGTTGCTGACCTTTGATGAGGTTTGCTGACCTTTGATGTGGTTTTTGTGTGCGTGTTTTTTAATTGTTGATGTTGTTTTTGTTTTCTGTTTGTTTTTCTTTTAACAGTCAGGCCACTTTACCCTAGGACTACTGTGGTTTGCTGGGGGTCTTCTCCAGACCCTAGTTCTCCTGTTTTCTCTTGTACCCGGAGATATCACCAGTGAATCCTGCATAAAAGCAGAGATGGCAGCCAACTTCTTTCTCTGGAAGTTCCATCCCAGGGAGGGATTGGCCTATTGCTGGCCTGTTCACACCCGTAGGAGGTAGCTAGAACTCTCCCAGTGGGAGGTTTCACCAAGTCAAAAATAATGGAATGAGGGGCTCACACAAAGGAGCAGTCTAGCTGCTTTTTGGTAGAGCAGGCGTGCTGCATTGGGGGATCTTTCCCCATATGAACTGCCTGTATTCTCCAAAACCAGCAAACAGGAGCAGCTGACTCAACTGACCTATAGAGATAGTGACCGACCTTCTGCCTAGGAACTCAAACCCATCTCAGGTGGACTCCAACCCACTGCCGTTGGCTGGCTGGGATTCCAAGCCAGTGGATTTTAACTTGTGAGGTGCCATGGAAGTGAGGACCATGGAGCAACACTGTTTGGCTCCCCGGATTCAGCCCCCTTTGTAGGGATATGTATGCACAGATTTCCCATCTTACTGGGGATCCCCAGGTCAGAGTATTTAAAACTCCTGGATCTCTGTATGTGTCTGAACATATGCTCTGCCAAGCCTCCACACAGCTCTGCGTATCAGACCCAAGGCCATAATGGTGTGGGCTCATGAGGGGATCTCCTGATCCATTGGGTTGCAAAGATCCATGGGAGAACTGTGGTTTCTCATGCGTAGTGGCACAATCACTCATCAGTTTCCTTGGGGCTGGGGTGGGGGCTCCTTTGGCTCTGTGCTGCTCCTGGTTGGCCCCACTCACCCTACTCTCAAGCTTTTCATTGTTCTCCATGGGTCACATTGTTTGCTTGGTTAGTCCCAGTGTGAGAATGTGGATATTTCAGTTGAAGGTGCTGAATTCACTCACCCCTTTTCATTCCTCTCTGTAAGTGTTGCAGACTGTAGCTGCTTCTAATTGGCCATCTTGGATAGATCCATTCAACAGATTTTTTTTGATGCATACATTTCTTTTTTTATTAACAATTAGGTTGTTTTTATTTTTACAAATGAGGACTGCACTGAACATTAACTTTTCTTGTGGTATCAAGTAAACAGTGAATGTTTATACATAAAAAATTTTATATAAGAGTGTATACATTTGCTTTTTCTGCAAATGACACTAAAGATTGGTTAGGTCAATTGCTTAATGTTCTACTTAGTACAAATTAATGACATGATTGTCATGATGTTAATTTGGAGTCATATTATGAATGCATAAGCTGGCATTTTGAAGCTTGATTACTTATAGGATATATGTCAAATTACATATATAAATTACAAATTACAAATTACATATCTGTTTTTTATAGCCTTGCCCAATATCTTTGAGGACTCTTTCACTTTGCTATAGTTATTCTAATAATTAATTTAAAAAATTTGCCTAAAACTGGGCCTCAGGGGAAAGGAAACCTTTAAGAAAATATTTATTACAATCCAATTTGGGTTGAATGCAATCTGCTTCCTGGAAATGACTGCTGACAAATATCAACACCAGAAGTAGAGGTTAAATTAAATTTATAGATCAGTGGTCGCAGCCTTCATGAATGTGTAGAAATTATGTTTTTTCAGTTGGTTATTTGCTTTTCTCCTTTAATCCAAAAATTGTAAGTTTTGTAGCAGTGGGTATAATAGTTTTTTTTTTTTTTTGCATTTCCCTTATCAAAAGGAAATCCTCATATTCTGGAGTCTAATTCAAAGGGAGTATTATGCCATAGAAATATGGCTCTTAACTGAGCTCTCTGGCATGCCTACAACCTCCTTAATGTGGCTCTCTTCTATCCCATCTCAACTCTTATCACTGGACCTGGAGGTGGGATGGTGGTTTTCTTGATCACCATTTTTTCTTCTCTGCCACTCTCCCATTCACTCTTACTCCTCCTTAAACTCTTCCAGCTTGGAATTTCACATACCGGACTGTAATGCCCATTATTTCTCTCTTTTGCAGTTATCTACAGGCTCCTCATTCTTTAAAGATGCTCACTCTTGCCCACTCTCATTCTCCCCTAAACTACCATGGTCATAATTCTTGGTTGTTTCAATGTCTTCAAAAATGAACCTTCAAATACCCTGTATACTCCAATGACTGCTCTCTTTCTGCCTTAGCCATTCACCCCTGGGCATATGCCAGGCTTTGTCAGTAACATTAAAAAAAAAATCACCACTGTCTTAATGTAGATTTCCCATCCTTATTGCCAATTCTCATCTTTCTAGTTTACGCCCTTTAGTAAGACGAGTCCAACATTCTTAGCCCCATCCAGGTCAGGGTGTAGGCATGGCTTAGCTGGGTCCTCTGCAAGGCTATAGTAAAGGTGCCATTTGGGGATGTGGTCTCACCTGAGGCTTGAATGGGGAATGATCCACTTCCTTGCTCATGTGGTTGTTGGAAGAGCTCTGTTTCTTATGGGATGTTGGAGTGAGTGCCTCAGTTTCTTGCTGGTTGTCATCTGAAGGCTGCTTTCAGCTCCTTGCCACATGGCCATCTCCATAGGCAGTTCATAATGGAAAGTTGCTTCTTTGCAAGAGAGAATCTCCTTGCAAGACAGATGTTATCATCTTATGTAATGTAATCAGGTACATAACATTTGCCTATTTTATTGGCCAGGAAAAAGTCACAGGTTCTGTCCACATTTAAGATAGGGATACTACACAAGAGTATGAATATCAGGAGGTGGGACCATAATGGCCACCTGATATGGTTTAGATCTTTGTCCATATCCAAATCTCATGTTGAATTGTAATCTCCAGTGTTGGAAATGGGGCCTGGTGGAAGGTGACTGAATCATACGGGCAGTTTCCAGTGGTTTAGCATCATCCGCCTAGTCTTTTCTTGTGATAGAGTTCTCATGAGACGTGGTTGTTTAAAAGTGCGTAGCACCTCACCACTTCCTCCTCCTTTGGCCATGTGAAGTGTTGGCTACTCCTTTGCTTTTCACCATGATATTATATGTTTTCAGAGGCTTCCTCAGAAGCCAAGCATATGCCAGCATCATGCTTCTTGTACAGCCTATGGAATTATGAGCCAATTAAACCTCTTTTTTCCATAAACTACCCAGTCTTAGGTATTTCTTTATAGCAATGCAAGAAGACTAATATGGCACCATATGGTATGTCCATCTCAGACTGACTGTTCATCTGTTTTTGACATTCTCATTCCTGTTAACGTGGAATGACACTGGTCAGTATATTATCATCAAACTAAAATGACAGCATTCTCAAGTTATAGACTGTTTGGTTACAGGCATCAGGATTAATAACAAATAATTTTATAAAAATTATTATTAAATAAAATTTAGTTATTTATTATTACTTTACTAAATTAATTTTAAAAATGAAGTCTTGTTCTCTTTAAGGTTAAGTCATTGACTTTTTTTCATTAAAATTTATTCTGGAATATGCATGCAAAGATATGTGAACAGGTTAGTAATAGTAGTAAAGTAAATATTAACATATCCAACAACAGGTTGAGAAATTACTTGGCTAATGCCTTAGAAGTCCCCAAAGTGCTTTGATAATTTTCCTTTCTGTCCTCTCTCAGTGCTTATTTTCCTGAAGTATTTTTTAATCATTGCCTTGTGATTCTTTACTGTTTTAACAGGTATATTTCTATCCCTAAACAAAATAGTGTTTATTTTGCCTCTTTTTGAATTTTATACATAGTGTGATTCCCCTCTTTTGCTCAAAATTATGATCTTAATTTATCTTTAAAGGTCTTATTCTTACATATTGATGTATGACTGTTGAATTTCACCATATATTATTGTATTATACACCATTTAAGTATATGGCAATTTATATATCCATTGTACAATTTTTTGCCATTTTTTTTTGTTACGAGCAATAATAAAGTGAGATTTCTTGTTGATGTCTTCAGTCATACATGCTCAAGAATTCCTCTTTGCCACTTAAGAGTGGAATTACTGAATTATATAGGTGATGTACATGTTCCACTTACCCAAGAATGCCTAACTACTGTACAAACTGTTGCATCAGTTGACACTTAACACCTGCAGTAGAAAAGTCTGTTTCTTTTTATAGGAGAAAGTTCCCAAGAGTCAGCTTTAAAATACTTCACCTCATCAGAGGCATGATGATTGTAATCAGTCACTTCAGAATTAAATGCTAAAGTGTAAAAAACTGACAGCTTGAGTAAATCTTTCTGGCACGTAGGTAAATTTAAAATAAATGTATCTTAAGATTATAACTTTCAGAGAGTTTAATTAAAGTTTAGAGGAGATTACAGCACAAATGTTTAGGAACTAAAAATCCCCTTTCATGTCCAATACTGATTAATTCTCTTCTTCCATTTCTAATTTATCAGCTTACTTCTGTTGCACTGATAGTGCTGCTACAATTTTCTACTTAGTGGTTATTTTAAACCCAAGAGGCTAAATTTACCAAGCTGTTAACTTACCAAAGTGAAGCCAGGTTTACTCTTTGTATTAATCAATGAGATTTCTAAGCCCATGGTGAGTACTGAATTGAGAGATAAAGACGAGTCGGAATCTCTGGGTAGAGAATCAAAATATAAATGTACATTTATCAGGAAGGTTGTGGTCTGTTTCCTTATCTTCTTCGCAAGAACACATTGTGCTTTAAAATTAAGTGTCAAAATCAGGGTAGATGTCATGTATAATTAGAAAAATTTGAGAACAATTTTCTCAAAGTTGTGCTCTCCACACTTTTGAGACTAGTGGGTATATTAACATGAATTGTATTGAAAATCACCTGGAATTTAACATTTTAATTTTCTTCATTAGAAAATTTATTTATTTTGAAATATATTATTACTCTGTGAAATATTAGGTGTCTCTATTAAGTGTGAACTTGTTTTCATTGCATTTTATTATCTATTTAGCTCTTCTCTCTAATCACTCACATGCATTGGCTAAATTTAAAAAAAAAGTTTTCTCTTACCACCTCTTATCCGACTGTAGGAAATCTTTTCTTGGGTTGCTGAGAAAGAGGCAGGAAGAGAAGAGCAGATGGGGAGAGGGAGAGAGGGAAAACGGAAGGAAGAAAGAGGGGTGAGAGGGAGAAGCAGATGAGGGAGGGGCATCAGAGTGGTCAGTGATAATAATAAACTGACATTCCTATCAGATAGGTTTCTAATTACAAGCTAAAAAGAATAAAATCTGTCCAGCCTATGTATGTCTCTTCTTCCCTGGAGGAGAGGCAGCAGTCATATTATTCATTAATCTATGTCTTAGGCCAAGTTTCCTACAAAAAAAGGAAAAGAATCTAAGGCAAAGTTTACATGCTAATGCTTTATTGGGGACATCATTCCTAGGCCAGCAAGAATAAAGTAAATTTGGCAGTGGAGGAAGAAGAGCAAATACCAGGTAGTATGCTGCTCAACTGGTTATATCCTTATAGGTGACACAGCCAATTGCTTGGTCACAAAGGACATTTCTGGAGTCATCACCTGAAATCATTGTCTTAGAAAAACCTATTTGGATTAGACGGGAGGCAGGCAAAATACTTTATCTGACATATTCTTGTAATCTCCTGTTTTTCCTTGGTTAATATTTTTTATTAATCAAAATCAATTTTCTCAAAGTTGTGCTCTCCACACTTTTGAGACCAGTGGGCATATTAACATTAATTGCATTGAAAATTACCTGGAATTTAACATTTTAATTTTCTTTATTAGAAAATTTATTTA
Source organism: Cebus imitator (assembly GCF_001604975.1). NCBI lineage: Eukaryota > Metazoa > Chordata > Mammalia > Primates > Cebidae > Cebus > Cebus imitator. The sequence goes on along the minus strand of NW_016107424.1, from coordinate 285,752 downwards.
TTTTGAAATATATTGTTACTCTGTGAAATATTAGGTATCTCTATTAAGTGTCTGTGAAATTGTTTTTATTGCATTTTATTATCTATTTAGCTCTTCCCTCTGAACCCCTGTTGGAGAAGTTAGATTGCATGCCTTGTGGGAAGTTGCTTCACTGGAACCTGAAAGTAGTGGGAAAAGCCACAGTTTCTGGATGTCAGGTTAGTTTATGCTTGGACGTGGCATCAGGGTTCACTCCGGAAAGTGGTTGGAAACAACAAGCAGTTTTAAGAGAGAGGCTCACTGTGCAGCCTAAGCCCAGCTGCATGAGCAGAGTGTCAGGCTGACCTGGCCCAGCTGTTACATCTATGGACCACGTAGGTGGGGGGATCGTGGAGTGGCTCCTCACGTAGTCGGTTAACTCACTGTCTCAATTATCTCAAGAGAATTTGAATCTGGATTTAGAATGCTTCCCTTCTTCTACAAAATCATACCCTGCAAATGTGTTTATGCAATTTTTTTGAGGTTCTTGTTCAGGGAGGAGAATTAGGGTAATGGAACAGAAGAAAGATAATTAGCAGTTGGGCCACTAAGAGCATACATCTAATTTTTAATTAAAATGCATGTTTCTCATATCGAAGTTATTGTTGGATAGGAGGAAACATTTCAGGGCCCTGTGGATGGAAACTCATATAAGACTGGGTAAGTCTCAGAAAGTGACTTGACAATAAATGTATAAACAAATACATTAGAAGCCAGTGTGGCTCAAACTGCCAGTGTAACCAGGGAGCTTATGGCTGGGAGACCTTGCATGGTATGGTTTGGCAGGGTAAGATTTTGGAGCCTGGTGCTGGTGTGAAGTCTGGCAGGATGATTTGTGGTTGCTTCATGACAATGGGAGCAGGTTCCCACTCTCAGGACTGTAGGGAAGCAGAAGAGAGCTCTAGGTAAGATTCCAATCTTTAGTTGAATACTAGGGTATGCCAGCAGAGAAATAATAGAATGAAGCTTCCATGAACTGAGCCAAAAATTAGGCTGAAGTTTGAAGGAAAGAAGAAAAGCAGGATTGTCCCTTAGGGGCCCTGTGGACACTCTGGCTCACTCATGCATACTTTATAGTAGGTTTGCCTGGAAAATAAGGTTTCCTTACCATGTGAAGCTCGAAAAGACCACGGGGAAATGAATTGAAAATATGCGTATTATCTTCTGTTGCTTGAAACATTTTTCAATTGCATTCAGAAAGGTGGTCTCTGGAGACCTTAAAAGAATCGTGTTGCATATCTCAAAACTATCTGGAATTCCTGTTTGGAGTCTGTGTTACTAAGATTTGTTTTAAAAAATCTATCCTATTTGTTTTCAATTTTACTTGTAATATCAAAAGATTGTTTTCTTACCTGCTCTGAAAATATTTGATATGAATAACTTCCTTATAACCACAATTGGCTATTTTCATTTTACTCTCTATTATTATGCTTTTCAAAGATAGGAATTTCTCTTGCATGTTGATTCCATAGACTCAGAGGTGGCCAAATACTTTTTAAAGCTATTTTAGCCAATTATGATACACATTATTTACAAACTATTTTTGTTTCTGATTTAATTTAATGTAATTTATTTTATTTATTTTCTTGAAGACATTAACATTTTTTGTTAAAAGACAGAACACCTTTTTGGAAAAGCATCATTGTCACTCTTGATGCTTTTAAGTAATCATTTCTCTCTGATTAAATTGGAATGGAGTTGCCTTGTTAAAAGATTGATCAGAACACAAAATTTGTGACAATGGTTTTACAGATTTGGTGCTAATTCCTGTTTTCCACCTTCGACAATCTTTGTTCCAGCAGACGTTCCTTTGAAAAGTTTCTGTCTCTAGTGTCCACTTTTACGTGCTTTGCAGCGACACATCTTCCTTTGGCAGCTGTTTTGCTTTGCTCTAGTGCTCCCTTCATCTTCCATCTATTCTTCGTCTTCTCAGATCACAGCCAGTCACAGGCAGAGCAGTTTAGAAACCAACAGAGTGGCAAAACAGAGCAGCTGTTATGGGAACAGAGCATGATATTTGAGAGACGAAGGGGGGAAACTCAAGTGAACAAGCTGATGCACCTCTGCAGGTCAGCACATTTGACCCAGAAATATTTAGATGTGCAGCGAATTCATGAGACTGGCAAATCTATCTAGCTTAATAGGATGAACCTTTCTTCTCATATTCTTCTTTTCCCCATTCACCTTCATATACATTAGTGAAGACAAACAAAACAGTCTTTGGCAAAACAAAACAAAACAAACAAACATCAGAATATTATTTTAAGCAAGTCTTGGAAACTATATGCAACCAGGATATAAGTATCCACTTTATCAATTCAGAAGGGGATGGAGAAAGGTTATGATATAGGCAAGTGCTTTAAAACCCTGATTCTAAGTCATTAAATACTTTGCCTCTTGGTGTCATTTGATTGAGTCCTGTGAGATTAGTTTCAGCAATCTCATTGTGTGTCTTTTTCTTGTGTACACTTAGAACAGTTGCTTTTATTTGTTTGAATATCAGCCAGAATCCCTTGGCATAATTTAAATTACCTTACTCCAGTCTTCTTGCTATGTATAGTCATGTTTACTTTAGTCTAGGATGCCCCTTGGTAGGTTTCTCCTGTCTGTAGCTTTGTATTCATTTTTATGCATTGGTGGCATTTCTGGTGATTCTTTGAGGTATTATAGTGTCATTGACTATTAGAGTGGAAGGGGCCAGGGTCCATCCTGCTCAGTTTACAGATGATGTATCTGAGTCTCAGAAAGGAAAAATGTCATGTCTAGTGCTTGCAGCTTGCTTAGGCAGAGTAGGATTAAGAAAGGCCAACACATATTTCACTACACTAGGGGCATTTATCATTTTGAAAGACACTGTTAGTTTTCCATCTGTAATTTATTGTTTTATGGTATATTATGCAAAGAAATGGACACATTTATTATTGCAATGGATAAAATAGCCTTTATGAAAACATTGAACACATGCTTAAAATTCAGTTGTGCCATTAACTTTATCTTAAAAAATGATCAAATTATAAGCTGAAGAATGAAAAGACCCAATGTTTAAACCTTTTGCTTTTTACTTCTGAATCAGAAATAAGAAAGACAGAATGAGTATTTGCTTTTGATCTTCTTTTTATTCATTCATTAATATTTATAATTATTGACTATCTGCTATGTAACAAACAGTGTGCTAGATTCTGCACAGATTTAAGGATAATTGAGTCTCCCCTGGAAGAGCTCAGTGTGAAAAGGACTAAAACAGACTTGCATATATTCATAATTACAGCGCGATGTAACCAAACTATAATAGAAGTAGGTCCAGAATTCTATGAAAACATGGAAAAAGAAAGATTAACTTCAAAAAAAGCTTCACTGGGAGATGACATTTAAATTGTGTCATGAAGAATGTGTAGACATTGATCAAGTATAAGTGAAAATTCAAGGTGGAGGGATTTTGAGACACAAAGTTTGGTAAAGAAATAAAATGCTTCAGTGAGTGTGTGAGCAGAAATATGTTAGCAGAATGGAGGGAGATAGATTAGAAGAATGATTAGCATTGACCATGTGGGACCCTGTGCATGACTCTAAAGAGTTTAGTCCTTATTTTAGCTACATGGAAGCAAGGGCTTTGTCTATCTCACCATTATATTCACAGTGGCAGCATGATACTCAAATAGGAAGGTATTACTATGATGAAAAGGAACTATAAAGTTGTTTGATTAGCATTAAAGAAAATATCTAAGAAGCTTTCAGAATAGACCATGCAATAGATTTGGCATCAGAAATGAAAACTTAATGATTGATTTCTTAGTCTGTTTGGGCTTCTATAACAAAATATCATTGTCTAGGTAGCTTATGAACAAGACAAATTTATTTCTCATAGCTCAGGAAGGTGGAAAGTCTAAGATCTAGACACTGGAAGATTTGATGTCTAGTGAAGGTCTGTTCCTCATAGATGGCACCTTCTAGCTGTGTTGTCACATGGTGGAAAGGGCCAACAAGCTCTTCTAGGCCTCTTTTATAAAGGCACTAATACCATTCATAGGGCTCTTACCTCATGAATTAATTGCCTCTGAAAGGCCCCATCTCCTAATACCAGCACCTTGGGGTTTAGGATTTCAACATATGAATTTTGGGAGACACAAACATTCAGACCACAGCGGTGGATATGAAGAAAACTAGAAAGATATAAAAGGAAAAACCTACAGGTTTAGGTGTCTGGGTAAGGGTGGTGCTGGAGTAGGAGGCATCAAGGAATATTTCAAAGTATCTAATATGAAAGCACAAATGATGATGTTGTCAACTAGAGCGGGAGAAAGAGAAGATATGAGGGGAAGGAAATGAGTGGTTTTAGAATGAGAATCTAAGTGACAATGTTCAGTTGCCAATTGAAAATGCACATCTGGAGTTTGGATGAAAGTCATATAGATTTGGAAGTCATCTACAGTCAGACTCATACATGTGACTACTGAAGCCAGGGGCATGGTGGATTACATTACTCACAGAGTGAATGAAAACAGAAGAGACTCTGGGAGGAAAATCTGGGAAGTCACCGTGATGATATAGAGTATGATAAATATCAGGATAAAAAGTGTCTTAAATTACACTTGACTTAATAGTCATTATTCACTCATTCAACAAATATTTAGGAACCTTCTAAATTCCAACACTGCATTAGGCACTAGAGAGACAAACATGAGAAAAAATATGGTCTCTGTTCTCAAAAAGAGATTATAGTTTAAAGGAAAGACCAGTAAGATAAATGGATAGAATTTAGTGTGGTAGGGGCTGCTGAGTGCTATAGTAGAGGTGGAATGGGGAAGAACTGTAAAAGGATATCTAAAAGAGAGTTTAGGAATGGAGTTGTCAGGGGGATAGGAGGCAGATGGGGTGTAGAATTGAAATTTGGAAAAGGTGGTTTCCTAGAGAATGATGAGAGAACTGAGCTGAGTCATGAGAGATGATTATTACCCAGGTAATAAGCATTGGCTGTGTTCTCACCCAAATCTCATCTTGAATTGTAGTTTCCATAATCCTTAAATCTTGTGGAAGGGACCTGGTGGGAGGTAATTGAATCACAGGGGTGGTTACCCCCATGCTGTTCTCATGATAGTGAGTTCTCATGAGATCTAATGGTTTTATAAGGGGCCCTCCTCTCTTTGCTTGGCACGTCTATCTCCTGCCACCCTGTGAAGAGGTGCCTTATGCTATGATTCTAAGTTTTCTGAGGCCATCCCAGCCATGTGGAACTGTGATTCAGTTAAACCTCTTTTCCTTATAAATTACTCAGTCTTGAGTATTTTTTCATAGCATTGTGAGAATGGAATAATACAGTAAAACTACTAGAAGTGGGATGCTGCTATAAGGATACCCAAAAATGTGAAAGCAACTTTGGAACTGGGTAACAGGCAGAGGTTGGAACAGTTTGGAGGGTTCAGAAAAAGACAGGAAAATGTGGGAAAGTTTGGAACTTCCTGGAGACTTGGAGAGTTCAGAAGACAGGAAGATGTGGGAAAGTTTGGAACTTCCTAGAGACTTGTTGAATGGCTTTGACCAAAACGCTGATAGTGATATGGACAATGAAGTCCAGGCTGAGATGGTCTCAGATGGAGATAAGGAACTTATTGGGAACTGGAGCAAAGATGACTCTTGTCATGCTTTAGTGGAGAGACTGGTGACATTTTGCCCCTCCCCTAGAGATCTATGAAACTTTGAACTTGAGAGAGATGATTTAGGGTATCTGGTAGGAGAAATTTGTAAATGGTGAGGCTTTCAAGAAGAAGCAGAACAAAAAAATCTGGAAAATTTGCAGCCTAATTATGTGATAGAAAAGAAAAACAAATTTTCTGGGGAGAAATTCAAGCTGGCTGCAAAAATTTTCATAAGTAACAAGGAGCTGAATGTGAATCGCCAAGACAGTAGGGAAAATGTCTTCAGGGCATGTTGGAGAACTTCATGGCAGCCTCTCTTATCACAGGCTTGGAGGCCTAGGAGGAAAAAGTGGTTTCCTGGGCTGGGCACAGGTTCCCCCTGCTCTGTGCTGCCTCAGGACATGGTACCCTGTGTCCCAGCTGCTTCAGCTTCTGCCATGGTTAAAATGAGCCAAGATACAGTTTGGGCCATTGCTTCAGAGGGTGCAAGCCTCAAACCTTGGTGGCTTCCATGTGGTGTTGAGCCTGTGGGTACTCAGAAATCAACAATTGAGGTTTGGGAACCTCCCCCTAGATTTCAGAGAATGTATGAAAATGTCTGGATGTCCAGGCAGAAGTTTGCTGCAGGGGTGGAGCCTCATGGAGAATGTCTGCTAGGGCAGTGCAGATGGGAAATGTGGGGTCAAAGCCCCCACACAGAGTTTCCATTAAGGCACTGCCTAGTGGAGCTGTGAGAAGAGGGCCACTGTCCCCTAGACTCCAGATGATAGATCCACTGACAGCTTGCAAAGTGCACCTGGAAAAGCTGCAGACATTCAGTGCCAGTCCGTGAAAGCAGCCAGAAGAGGGACTGTATCCTGCAAAGCCACAGGGGTGGAGCTGTCCAAGTCTGTGGGAGCCCACTTCTTGCAACAGCGTGACCTGAATTTGAGACTTGGACTCAAAGGAAATCATCTTGAAACTCTAAGGCTTAATGACTACCCAGTTGGATTTTGTGCTTGCATAGGGCCTGTAGCCCCAATGTTTTGGCCAATTTCTCCAATTTGTAATGGGTGCATTTACCTAATGCCTTTATCCCCATTGTATCTAGGAAGTAACTTTCTTTCAATTGTATAGGCTCACAGGCAGAAAGGACTTGCGTTGTCTCACATTAGACTTTGGACTTGAACTTTTGGGTTAATGCTTGAATGAGCTAAGACTTTGGGGGACTGTTGGAAAGGCATAATTAGGTTTTGAAATGTGAGGACATGAGGCATGGGAGGGGCCAGAGGTGGAATGCTATGGTTTGGCTGTGCCCCACCCAAATCTCATCTTGATTGTAGCTCTCATAACCCCCACATGTGTGGGAGGAACCTGGTGGGAAATAATTGAATGGGGCCATACTCCGTGCTGTTATCATGATAGTGAGTGAGTTATCATAAGATCTGATGGTTTTATAAGGTGCTTTTCCCCCTTAAATTAGCAATTCTGTTTCCTGCTGCCCTGTGAATAGGCACTTTCTGCCATGATTATAAGTTTCCTGAGGACTCCTGAGCCCTGTGGAACTGTAAGCCAATTAAATATTTTCTCTTTATAAGTTACCCAGTCTTGGGTATATCTTCATAGCAATGTGAGAATTAGGTAATACACCAGGTAAAGAGGGTGCGTGTGTGTGTGTGTGTGTGTGTGTGTGTGTGTGTGTGTGTGTGGTGTAGGGGGTTAAGAGTATGATTCTGAGATACTTCTTCCTCTTCTCTTTTTAAGACCTAAATTGTCTGATGTCGAAGATAAGAAGAGAAGAAGGACAAATGCCCCTTTCCTAATTGCTTATAATCTTTGTCCCTCTCTATATTTGATTTCCTGTAGGGAAGGCTTTGCTTCTCTAACTGACACCTGTTGGTCATGGAGGGCTTCTGTGTGGCAGGCTTCTGAATGCTGGCATTCTTACAGGGCATGTGGTTGGAGGTTTCTGAAGAGTCCCACTGGGTGTCTTCTCTATATAGAACCCCTCTTCCTGGGGGTCACCTCACCTGACTGCTAAGGGCATTCATGGCACTTTGTAAGGCAAGAATGGTCATCAGACATGAATTGTGCCTGAATAATTAAGATTAATCTATTATTCATATGACTCATAGTTTAACATTAGTATGCAAAGCTGTTAATTCTACTCCATAATGCAAAAAATATTTGGCATGATGTGCAGGTTAAATTTCCTATTCACTACACCTGTTAAAAAATATGGAAAATCTTTAGTTGGTTAAAATTACTCACAAAACATCTTCAGATGTTCACAGTCCAGTGAATGTTGCTGCAGTACTCTCTTTATTTAAGTGTACTCTCTTAAATAAAAACCATCTGTAAAACTTTTGAAAAAAACAAGGAATAAAGTAATGATTCCATTTAAGTGCCTGCAGCATCATGTTTATATTAATAAATTCAAACAGAAGAGAAAGTTGCAGCTCTAGACAAAGCGCCAACAACTAATGTCATGAAAGTTTGTGGTTGAAACATTTTCTTATAGAAAAATACTTGCTGAAAATCCAAAATTTGTATTTTTATAAGACATCCAACTACCAGAGGTAAAATTCATTGCAAAACTGATAAAACTTATTTGGTTAGGTGGTAGTTGTAAAAGTTTGACTTTCTTATTATTGAGAAGCACTAGGTAACAGATGAGCTATGGGGTCAGACTGCCTTGATTTGAGTCCCAGATCTTCATTCTACTAATAGGGTGATCTTAGCCAAGTTTCTTACTCCTTCTGAAGCTCAATTTTCTAATCTTTAAAATGAGGAGAGCAAGAGTACGTACCTCATAGAGTTGATGTGGGGATTAAACGATATAATCCATGTGTGGTGTTTAGCAGAGATAATATACATATGGCCTGTTAAAAACCATACGTGTAAACACCATGTTTGTACTTCCATGCAAGTACAAAATCCAGTAAGGCAGCCATTAAGCCTTAGAGTTCTGAATTTATTTTCTTTAACTCCGTGTCTCACATCCAGGTCATGCTGATGCAAGAAGTGGGCTCCCACGGCCTTGGGAAGCTCCACCCCTGTGGCTTTTCAGGATACGGTCCCTCTTCTGGCTGCTCTCATGGGCTGGCACTGAATGTCTGCAGCTTTTCCTGGTACACTGTACAAGCTGTCAGTGGATCTATCATCTGGAGTCTGGAGGACAGTGGCCCTCTTCTTACAGCTCCACAAGCACTTAATCAAAGCACACGAGTACATATAGTGCCTAAAGTAGTTGTCATCACAGTTTTATCATCATGATCCAGATATTGATCTTATGTAGGTTTATGACAGAGAGTCAATTTTCTTAAGAAATTATTTTTTAAATCTATATGTTGAAAATCTGGTTATATTGGTTCAAATATAGGTGACCAAATGAGCTAGTACTATATGAACACTATTTCATTTTTTTTAAAGCATGGAAATGGTGGTACTAGTGCTGTCTCAGATTTTTTGAGGAATAGACATTGAACAAAAGGGAAATGGTTAGTTGAAGACTAAGATGAGAATATGAGTCACCACTGGTTTGGGGATAATGAATGATAAAAGGAGGGGCTGGGGAGTGGGAATGGGTTGTTTAGATGTTAGTTTTGTCAGGGGTCACCCCATATCATCTATCAAAGAAAAGAACTATTCAGGTTGCCTTTCTTGTAGCACCTATGCATATAAATATAGGTATATGCTATTGTATGCAGCTTCTTGTTTCTCATAGCACTGTTACTAAAATAATCTTATACTGAATGGTGTGTATTATCTCCAGTGAACAAATGAGAACAAACAGAGTTTATGAGTCAATACTTTAAAGTCACATGTCCAGAAATAACCCAGCTGCTAAATGTCAATAGTGAATTTGATGGGGTTTTCAATGTAAAGGGTAAAGTGAGAGGATTAAACAGCTAATTAGAAGAGAAGTAATATTAGGAAAGGGGAAGTAGAGGAATCTATTGGAACATATGGGACAGAGGCCTTTAATTTTGTCCAAGAATTCAGAAAGGACTTCTGGAGGAAATGTACTTAAGCTGAGACCTAACATGTAAGTTGATATGGCCAAGTAATTTGGAAGGAAAACAGGAATAAAAGGGGGGGACAAGTATTCTAGACAGTGGGATAAACATGTGCAGTGGCCTGGAGAGAAAAGAGAGAACATGATGTTAGGGATTGAAAATACAGTTTCCTGTTACTTGCTGGGAGTCATAAAAGCACATGACTTAAAGGAGAGAAAGTAACTAATGCATGCTGACCCCATGATGAACAGAATATCTTGTATCCAGAGAGCAGTCTGCAAAATTTACTACCTAGTATTTTGCTTCATCAGGCTACCAAGTCAGGAAGTCATGTGAAGTCACCTTTTGGTGACAGGATGTGCTATTACTCGGTGCACCCAATATTGTTAGCCTTCACATTTAAAAAATAACTATTTAATTTTTAAGTTGAAAAATATATATTCATAGTCATGGGTTACACAGTGATATTTTAATACATATAACATATAGTGATCAGGTTAGAAAAATTAGGATATCCATCATCTCAAATATTTATTATTTCTCTGTGTTGTGACCATTCAGTATCATCCTTCTAGATTTTTGTAACTATATTTATTGTTAACTATAGTCATCTGACAGTGGTATAGAACACTAGAATTTATTGCTCCTATCTAGATATAATTTTATATTCATTTAAAAATTTAAAAATTTACATTGATACATAATATTTGACACATTTATGGGTACAGATGATATTTTGCTACATGCACAAAATGTATAATGATCAATATCACTTTGAGTATTTGTCATTTCTATGTGTTGAGAACAAAACATTATCTTTCTTAGCTACTGTGAAATATAAAATACATTTTTTTTAACTATAACCACTGTGTACTCTGATTTCCAATGAGAGATTATACATTTTATTTAACTGTATGGTTATACTCAATAACCTACCTCTCTTTATCTTCCTAGTTTTGTATTTTTAGCAAACCCCACCCCCTCACCCTGTAGCCTCTCCGTCCTACCCTTCTTATCCTCTAGTATTTTCTGTTTTACTTTTTACTTCTGTGAGATCAACATTTTTTAGCATCCACATATGAATGAGAACATGAGGAGTCTAACTCTTTCTGGATTATTTTACTTAACACAATGTCCTCCAGCTCTATCCATTTTGCTATGAACAGAATTTTATTTTTTTTTAATGGCAGAGTATTACTCCAGTATGTATATATACCACATTTTCTTTATCCATTTATCTGTTATTGGACATCTAGGTTGATTCCATTCCACAATAGCTAAGTGAAGTACTATTCACTTAGCTATTGTGAATAGTACTTCAATAAACATGAGGGTGCAGATGTCTTTTCGCTATACTGATTTCCTTTCTTTTCAATATATGCCCAGTAGTGGGATTGCTGAATCATATTTGTAAAGTTTAGAAAAACCTCCATACTGTTCTCCATAGTGGCTCTACTACTTTGCATTCCCACCAACAATGTATGAGTTCCCTTTTCTCCACATTCGCACCAGCATTTGTTATTATTTTTATCTTTTTGATAATTGTCATCATAACAGTGGTGGAATGATAGTGTATTGTAGTTTTGATTTTCAGTTCCCTGATAATTAGAGACATTGAGTAGATTTTTGATGTATTTATTGGCCATTTTTATGTTTCTTTTGAGAAATGGCTCTTCAGATCATTTGCCCATTTTCAAATTGGATTTTTTTTTAACCTTTAAAAAATGTAATTTTTTTTTGATGAGATGTTTGAGTTCCTTACATATTCTAGATATTAATCACCTGTCAAAGGAATAGTTTGCAAATATTTTCTTACATTCTGTAGGTTGTCTTTTCACTTTGTTGGTTGGTTCCTTTGTTGTATGGAAACTTTTCAATTTGATATAATTTCATTTGCTTATTTTTGCTTTTGCTGCCTATGCTTTTGAGGTCTTATTTTAATTATTTTCCCCCAGGCTAATGTACTAAAACATTTTCTCTGCTTTCTTCTAATGGTTTTATATTTTGGGGTCTTACATTTATGTCTTTGATCCAGCTAGAGTTGAGTTTTGTATATGGTGGGAGATAGGGGTCTAGTTTCATTCCCCTGCATATAAATATCCAGTTTTCCCAGCACCATTTTTTGAAGAGTACCCTTTCCGCAGTGAGTCTTCTTGGCATCTTTCTTAAAAATCACTTGTTTTTAGACACATGGATTAATTCTGGGCTATCTATTCTGTTCTGTTTGTCCATGTATCTCTTTTTAGTCCAGCATCATGCTATTTTGCTTACCGTAGCTTTGAGTATATTTTGAAGTCTGCTAGTGTGATTCATCTAGATTTTTTTTGCTCAGGATTGCTTTGGCTATTTGGGGTCTTTTTTGGTTCTATACAAATTTTAGGACTGCTGTTTCTATTTCTGTGAAGAATATCATTGGTATTTGGATCCAGATTACACTGTATTTGTAGATTACTTTTGGCAGTATGGCATTTTAACAATATAAATTCTTCTAATCCATGAGCAAGGAATGTTTTTACATTTGTTTGTATCCCCTTCAATTTCTTTCATCAATGTTTTGTAATTTTCATTGGAAAGACCTTTACCTTCTTTGTTAAATTTATTTTTAGATTTTATTGCAGCTATTATAAATGGTTGCCTTCTTGATTTCTTTTTTAGCTAGTTTATTATTCATGTAAAGAAACGTTATTGATTTTTTTATATTGATTTTTTTTATCCTGCAACTTAACTGAATTGTTTTACCAGTTCCAAGAGGTTTTTGGTGGGGTCTTTAGGTTTTTCTATATGTAAAATCATGTTATCTGTAAACCAAGTAAAATTGACTTCTTTTTTTCCAATTTGGATGCACTTTGTTTCTTTCTTTGATCTACTTGCTCTGAGTAGTATGTCCAGGACTATGTGGAATAAGCATGCTAAAAGTAGGCATCTTTGTCTTTTTACAGTTATTAGAGGAAAAGCTCTCAGCTTTTCCCTGTTCAGTAAGGTGTTAGCTGTGGTTTTGTCATATATGGCCTTTATTATATTGAGGTACTTTTTTCTTTCTATACATAATTTGTTGAGAGTTTTTATCATGAAGGGATGCTGAATTTTATCAAATGCTTTTTGGGCATCTATTGAGAAAATTATATGGTTTTTGTTCTTCACTCTATTGATGTGCTATATGATGTTTATTGTTTTGCATTTGTTGAAGCATCCTTGTATTTCTGGCATAAATTCCACTTGATCATGGTGTACTATCTTTTTGATGTGCTGTTGGATTTTGTTTGCTCATATTTTATTGAGGATTTTGTGTTTATATTGATCAGATGTATTGGCTTTCTTTCTTTTACAAAAACCTAAAGCTAGGTTTTCTTTTTTGTGTGTGTGTTGTTTCCTGCCTTTAGTATTTGGGTTATGGTTTCCTGTATCATGAGTTAGAAAGAATTCCCTGTGCTTTAACTTTATGAAATAGTTTGGGAAGAATTGACGTTAATTATTTTTCAAAGGTTTGGTAGAATTCAGCAGTGAACTATTCAGTCCTGGATTTTATCTTCTTTCTTTTATTTTTAAAAAATCTTTTATTTTATTTTAATGTGTTTTTAGAGACAAGGTTTCACTCTGTTGCCTAGGCTGGAGTGCAATGGTGTAACCATAGCTCACTGCAGTCTTGGCCTCCTGGGCTCAAGCAATCCTCCCATCTAGGCCTCCCAAGTAGCTGGGACTAATGGTATGCACCACCATGCCTGGCTAATTTTTAAATTTGTGGTAGAGATGAGATCTTACAAGTTTGCCCAGGCTCATCTCAAACTCCCGGTCTCAAGTGATCTGTTGTTACTGAGATTACAGGTGTGAGCCAAAACACTTGGCCTGTATATTGATCTTGTACCTAGCAATGTTGCTAAACTCACTTATTGGGTTTAGTGCCTTATTTAAGGGTAGATTCCATCTAATTTTCTAAATTAATGATAATGTCATCTGTGAAGAAAGACAGTTTTACTTTTTCCCAATTTGGACAACTTTTATTTCATTTTCTTATAGCAATGGTTGGATCTTTCTGTAAAATGTTAGAAGTGATGAGAGTGAACGTTCTTTTTTCAGATCTTAGGAGGAAATTATCCTATTCAATCTTTCACCACAAAATATGATGTTAGCTTTAGGTTTTTGTAAATGTTCTTTATCAAATCAAGAAGTTCCCTTCTATGCCTAGTTTGCTGAGAATTTTTATTGGGATTGATTTTGGAATAGTCAAATGCTTTTTCCATGTTTAGTTAGATGATCATATGTGCTTCTTTTTGGGCTTGTTGATATAGTGATTTGATAGCAAATGTAAGTTAAACATGAAATCTTACTTTGTCATGATGTATTATCATTTTTATACATTGTTGGATTTAATTTGCTCAAGGTTTTGCATCTGAATTCATGAGGGATATTGGCATATTTTCTTAGTCAGTTTATAAGGCTGTTATATGGCAGCCCTGTTTTCAATATCAAAGACCTGGAACCAACCCAAATGCCCATCAATAATAGACTGGACAGGGAAAATGTGGCACATATACACCATGGAATGTTATGCAGCCATCAAAACTATGAGTTCATGTCCTTTGTAGGGACATGGATGAACCTGGAAACCATCATTCTCAGCAAACTGACACAAGAACAGAAAGTCAAACACCGCATGTTCTCACTCATAGGTGGGTGTTGAACAATGAGAACACATGGACCATGAACACAGGGAGGGGAGCATCACACACTGGGGTCTGTCGGGGGGAAATAGGGGGAGGGACAGTGGGGGGTGGGGAGTTGGGGAGAGATAGCATGGGGAGAAATACCAGATACAGGTGATGGGGAGGAAGGCAGCAAATCACGGTGCCATGTGTGTACCTATGCAACTGTCTTGCATGTTCTTCACATGGACCCCAAAACCTAAAATGCAACTTAAAAAAAGGCTGTTATAACAAAATACCCTAAACTGGGAACTTATCAACAATAGAAATTGATTTCTTACAGTTCTGAGGGGGATGCCAATATGGTTCAGTACTGCTGAGTGCCCTCTTTTGGGTTGTAGACTTCCAACTTCCTGTGGTATCTTTTCCTGGTAGAAAGAGGGCAAGAAAGCTTTATGGGGTTCTTTTTATAAGGAACTCATCACATTCATGAGAGCTCCACCCTCATGACCTAATTTCCTTCCAGAGTCCCACCTTCTAATACTATCACATTAAGGTGTAGTATTTCAACATGTGAATATTGGGGAAATATAAACGTTTAGTTCATTGCACATGTGGTTTATTATTATTATTTTTTGTAATGTCTTTGGTTTTGCTATCACAGTAGTTTTGCAGTCCTGGACTTTTCTTTAATGAGAGACCTTTTATAACTGATTCCATCTCGTTAGTTGTTATTGGTCTGTTCAAGTTGTCTGTTTCTTCTTGGTTCAATCTTGGTAGGTTTAAGTATCCAGAAATTTATCTATTTCCTTTATATTTTCAAATTTATTGGGATATCATTGTTCACAGTATTCTCTTATGATCTTTTGTTTTTCTGTAGTATCCATTGTTATGTCTCTGTTTTCATTTCTGACTGTATTATTTGGATTCTTTTTTCTTAGTAAAGCTAATGACTTGCTTATTTTGTTTACCTTTACAAAAAGCAAACATTTAGCTTTATTGATCTTTTGTATTTTGTTTTTAGCCTCAATTTTGTTTATTTCTGCTTGCATCTTATTTCCTTATATTAGTTTTGGGCTTCGTTGTTTTTGCTTTTCCAGTTATTTGAAGTATAATATTTAGTTGTTTATTTAATGTAGGCATTTATTGCCATAAATTTGCTTCTTAATACTTTGTTTGCTATATCCCATTGGTTTTGTTATTTTGTGTCCCTATTTTCACTGCTTTGAGGAATTTAAGTTTTATTTTCTTAATTTCCTCTTTCACCTATTGATTATTCAGAAGTGTGCTTTGTAATTCTCACGTATTTGTATAGTTTAGAATGGTTCTCTTGTTATTGATGTCTAATTTTATTTCATTATGGGTAGATAAGATGCTTGATAGAATTTTGATTTTTAAAAATATTTTGAGACTTCTTTGGTGTTTTAACACATGATCATTCTTGGAGAAAATTCTACGTGCTGATAAAAGTATGTGTATTCTGCAGCTATTGGGCGAAATGTTCTCTAAATGTCTGTTATGTCCATTTGGTATATGATGCAGTTTAAATCTGATATTTCTTTGTAGATTTTCTGTTTAGATAATCTGTCCAATGCTGATAGTACAGTGTTGAAGTCCCCAACTATGATTGTGTTGGGATTTCTCATTTTAGATTTAATAGTATTTGCTTCATATATCTGGTTTTACTGGTGTTTGGTTCATAATATATTTACAGTTGTTATATTTTCTTGCTGAATTGATCCCTTTATTATTATATAATATCCTTCTTTGTCTTTTTAAAATAGTTTTTGACTCAAAGTTTGTTTTGTCTAAATGTAGCTACTCCTGCTCTTTTCTGGTTTTCATTTGCATAAAATACCTTTTTCTACCGTTCACTTTCAGATTGTCTTTAAAAGTGAGGCAAGTTTCTTGTAGGCAGTATGTAGTTGTGTCTTAAATTTTTTTTATCCATTCAGACAGTCTGTATATTTTATTAATATATGAGGGAATCCAAGCTATTTTCATCTAAGATTATTATTGCTATGTGAAGTTTTGTGCTTATCATTTTGTTAACTGTTTTCTGGTTGTTTTGTATAATCTTTGTTCCTTTTCTCTTAGTGTCTGTCATTGTGGTTTGGTGATTTTCTGTAGTGATAAAGTTTGATTCCTTCTATTCCTCATTTGTGTTTTTGCTTTACTAGTGATTTCTATACTTTTGTGTGTTTTCATCACGGTAAATGTTGTCCTTTTGTGTCCAGGTTTAGGGCTCCCTAGAGCATATCTGGTAAGGCCAGTTTGGTAGCAATAAATTCTCTCAGCTGTTGCTTATCTGAGAAACATTATTTCACTTTTGTGTACAAAGGATAATTTTGCTGGGCATAATATTCTTGACTGACAGTTTTTTTTTTCCTTCAGGACTTTGAATATTTTTTCCCAATATCTCCTGGCCTGTAGGGTTTCCACTGAGAAATCTGATGTTAGTCTAATGAGGAGTACCTTATATGTGACTTGATGCCTTTCTCTTGCTGCCTTTAAAATTCTCTCTTTGTCTTTTGACAATTTGACTACAATTGGCCTTGGAGAGAACATGTTAGAATTGAATCTATTTGGCATTTTGAGATTCCTAGACCTGGATGTTTATCTCTTTCTCAAGACTTGGGAATTTTTCTGCTTTGATTTCATCAAATACCTTTTTCTCACCCTTTTCTTTTTTTTCTCTTTCTGGATTATCCATAATACAAGCATTTATTAACTTAAAAGTGTCCAATTTCTTTCTTTTTTTTTGGTCTATTTGTGTTATTTCAGAGGCTTGTCTTCAAGTTCAGAAATTATTTTTTCTGCTTGGTCTAATCTGTTGTTGAGGCCTTTAATTTTGTTTTCTGTTTTATTCATTGAAATCTTTAGCTATAGGACTTCTGTTTTGTTCTGTTTTATGAAATCTATCTCTTTTTTTGAATTTCTCATTCAAAGCATGAACTGTTTTTCTGATTCATGGAATTGTATCGATGTATTCACTTTTATCTCACTATGTTTTAAGATTATTATTGCAAATTCTTTCACTGGCATTTCATATGTTTGATTAGGACTGACCTCTATTACTGGATAATTTTTGTTTTCCTTTGTAGATGTTATGTTTCCTTGCTTTTTAATGTTTCATGTGTTCCTATCTTGATTTCTATGCATCTCATGAGATAGTTGCCTCTTCCAATTTTATGGAGTAGATTATGTAGGAAAAGTGATTTTCATATGAATGGGTCTTGGGATGTTGGCCTTGCTTCAAGGTGGACATAGTAATGTAGTATCCATGTAATTTCATTAGCTGTATTCCGCAGTAGTGGCATTTGTGAATTTCTCAGTGGCCTAGCCTGAGAAAGGTGAGCATGATGTGGCTTTTCTAGCGGTGGGCTCAACCAGTTTTTCAGGTGGCACACACATCTGTGCATGTGGTGGGTCAGCCAGCTTGGGCTCTGGTTTGCTAGGTTTCCTCTGGCCAGGAACATGGACACTTGTTTGCTCAGCCTGCTTGTAGGTGTGCCTGCTAGGATCATCCCATAGGATTGTTTCTCAGGCCTCGGGTACAGCTACATGAATGCTCAGTTGCTCTGAGCTGTTACTCTGACCTTGCTTTGAGGTGGACACAGCGGCGTAGTGTCTGTGTAGTTTCTTCAGCTGTAATTCACACTATTGGTGTTTGTGAATTTTTCAGTGGCCTAGGCTGAGAGAGTTTAAGGTAATAGTTGTGGCTTTTCCAGGGGAGGGATTTCTGGGCTGTTTATCAGGTTGGGGCTTATCAGGTTGGCAGGCCTGGGGGCATGTCTGGTAGCAACAGCCCATGAGGCTACTTCTTAGGCCCAGGATGCTAGCATATAGCTACTCAGCTGGCCTGGGTGCATGTTTGCTGGGGGGTCATCCACAGGGATGTTTCTCAGGCCAAGTTTGTGAGTACACAGCTACTTCACTGGGCTGGGGGTGTTTCTATGGGAGTGGCCCGTAGGATTATTTTATAGGCTTGGGTTGCAGGTGCAAGGCTGCTTGGCTGGCCCATGGGCCATGGGGAGTGGACCCATTGGGTTGCTCTTAGGCCTGATATGTGGGAGCATGGCTGCTCAACTGGTCTTGGGTATGCCTGCCAAGGGTGGCTCATGGGGCTGTTTCTCAGTTCTGGAATATGGGTGCCTGGCTGCTTGGTCAGTCTTGGGGAGTATTCACCAGGGGTTGCCTGCCAGGCTGTTTCTCAGGCCCTGATTTCAGGCACATGGGCCTTGGGCAGACCAGGGCATGTCTACAGAGGGAAGGGCCCTTTAGGGCTGTTTCTCAAGTCCCGAGCAAGGGTGTATAGCCACTCTGCTGGCCTGGAACAGAGCAGCGAGCTCAAGGGAGGCTCACCCTGGGTGAAACCGACAGACTATTCCTCTCGCTGGAAGTATGGCGGTGGGAGTTGGTTTTCCTGCAGTGCAAGACTAGAGTCATAGCCGATCCTGGATCATGGGCCCAGGTTCAGTATGGTGGGGGTTGTGATATTCAGCCACTTGTGTGGGCTTGGTGAAATGAAGATGGAACCCAGTTCTGGAGAAGTGCATTGGATACTGGCCCACTGAGCAGGGTACCCGTCAGATGTGGCCCTTATCTCAAGATGATGCCATGCTTCAGCAACTTGGCTCAGAAGGAGTGGGTGGGGGTGAGGAGTGTGTACCTTGTGCTCTTTATCCAGGGATAGTGCAGCTGCATGAATTCCTGGCATTTCTGTAAACTGGGCTCAGGGCTTGCAAGGACTATGGGATTTTCCAGTTGTAAGGACTGTAGGTGTTTGTGGATGGCAATGGGGGCTAATGGGGATCTTCTGCTTACCTTTTCCCCACAGTGGGAAGTCTCTCCTCACACTGGGCAGGACTGATCAGGGCAGGGAGATAGAGCTGTAGAGGCCAGGTATCTCCATGCTGCTTTCCTGGAGTTTTAATCACCAAAGATGCATCTTCACTCCTCAGCTGTACTCCAGGGCTCTCCCTTTGGCACTCCAGTCAAATCTTAGCTAATTATTAATTGCCTTGGTCCTTTCTTGGGGAAGGGGGCACAAATGCCAGGCATCTCTAGTCAGCCATCTTGCTGTCATCACTCTTCAAGTTTTCACATTTTAAAGAACAGTGGGATATACAGTTACTGTATAAATGTGAGCAAGATTTAATCATCATTTTTGGATGTTAGTGAATAGCCTAATACTGCTTGAAGCAGTTGAAAGGCAACACATTTTCAGAGAATATAATTTTTAGGAGATAATGGAGGCTGGACTCTCATTTCTTAGTCATATATCTCTTCCTTTATTTTAGATACAGAACACAAAGTGGAGGAGCTTGAAATACCAAAATTTAATACAACTACTGTTTTGAATAGATCAAAATTCACTACGTTAAATATCATCTACCATTTGTTTCTAGGGAAGGATTCAAATGTCAGATTAATCAAATGACACTGGAACTCAAATATTGTGCATTTTTTTGAGGTAGAGGAGAACTTTGTAGAGAAAAGGAAAAGAAAAATACGTCTTTGGATTGTTGGTATGGAATTGCACATAAGTAAGTGCTCATTAAATATTTAATAATGAACAATAAATAAGGAAAAATGACTTTGAAGTTCTAGAACTGGGGAGCAAGTTTCAAGTCCTGGGCATACTTCAAACTCTTTCTTCACTATCACTTTCTTAAAAGTGACAAAATCCATTGCTTGACTCAGCTTTATTAATAGTAGACCACAATATATATTGCAGCAATTAGATAGGGTTGTATAACTGGAAAAACTCACAGGACTTCACAAAGCGTACTTTCAAAAGGTTTTAATAAAGACAAAGACCACAAAATAGCAGAAAGAGAAAGAAAGCACAGGAAAATATTAGGAAGATTTGAGACATTCGTTTGCAACTTTCAACGATATTGCATAGGACACATTTAGTCTCTGGATTACAATCCAGTAAGATATGTAAAACCAAGCAGAAATTTACTGAGGAATGTTATGTAGCCAAAATGAGGCTATGTTACCCTGTGAACCAAGTCTACAATATTAGTTTGTACATTTTCAGTAAACAGTGTAGACAAGCTGGTATTCTTAGGGACCTCTCAGACTTTAAAGAGCATTATTAATCTCAGACTTTAAAAAGCATTATTAATCCCATGGTCAAGATTTCATCCGTATCTTGACCATGGGAAGATCCATGGTTCCAGGAGCCTATGGAGACTTATCTCCATAGAGTTGCAAAATAAGCTGCAAGTGAACACTATCTTTACACATATATCTATTTTTTAGGGGGAAAGACCAAGAAAGGATAAAACGTACCAAAGTTTGTTCAATCCAGCCAGTCCCCAGCAAAATCCTGAAAGAATGAATTCATTTTCTGGTAAGTTTTTATTCCTCTTTTAAAGTTTAACTATGGAACAGAGTAAAGAGCTCTCAGTGTAATTAAATGTCTGGCAGGTTAATGTGGATAGAGAAATATGCAATTTCAGACACTTTGGAGTAAAACTGTGTAACTTTAGGCAGAAGTCCAATTTCATTTTGTTCTACATAGGCATTATAGAGATAGAGCACATGACAAATCAGTCCCCAGGCAACCAGTGAGATAGCAGGAGGCAGGACAAAACCCTTTTTGTTATTGCTGTCAGCTTGATCTGTAAGTAAATGTCATGATTTCATAGCCAAATTACCACCAAAAAGAAAAAAAAAAAATCAAAAGCCTCTGCTCCTTCACTTAGACATGTGCTTCACCTTGGGCAAGTTACTTGATTCCACTAAACCACAGCCTTCCTATATAAAAAAATGGGAGCACTGATACTAAACACATGGGGATGTTGCAAGAATTAAATGAGTCAATGTACAGAAAAGTACTACAACACATGGAGGCCTTAATTATAATTCTAAAATGATCTTGTCAGAGAGGTGGGCATTAATATTTTTCCCTGATGCAATCTTCTAACAATATCAAGGTACTAAGCAATCTTTTTAGAATAGTATTATATAGTTCAATAGCTGATGCCTTGCTCCTTTGAACTTTGATCTATTTGAAGGAGATCCCTTTATACCTTTCCCTCAGACAAAAAACAGTACACCTTATTCTAGTATACTACTTCACAGCTAAACCAACTTGACTCACTGTATTAATGCTTATTGCAATTTATACCATAAACTTAATAACTGAACACAAGTTTATCCTCTGACAGTTCTAAAGTCAGTGTCACTGGGCTAAAGTCAAGGTGTCAAAAGGCTGGTTCCTTTTGGAAGCTCTGAAGGTAGAAATTCATTTCCCAGCCCTTTTTAGCTACGTCTGGCTGCCTGTATTCCTTGGCTTCCTACATCTTCAATGTGCATCACTCCAATTTTGCTTCCATCATCGAATTGCCTTTTCTGACTCAGATCCCTCTTCTTAAAAGGAAACTTGTGATCACACTGAGTGCATGTGGATAATCCAGGGTAAGTTCCCTCTTTCAAGATCCTTAACTTAGTAAAATCTGAAAAGTCCCTTTTGCCATTTAAGGTAAAATTCACAGGTTCCAGGGATGAGGACATTGGGATCGGGATCATTATGTAGCCTTCTACACATACATTATTTTATATTCATATAAGGATGAGGTAGGTTGGCTCCACTTTAAGATGTACAGCTGCAGTCTTCAGAAGTCAAGTGACTCATTGGCAGTGTTACTAGTTACAGTGCAGAGCTAGTAAGTCTTCATTTTGCTTTTTGTAAATTCAGGAAGACTTGATTGAAATGTTTGGTTAATAATGACATTTTTTTTTTGCAATAGTTTACAGTTTACAAAAGAGCTGGCACCAAATGATCTTGTTTAGTTAGGATAATCTTATGAGTTAGAGTTTATTTATAAAATTTAAGCCATTTTGCCAATGTCTTTAATGAGCTCTACAATAAGCCAGGCCCTGTGCTAGGTGATAGGGTTACTCTGGTGACTGATACAGGCAAGATCCTATCATTACATGGTTTATATTCTATTAAGGTAGATGGACAAAACCATAATAAATTGAATAATTGCAAATTGTAATTAAATGCTGCAAGATAGCAGATGAAGAAATGGAAGACAAGAGTGATGAAGGGACTCTCACAATGTCATACAATAGTAAATGGAAGAACTAAGTCTTGAATTTAAAGTTTTTAAAACTTTTGTTTCATGATTATAGGGTATACATATGGTATACCCTGCGTACTCAGTAATTTTTTTGTTACTAATTTTCCCTAGGACATAATATAATCTGTTCAGTGGGGACCATTTTTTTCTCATGGCTCATGATTGTGTTATAACTTAACACAATTTTATCTTCTGAAAATTCTAAGGTCAGAGGACAAAATTTATATTAATAGGCATCAATGTACAGTTGTCTCTCCTTATTTGGAGGTATTGGTTCCAGGTTCACCTGTGCATGTTAAAATCCATGCATACTCAAATCCTAGAGTTGGCCCTGAAACACCTGAGGATAGAAAAAGTCAGCTTTCCTTATACAGATATTTGCATACTGAGAATACTGTATTTTCAATTTGGGTTTGGTTTGAGTTTGGTGTGGAGAGCCAACTGTACTTATTGAAAAAAAATCTGCATATAATTGGACCTATGCAGTTCAAATCTCTGCTGTTTAAGGGTCAACTGTGGTTGGTTCCCTTTTGACAGCTGTACTGCTAGTGCATCACACTCTTGTGTTTAATGCTGAGCAGACTTGGTGAGTGTCAGAGTAAGTCTTTATTTTTCTTTTTAGAACCATGCACTCAATAGTGCCTACCTGTCAAGAAGATCCACAGCTAAATTACTAACATAGTGCTCATGTAAGCAAATTTTTATGAATTGTGCTTTCAGAATGATTTATTGCAGCTTTATAGCTTTTGCTGTGACATATTTTATCTACATTTAAAATTTTATTTAAAATAATAGCAAGCTGGAATGCAACTGTAGTAAGAGTTACATTTGGCCAATAAGACAATTTTTAGTAAGTAGTCAGTGTGCATATATTCATCTAGTTTTTTTTTAAGTATTGTTTTTTAATTGACACATAACAATTGTACATATTTATGGAGGACAGTGTGATATTCTACTACATGTGTACAATGAGTAATCAAATCATGGTATTTATGATAGTCATCACTTTGAATATTTATCATTTCTTTGTGTTGGGAATACTCAAAATCCTCTCTTTTAGCTTTTGGAAATAATGCAATTAATTATTGTTAACTATAGTCACCCAGCAGTGCGATAGACTACTAGAAATTATTTCTTCTATCTAGCTGTAATTTTGTGGTTTTTTTTTTTTTTT
>NW_016107424.1:252442-261922 GCF_001604975.1 Cebus imitator | reverse complement strand
TCTCTGCTCATGCTCACTGCAACCTCTGACTCCCTAGTTCAAGCAATTCTCCAGCCTCAGCCTCCCGAGCAGCTGGAATTACAGGCATGCACCACCACATCCAGCTAATTTTTGTATTTTTAGTAGAGACGGGGTTTCACTGTATTAGCCAGATGGTCTCAATCTCCTGACCTCGTGATCTGTCCACATTGGCCTCCCAAAGTACTGGGATACAGGCGTGAGCCACTGTGCCCAGCTCATCTTGTATCTTTTAATCAGCCTTTCTTTATCCCCCCTCTCCTTTACCTTGTCCAGCCTCTGGTAACTACTATTTTACCCTCTACTTCTATGAGATCAACTTTATTAGCTTCCACAGACTTAGAAAATGTGGTAATTATTTTTTTGGCTTATTTAATTTAACACAGTATCCTCCAGATGTATCCATGTTGCTGACAATATTAGGGTTTCCTTCTTTCTTATGGCTGAATAGTATTTTATTGAGTATATCTATCATATTTTCTTTCTTCATTCATCTGTTGATGGATATTTAGTTCGATTCCATAGCTTAACTATTGTGAGAGTGCTGATTTAAACACAGGAGTGCAGCTATTCCCTCAACATACTGATTTCCTTCACTTCAAATATAAGTCCAATAGTGGGTTTGCTAGATCATATGGTAGTTCAGTTTTTTAGATTTTTGAGGAAGCTCTATACTTTTTTCATAATGGGTACATGAATTTATATTTCCACAAACAGTACATAAGAGTTCCTCTTTCTCCTCACTTGATCATGATGTCTAATCTTTTTGATGTGCTGTTGGATGTGGTTTGCTGGCATTTTGTTAGTTTTTGTCTTTTTAATAATAGCCATTCCAACTGGGGTGAAATGATATCTCCTTGTGTTTTTGATTTGCATTTCCCTGATAATTAGTGATATTGAACTTTTTGAAAATATACTTTTCTGCTATTCGTATGTCTTTTTTTGATAAATATCTACTCACATAATTTACCCACTGTTTTCCTGAAATCCTTTTTTAAATTAATGTATTATAGTTGTATATATTTTGGGGATTTGCTCATGTTTTAATTGGGTTATTATTATTTTTTACTGTTGACTTCTTTAAATTCCTTGTATATTCTGGATGTTATTCCCTTGTTGGAGAAATAGTTTGCAAATAATTTTTTTCCCATTATATAGGTTGTCTTTTCACTCTATTAGTGATTGTTTCCTTTGCTGTGCAGAAGTTTTTAAGTTTGATAAAATCCTATTCACCTATTTTTGGTTTTGTTGCTTGTGACTTTGAGGTCTTCTCCATAGAATCTTTGCCCAGACCAAAGTCCTGAAGCATTTGTCCTACATTTTCATCTACTAGTTTTGGAGTTTTGGATGTTACATTTAGAATTTGGATCTTACATTTGGATCCATTTTGAGTTGATTTTTATTTTGGAAACTGAGAAATAGAGGTCTAGTTTCATTCTTCTGCATATGGATATCCAATTTTCCAGCATCATTTTTTGAAGAGCCTGTCTTTCCCCAATGTACGTTCTTGGCAGTTTTGTCAAAAATCAATTGGCTATAAATACATGCAGTTATTTCTAGGTGTCCTGTTCTGTTTCATTTGTCTATGCATCCATTTTTATACCAGTGCCCTGTCCTGTTTTGGTTACTATAGTTTGCAGCGTATTTCGAGGTCAGGTAGTGTAATGCCTCCAGCTTTATTCATTTGGATCAGTATTGCTTTGGCTATTCAGAGTCTTTCATGGTACCATATATATTTTAGGGCTGTTTTTCTATTTACATGAAGAATCACACTGTTATTTTGATAGAGATTACATTGAATCTTAAATTGCTTTGGGTTTCACAGACATTTTAATAATATTAATTCCTCTGATCCATGAACATGGGATGTTTTTCTATTTCTTTGTATCCTTTTCAATTTCTTTCATCAGTGTTTCATAGTTTTTCACTATAGAGATCTTTGACCTCCATGGTTAAATTTATTTCTAGGTACTTTGTTTCTTTTTAAAAATAACTATTGTAAATGAGATTGATTTCTTGATTTCTTTTTCAGCTAGATTGTTATTGGTGTATAGCAATGCTACTGATTTATGTATGTTAATTTTGTATCTTGCAACTTTGTAGAATTGGTTTATCAGTTCTAAGAGGTTTTGGGTGGAATCTTTAGGTTTTTCTATATATAAGATTATGCCATCTGCAAACTGGGACTGTTTGATGTCTTTCTTTCCAATTATGATGCTCTTTATTTCTTTCCCTGGACTACTTGCTCTGTGTAGGACTTCCAGTACTATGTTGAACAACTGTGCTGAAAGTGAGCAAGCTTGTCTTATTCAGGTTCTTAAAGGAAAGGCTTTCAACTTTTCCTTGTTCAGTATGCTGCTAGCTTTGATTTTGTCACATGTGGTCTTTATTGTATTAACATACATTCCTTGCATACATAATTTATTGAGAGTTTTTAACTGTGAAAAGATGCTGAATTTTACGAAATGCCTTTTCTGTTTCTATTGATGTGATCATATGATTTCTGTCCTTTATTCTGTTTATGGGATATATCATGTTTATTAATTTGCCTATGTTGAATCATTCTTGCATCCCTGAGATAAATCTTGTTTGATCTTAATGTGCTGTTGGATTTTGTTTGCTAGTATTTTCTGGAAGATTTTTGCATCTACATTCATCAGGGATATTAGCTTGTTTGTAAGGGATATTAGTAGTTTGTTGTGTCCTTGCTTGGTTTTGATAACAGGGTCATGCTAGCCTTATACAATGAATTTGGAAGCATTTCCCTTATTTCAACACTTTGGAATAGTTCAAGAAAAATTAGTATTAGTTCTCTTTAAAAGTTTGGGAGAATTTAGCATTGAAACTATCCAATTATGGCCTTTTGTTGAGAGACTTTATCTTTTTAAGTTTCATTACCCATGTTTTTTTGTTTATGTTTTCTAATCTTCGTAATTCAATCTTGGTAGGTTTTATGTGTCTAGAAATTTATCTATTTCCTCTGGTTTTTCAATTTGTTAGTAAATAATTGTTCATAAGAGTCTCTAAGAATCCTTTGTATTTCTGCACTATCAGTTGTAATGTTTTCTTTCTTATTTTTGATTTTATTTATATAGGTCTTTTTCTCTTTTTATTAGCGTACGTACCTAGTGGCTTGTCAATTTTGTTTACCTTTTCCGAAAACCAACTGTTTGTTTTGTTGATCCTTTGTAATTTTTTTAGTCTTCATTTCATTTATTTATGCTCTGATTTTTATTATTTTTTTCCTTCTACTAATTTTGGATTTGGTTTGTTTTTGTTCTTCCCATTCCTTGATATGCATTGTTAAGTTGTTTATTTGAAATTTTCTGTGTTTTTGATGTAGGTGCTTATAAATTTCCCCTCTTAGTACTGCTTTTGGTTTGTTATGTAGGTTTTGATATATTGTGTTTCTGTTTCCATTTATTTTGAAAAATTTTAAGTATTTTTTTGTTAAATTTCTCATTGACCCATTGGTCATTCAGGAGCATGTTGCTTAATTTCTGTGTTTGTGCTTTGTTTCCAAAGTTTCCCTTGTTTTGATTTGTAGTTTTATTCTATCGTGGTCAGAAATTATACCTGATATGTTTTCAATTTTAAAAAAATTTGTTGAGACTTGTTTTGTAGCCTAACATATGGTCAATCCGGGAGAATGAGAAGACTGTGCATTCTGCAGCTGTTGAATAAAATGTTCTGTAAATGTCTGTTAGGTCCATTTGGTGTATAGCACAGTTTTAATCCAATGTTTCTTTGTTGACTTTCTGTCTAGGTGATCTGTCTAAAGCTGGGATCAGAGTGAGGTCTTCAACTATGATTGTATTGGGGTTTATCTCTCCCTTTAGATCTAATAATATTTGCTTTGTATATCTTTGTGCTCTGGTGTTGGGTGTATAGATATTTACAATTGTTACATCCTCTTGCTGAATGAATCTCTTTGTCATTATAGAATACTTTTCTTTGTATTTATATTTTTGACTTGAAGTTTGTTTTTTCTAATGTAACTACAGCTATTTCTGCTCACTTTTGGGTTCTGATTGTGTAGAATATCTTTTTTTGCGTCCTTTTACTTTCTGTATTATTTCTGTCTTTATAGGTGAAGTGAGTTTCTTGTAGGCAGTATATTATTTGGTCATTTTTTAAAGATCGTTTTAGTCTGTATTTTTTAGCTGGGGAATTTAATCCATTTACATTCAAGGTTTTTATTGACAGGTGAGGACTTTCTCCTGCCATTTAAAAAATTATGTTTCTGGTTGTTTTGTATATCTTCTGTTTCTTTGTTTTCCTCTTATTGTTTATCTTTATGATTTGGTGGTATTCTGTGGTGATCAGGTTTGACTTCTTTTTCTTTCTCATTTGTGTATCTACTCTTTCAGTGAGTTTCATACTTTTATACTGTTTCTCATGATAGTAGTTACTGTCCTTTTGCTGCCAGATGTAGAACTCCCTTAATCATCTGGAAGTCCTGAAAAACTATCTTTCTATTAAGAATTCTTTCCTAAGTAATGATGAAGATTGACTTTTAGTATGTGTTGGTCCATATTCACTTTCACCTCTGTTGGGAAAATAATATTCCTAAATTTTTCCCTAATGCATCAATACATAAGATGAAAAATTCTTCCCTTATACTTTGTCCATCTTCATGACACTTGGCAGAAAATGCTGATGATTTAGCATGTCTCCCCAGGGTATTCAGCATACTTGTGTACTCTTTTTAAAATTTATACATATTGCTTATTTCAGTCAATTCTCCTGATAGTCTATTGCCTCTTCTAATTACTCTCATGGAAAATAAATGCCATAATATTGATTTTAACCTTCTTCATTAGCAAAATCAGAATGCAGTAAATAATTCCCTTTTGGAATTTAAACAGACTTTTCCTATTATACTGTGGACGTTTTCATATGCTTTCATACTGTAGTCCATGTAACACCCATATTCCAGTGTGAGTTTGGATTAAAAAAGTGACTAACCATTTTTTTAGCTATTATCTAGGGCTGAGAAGTCACTTTGCTGAGAATGTCTGCTTTTATCTGCTTTAAGAATTAGCCTCTCACATAAGATTACATCAACAACAACATTGTATGACTATATAATATTTGAACAACCACAGGCTTATAGTTTTTGTTTTTATTTTATTTTATTTTTGCTTTTTCAGGTTTTGCATTTAGGCTTATACTAGCTTCCAAGTGGACTGGATACTTTTCCATAATTTTTAATGCTCAGGCATAGTTGTCCTGACGTGCAGAGCATATGTTTCTTAATGATTTTATAAAAATTCAACAGGCAAATTCTCTACCCTAAAAAGCACTTTAAAAAGTAATTTCTCAATAACTTTTTTATGTTCTTCAGATTTTTAAAAACTTCTTGAGTCATTTAGTTATTCATATTTTCACAGAAATAGCTCTACTTTACTTATCTCTGATTCTCAAAGAGTATTTTCCAGACCAGCAACATCAGCATCACCTGGGAACTTGTTAGAAACGAGATTTATTGTGTGTGTGTGTACCACTACACGTCTACTGAGTCAGAAACTCTTGTTTTAATAAGCTCTATAGGTGATTGTGGTACATGTTAAAGTTCTAGATCTTCAAACTTATTAGATCAAATTTAACATTTTTACCTAGGCTTTAAAAGTAATGTAAATCTCTTCCACATTTTAATTGTATCCTCTTTCTAACTCTTATTTTTTGGTCTTTTAAATGACTAGCTTGGTAAGAGTATAATCTTTTTCTTGACCTTTGAAATAATCAGCTCTTGGATTTATTTATCAGTTGGCTTTATTACCTGATGCTACAGAGAAAATAATTAATATCAATATGAAGTGAAGTTATTTTTTAATTTTAAAAAATAACATGAGTGTAATAATTTTCTATAAGGATACTAATTAATTTTGGTCTTTAACGTTTCTGGCTTTGAAATAAAAGTGTTTATGTGCTATATTTTTAGTTCTAATGTCTGTGGCACAGATGAATAAATCCTGATACTCTAGAGCGTGCTACATAGAATTATCCACATGAGAGGCAAGTTAATTGCACTTCACGGCCTACTGTTTGGAGAGTCTACTTTCATTATTTCTATTTGGGCATATATTTTTGGAGAAATTGTTGTTTTCTTGTGTCTACTATGTCTTAATTCAAATTGTAGTCACACAGACTTGCCATAATATCTAATTTCTGCTGCTATATAAAAAGTCTGGCCGGGTGCAGTGGCTCACATTTATATTCTCAGAACTTTGGAGGTCGAGGCAAGTGAATCATTTGAGGCCAAGAGTTCTAGACCAGCCTAGGCAACATGGTGAGACCCTGCCTCTACAAAAGATATTTTTTCTTTTTAATTAGCCAGATATGGTGGCACACACCTGTTGTGCCAGATACTCAGGAAGCTGCAGTAGGAGGATCCCTTTAGCCTAGAAATTTGAGGCTTCAATGAGCTATGATTGCATCACTGCACTCCAGCCTGGGCAACAGAGCAAGACTGTATCTCTTAAAAAATAATTAAAAAAAAAAGTCTGCATGTGGCTTTGTGGTGGCCCTGACCACACTCATATACCAACTTATTTATGTTATGACATAGGCTGTATATTAAATAAATCATCCCAAATGTACTTTTATCCCAATTTGGTGAAAAATGAATTTAGTTTTTTTTTTGTGTTATGTAGTAATAGAGGAAATGGTCAATAATCAGAAACTAAACTTTATTTGTAGACTCTGTTATCTGTTTTCTAATAGACTGATGATGGCTTTTATCTTTACTATTTCCACTCTCTAGTTTTCCTTAGAATTACTTAATTGTTCATTTTGTAACTTCATGAAGTAAACTCCCAGTTTATTAATTCTTGTGCTTGTTCTCCTTTTTCTTTGGCACTTTTTTCTTATCCTTCTGTTATTACATTTAAAGAAGCTTTAAAGTTTTTTGGGGGGTTTTAGAGGCTAGGTTTTTTTTCATCTTAATATATATATTTTTTAATTTATTGAGGTATAATCTAATACTCTACAACTTACCCATTTAAAGTGTACAGTTTACTGACTATGTAAATTCTCAGAGTTGTGTCATCCAAAGATTTCTCAATCCTCAGTGTTACTTTTCCCATATTTTGCAACATTTTTACTGAACTGTTTTTGCTGTGTGTTCTGATTATTCTTTCTTGAAATAATGAGGAATTTATTTACATATGGTGTTACCAGTACACAGGGTAAGTGAATTGTCCTCGGACTCTGTTCATTGTGTCATGGACAAAAATCCTTCACAAGCAACCATTGAAATGACAGGTTAATGTGTGTAACGGTCAGGCCTGTTTCATTTTCTAGGAGACATTCATTCAGCATGAGCCTTTTGGACTGTGGTAAGATCTTCACCATCCTATCTCGTTC
This sequence comes from Cebus imitator, assembly GCF_001604975.1. Classification (NCBI taxonomy): domain Eukaryota; kingdom Metazoa; phylum Chordata; class Mammalia; order Primates; family Cebidae; genus Cebus; species Cebus imitator. The sequence goes on along the minus strand of NW_016107424.1, from coordinate 254,536 downwards.
TTAGACACTTGAACTCATGATATACATGAAAATGCATGTCCTCTGTCAGTATATAATGCCACTGGATAGTTCCTATGTGACCACACTTGGGCAGGATGGGTCTGACATTCCACCCTGTGAAGAAAAGAAATTCTTTTCCCAGATTTGTTTGCTTCTCCCTGAGCTCCATCCTGATTTCTAAGAGGAAGACAAAATTAGGTAGATGTCTTATGCCATAATGATGTTATAGGATTTAAGCTGATTAAATATCTTGGATTGCCCGGGACTTTCAGTCCCAGACAAACCAAGACAGGTTGGTCATCCTAAGAGTAGCCACCACAGGAAATGATCCCAACAAGTGGGGCAGATCCTCCATCAAAGAGCCTCTGACATTTCTATTCTGCTGTTAGAGATGTCCCCTCCCTAGCACCGTGGATCACAGGGTAGCCTTTACAGAGCTCACTACCCAGGAATGGGGTGGGGGGGGCAGGATATTGTGTACTATCTGTCCTATCTTCTCTGTTATAAAGGTTGTTGAAACACCTCCATTTTCTTGCAAAGTAGAGACATGAAGAGGTGGTACCCCCAGTTCCCAGGTCTTTTCTAAAGCTCTCTTCTTCAGGGTGTGGAGCTGGGAAACCTGGCTCGGAATCGCTGCTCTGTGGCTTGGTAGCAATATAGCAGAGGGCAATTTACTTTACCTCTCCATGTATCAGTTTCCTCACCTGCAAATGGGCATGGTAATAACTCCTACCTGCAAAGCAAATAGTATAGTGCCAGGCACATAGTAAGTACTCAATACATGTCAGCTATTAGTATTTGTTTTTTTTCTTCAGCTTATATCATGTATGTAGAGTTTCTTGCTTTGGCTTTCTATTTATCCTTTGACTCCAAGTTCTTGGTACCATGATTCTGAACAGAATCAGGATTTAAAGCTGTTAAAGATTATGGCTTTAGTTTGGCTGAGCACAGCACTAAATGATTAAAACTGGCCTTGAATTTTGTCCGTGTTTTTAAATTTCTTTCAGGATCTCAGAGCTTACTTATTGCTTTGCTGTAGATGTTGGTCAGGGGTTAGCAGAAATCCTTTATGTCATAGATTCTCCTCGGAAATCTTACCCTTTGAAAACTTCTGCTTTCCATTGTCTTGGGTAATCTATTCTACTTTGATGTCAGTATTTTCTTTTTTCCAATACCTTTGCCTAAGATTCTCTTTTCTCTAAAACTCATATGCAAGTCTTTCAGCCTTGACTGCAACAGAGAACAAAAAGGGAGGGAAGAGGCTAGGGTAAAAAAAACCCTCTATATCTGAAAAATACTTGAAATGAACTAAAACCAGAAACCTTTGTATATGAAACTCTTTCTACTCTAAGGCCCAGCCTGTTTGGGCCCCAGAAGTGAATTATTACAAGGACTGATTTTTGCCTGCTCCATTTGAGATGCTGCCATCATAAGATTTGAGTCTCTGAATTTCACAATGAATCTCTCTTATTTTTAATTCTAGATGTCTACTGTAGATAGAGATCCTCTGTAATTCAGGAGATTTGCCCTGCACGTGGGATTTTGCTCACAAGAAGGGCAGTTTCTGATGGAGGATCACATTGTAAGGCTGCCATTTTCCCTACACACGTTTGTCCTGTGTTCTGTTTGATCTACACTGGATGTTAGTTGGCTCTAAAGAGGGAGAGAATAGTAGTTCTCCTCTATTCTCTCCCTCCTGCTACCTTTTGTAGCACTGGAACTCAGGGAAGAGGTTAGTTAGTTATTTTTCCAGAGAGAGGTAGCCAGGGCTTTACTTGCCTGACTTATCAATGTGTCAGGGCTGAAGATATCTCTATCAAGTTTCTGGGGATTATTTGAATACAGACAAGATTAGGTGAAATTACCCTTTTCTTACTTGAAAAATCTCACTGGGTGCAGTGGCTCACACCTGTAATTCTAGCACTTTGAGAGGCCGAGGTGGGCAGATTGCCTGAGCTCAGGAGTTTGAGACCAGCCTGGACAACACAGTGAAACCCCGTCTCTACTAAAATACAAAAAATTAGCCAGGTGTGGTGGTATGCGCCTGTAATCCCAGATACTCCAGAGGCTGAGGCAGGAGAATTGCTAGAACCC
>NW_016107424.1:168700-251191 GCF_001604975.1 Cebus imitator | reverse complement strand
CTTTTTTTTTTCTAAATTGTACTTTAGGTTCTGGGGTACATGTGCAGATCATGCAGGATTGTTGCATAAGTACATACATGGCAAGGTGGTTCGCTGCCTTCATCCCCCATCACCTGTCTGGTATTTCTCCCCTTGTTATCCCTCCCCACCCTCTGCACCCCTTGCTGTCTCCCGCCTAGCCCCTCAACTGACCGCAGTGTGTGATGCTCCCCTCCCTGTGTCCACTGGTTCTAATTGTTCAACACCCGCCTATGAGTGAGAACATGCTCATGCTTTTCTTTGTAGCTGTTGGGTAACAACTGTAGCAGAACTCTCTACTTCTTTTTATCTTTAGCAGAATATTGGGAAGTATATGTGAGGGCCTTTGCCACACTCTAAGAAGGATTCCTAATAGGCACTGGAGCCTCCAAGCCTAGTACTTTTGCCCTAACTTTATTCCATTTTGACCACAGCCCTTGAAGGAGATAAGAAATGCCAGGAGCCACATGAAGATACCTTCCACTTGAATCTACAACTGAGGGCAAACATCCTTTTTTCCCCATAGCAAAGTTTGGGAGAAAGTTATTTTCTGCAGATTTATCTGGCACAGTAGTTAGTATAAAAATTGAGGTCCCATGCCAAATTTTTTCATTTGATAAGGATTAGATTGTTGAGTAGCAAGCAATGATACATTTTCATAATAAAGCTGGTGGGGTGGAGGATGGCTTTTCTCATCACCCAGAGAATAAACCAACATGTGATTTTCTGCTTCTCACATCGCACTGTTAAAAAAGAAACAAGGGTGCATGCATATCAGGCTCACATAGAGAGAGTCACTGAAAGCAGAGTTGCCAAATCTTTTTGGAGAACATCCTTGTTCTTACTACCCTGGCATCCTTCGTGGTAAGTAGCTTCCTGTACAAAGGAAGAAAAGTGAACCTGACAGAATTTAGATTCTACATGAGATCCTGTACTTTGTTAATTCCTATCAGGATTGCCTTTACTAAAGCTTTATGGGTTCAATTAGTTTTTATTTCAGCAAATATTTTATACTTTGCAGTCTAGTGATTAACCCACCAATTGTCTTTTTGCCTTTTCAAGTGCAGCAACTTAGAGATTTTTATTATTACCCTGTAAATTCTTCAGACTTGCATTCTGTGGCATTGGCTATGTAGTCTACATTTTGTAAGCTCTTTTAATTGCTTCTCTGAAGTGTGGGCTTATTTTGAGAGAAGGTCACAGTAGTTTTCATTAATCCAATGTTACTTTTAGAATCTTATGACTTTGATTTAAATACAGAATTTCATTAGGTTTGTCTTATTTCATCAAATGAATGTTTTGTATTTTTTAAGGAGTCTTTCCTTTATAAAAGTTCAACCCCGTTGATGTATTTTTGCTTACATTGCTCTTTTTGTGGGCTGTAAGTAGACAATTTCATAGCCAGCTAAGGACGGGTAAGGGTGGGAGGGGCAGTGACTATGCGGTCTGTAAACCGAACAGTCCAGTGATTTCTTGCCTTTCTTGTTCCTTAATTATTTGACATTTTATTTGTCTCCCCATTTGTTTGGAAAAGGATGAGGTCTTAGATATAAAGTAGAATTTTAAATAGTTAACTTTGCTATAATTGACATTTTAGGTTAAAATGAACCTTTTAGATTATTGTTATTTGTTATGCTTTTTTCAAAATAATATAATTCAACTTTAAATTGATAAAAGTAAATTGAGACTAAACTATGAACTGAAGGTTAAAAATATACATGGCTTCCTTTTTTTTCAGGAGTTTACAGTATTACATGGAAATAACTTCTAACAGAGAAGATCTGTTTGTGTTTTGAATATTTTAGAATAACAGAATATGAACGCTTACTACCATGGCAGTAAACAATCTTAATTATTTACTTAGGCCCCTTTCTTCATATCCTTTCTAAAGTTCTTTGAACGTTACTCTAGCTTAAATAAAAACTAGAACTATGTGCATTTGGAAGGTCTTGTGTAGGGTAGCTGCCACTTTAAAAAGACATACTAGCACAGGAAATGCTGAAGAAGAACCAAATCAATCAGGGTTACAGTGATTCCCACAAGTGGACTGATAAAAAAGTGATGACTTGGAGGAAATATGATTGCAGTCTATATACTTGCTGAATACATTCCAAATTTGATACAAACTGGCACACCAAATACATGTAATTTGCATACAAATGAGCATGCCAAATTTTAGAATACTGATGTTTGCAAATCTTAAAGCTCGAAAGAGGTCACTTTAGGACAAATAATAGCAAGTGCTACTTTTCACAATAGATATAGTTACAGGAATCATTCAGGCTGAGACAGTAAGTGGGCATCTTGAGGCTGATATGTAAGGCAACTACATGCTCACCCATAAAATAGCTCTTGTTCCTATTGCTAGTGCCAGGATATGTTACTAAAGGAATACTTTTAGTTGGACCTCATATAATATTAATTCTGAGTGTTGCTATCTTTAAATGAGTTAAAAGACACCTTGGAAAAAGTGTTCCTAAATGTCTCAGTGTGTATCACATGTGTTTAAGTACAAAGAGTGAAAGAACCACGTTAATTTTTCCTTTGTATATTTTACACTCAGAGCTGGCCAAGGAAAATGCTCTATTGCCAAACACAAGCTAGCCAACAACTGTTATGTTTTGCAATGTATGATCCTGCCTGATTATCTATTAGAGGAATTACTTTTCCCCCAAGCACTTTTAAGGTAATTCAAAGTGTTATGTTTCATCAGTGGGTAATTATGTTTCTCCACTAAGCTTATAATAACAGTGAAATCAGATATGCTCCTCTTGCTTTTTAGTAGTACAGTTCTAACAATATTTGCTGAAAGAAGGAATAATTTCAGCAAATCTTGTTAGATGAATGAATGAGTGAGTGAGTGAATGAACAAACATGGTTTGAGTCAGCCTTTTTGTCCTTTTCTGTTCTGAGCAATGGACTAGTCACCATGTGTGTAGGTACATATTGGACCATACATGAAATCGTTGTTATTCCCAATGATATAAATGTGATTTTTAAAAAACTAAATTCCAACCTGAGGTGGGTAAATAATAAATATATAAGAACTATATATCTTATAGATGGTATTAAGCCAGCATTATATTTAATTCCAAGGAATATTGAGATGTTTGCTAAGAGTTTTTGGGATTTCCTAGGAATTGTATACGTCTGGTTGAAGCATTTTCACTAATATACATTCATCTCACCATGTACTTTTGTGCAATGCTATACCAGAAAGGCATTTTGTTAATTAAATGTGATAGTATATGTAAAGAGTACAGTGCATGGGACAAATTGATTGTTTAATAAACATTAGCCATTATTATGTTCTTCTTATTGCATAACCAGTAGCTTCAGGCTTACTACTGTGAAAAGGTAAAATTGCAACAAATTTAGTGTAATGGTCTTGTTGGCTTTTATTTGTAATTCTAAAGTCAGGAACACCTCATTCTATAAAATAGAATGAGTATTTTAATGAACTGGGCAGAGGAGGTTGGCTTTACAGGCAGAAAAGGGCTGAGGAAAGCAGAAACAGAGACCAAGAAGTGGCTTGGTCATTTCAAAGCTACTTTCCTTGTAAAGTTTAAAGCAAAGGGGACTTCCTTACCATGGTGGCTAAAACGTACCTGTTTAGGGTTTTCAATTCTCTCTCTCAGGTTCAGATAAACGAATTATTTTTGGTGTTGGTGGTGTGGAACTTCAGGATGAGTAACTAGATTTGGTTTGGTCTGTTTGGTCTAGAGCAAGAGCTCAGTCCAAACCATTGGCCTCCTATAAATTTTATTTAACACTACATAATAACCATGGGGATGACTGTTGATCTCTCTATAAACCTTAGAATGCTACATCAGATATTCAATTCCTCATCTGAAAGGGTCTTCATCCTTAATTTTCCAAAATGATTGAAATATAGTTATGTGCAGTCTTCTGTCAGCTTTCAAGAGTATAGTTTCTTAAAAGTATTACAGTTAGACATATTCTAGGACTAGTTAAATTAATTAGAACCTGTATGTAAGTTGGAGAGTGAGGTCATATAAAGCTGTAAAGATATTACCCAGATTCACATGGGTAAGAGTATTCCACTGTGGTCTGTATGTAATGTAGTTCACATTTTCCCAACGAAGTGCTAATTAAACTGATAATGTTTTGTTTTTGTTTGTTTGTTTTGATTTTGTTTTTGTTTTTTGAGACAGAGTCTCACTTTAGCAACCAGGCTGGAGTGCAGTCATTCGATTTCAGCTCATAGTATCCTTTGCCTCCTGGGCTCAAGTGATTCTCCTGCTTCAGCCTCCTGAGTAGCTGGGATTACAGGTGCCTGCTACCATGACTGGCTAATTTGTGTATTTTTAGTAGAGACGGGTTTCACCTGTTGGCCAGGCTGGTCTCAAACTCTAGGTGATCTGCCCACCTTGGCCTCCCAAAAGGATTACAGGTGTGAGCCACTGCGCCCAGCCGGCTTTATGTTTAAAAAAGGAGTTATTGTGTTTTATAAACATGAACAAGATAACAGATTGAATGGTACATTTCAGATTTGCTTTACAATACTACAGTAGGGGAGAGGGTCACAGATAAAACAGGATTGATCATGAATTGGGAGTTCAGGATACTATTCTACTTTCATATATGATTTGAAGGTTTCCATAATAAACACTTTAAAAACAAACCAAATGTAATGGAAATCCTCCCAACAGGTCAGGAAGTAATTGGAAATTATTTAATCAATGATACACTTTTTGTGATATGTACCATTCTAAGCACTAGGAATTAAATGTGAGCAAACCAGATTAGGTCCCTGCCTTCTTGCACAAACAGTCCCCAGCTGCTTTTTTTCTCAAGACTGCGATCCATGTTCGGCAAAGTGCACGTTCCAGTTGTGATCACAGGGCTGCCATTCCCCTCTGGACCCGTGATTCTCGATCCTGGCTGTAAAGTGGCTCTGTCTAAGGGTCCTTGACTCTTCCTGTGGGTGTGTAGCCACAGATCTAGCCCTATCAGATTATTTGCCTTTATCCCCCTTGCCTGTATTCCATCTTCTGTAGAGGCTGTTGGCTTCCAACAGGGGTGGTAATTTCCAGTCAGACACCTAAGAACTCCAGCTAATGGGTAATGATGGAGGCACATTCCAGATGGAGGCACATTCTAGAAACACTTAAAACTGTGTGTTGCTTTGGACAACTGTTTCAGGCACATTCTGGAGTGGGAATGGGATCAACTTCTCAACATTTTTCTTGTATGGTGATGTGTTGTTAATGTAATAGCTTTGATTTTAAAACTACCCTTATTTCCTCACTTTCAAATCCAACAAATTAAGTAATTTGCAGTTGGTTTCATATTCACTGATGCCTGTTATTAAGGCCTATTGTTTTCTTTCTTTAGTTAAATAAATGAAGTGTATCAAGATTATAAATTTATTCTGAACATTTGAGATTTCAAAATTATACAGCATGACAACCTTCTTTCATTTTGCTTCTCCTCAGGTAGTAAAGATATATTTTTGAAGTGAAACACACTTAAAAAAAAACAAATTATTGCCCATGTGTTTGTTAGTATTGTTGCAGATTTCATTAGAATTCTTTAACATCCATCATTTAAAGGAGTCTCAGCATGTAGGAAGAGTGGATGAAAGACCGTGATTACTTATTTACATTTTCAAAAATTTGTTTTCTTTAGGTGTTTTTTCCTATTTTCACTTTATGTTGAATATTATTTACATACAGTATAGGCAGTACACATAAGTTTATGAATAATGCGTTTAATGAATCACCTAGCACAGACAGTATATTTAAGTAGAACACACTTACAAATACCTGATATAATGAGCAATGATGTTAATAAATGCTTGCCACTTCCAAACTTGGATACCCTGCCCAGATTTCAGAAACATGCACAGGATAGTTAAGGTTAATGATTGATAAATCTGTAATTCGGGGAATGTTGTTACCCATACCTCCTCGCTCCTCTGCTTACAGCATGTAATATTCTTCACAGCATTCAGACCCCTTAGGATGGACCTTCATAACCTGTCCAGGATCTACTTCAGCAGTTCTATTTCCTTTTGCTCTCTCCTTGTTCACTGTGCTTTTTTTACATTCTTGCTAGATTCATTCCAGGGACTCAGAGGTTTAAAATCTAGATTCATATAGCATGCAAATGGTAAAGCTGGGATTCAAGACTAGGTTTGTTTGATATCTTTCAGTTTGTCTAATTTAAAATAAAACATATTATTTCTGTTCAGGAAAATGGAGGAAGGAGGGCTTTACTTTCTGTAGAACATTTGTATAGGGGAAGAATAATAATTTTTTTCTTCAACATTCTAGATTCTTAGTTGAAATGGATCCCTCTAATGAAAGAATGATTAAAAAAATAAAAACAAACAGAAGTTCATTAACATGTATATTTCTCATATACATGGGAGACACCCAGGGAATGACTAATTCTCAACAAGATAGCTTGTTCTGAAAATATTCCAAGGCTGATGTTTCCTTTAAATCAGTCTAGGGATTGAAATGTTAAGCACATTGTCTCTGGATTTAATGTAGTCGTTAGATGTGTTTAGTTTGATTGCTAGTGTAAAAAATGTCGAATTTGAATGTCTTTAGAAGAGACTTATACTCTAGTTCTGCCACAAACCCTGCCATTTTCTATTGTCTTAACATCAGACATTCATTTATATATTTGCGGGACCCCTGAGGGCCTTTAATATTTGATCTTTGCTTGAGTATTGAGGATGAACTCGCTGTCTAAATAACCAAAATGATACTCATGTTTTCATTAGTAGTTGTACCTCAACTTTAAAAACTGAAATTCAATTGGATTTCCCTACTGACTGTGAAGACAAGCTACATATCTTCTGTAAGTTTTCTTATTAGTAAAATGAAAAAAAAGTAATAATCTCTAACACTGGGGTTGTTGTGAGGATTACATTAAAAGATACCTGGTATATAATATTACGTGTTCAATAATTGAAGGTATTATTGTTGTCTTTTATAACCTTACCAAGGAAGTTTTCAAATACCCATGGTTAATATAAATACGAATAGAAGTAACCTGATAAAACAATAAACATTTATAGTGTAATGTCTATGCTTGTTGCAGCTATAACCTCAGTAGGTAAAGATGGCAATATATTTTAGATTATTTCAATTTTGAAAAACCCACTTTCTAAGAAGTTTCTGGGAGCAATTTCTCAGCAAGGAATATGGTGCATGGTTTTTGGCCAGGACACTGTTTCTGACGGCATTATCTGTCATTGGTGAGAAGTGCCTAGGATCCAGACACATGGGATTCCCTTAAGCATTTGAGAGGGCTAAAGGAAGGTAATTTTTGGCAGCTGAAGAGTGGAAACAATCACCATATCATTATTACATGCTATAGTCGATGTACGTTTTGGCCCAAATTTCTGTGGAAACATGACTTACCAAATGACTTTACCACCATGCCCCTTTGTGTAGCACAGATGGGGATGCAAATAGCAGTATGAGAGAGCAAGTTACCATCATGCATCTGCCTTTAGTGACCATGGAACATCACATAAACAAACACATAGGCAGCAACCAGTCTACATTTTAAATAAAATATCTTTGCCTTTTAAAAATAAGTAACCTCTTATTTGTTGGTAGATTTTAGCATTTCATAATAATATAAACAGAAAACCTAGGAGACCAATGAATTTTATAAGCATAACTATCATCTTTGGGGCAATCATTTGTAATATAATAAATTCTTCCCATTAAGTTGCCCTCAGTATACTAACAATCTTACCAAATATGTTTATCTGGGTATATAGTAGCAGTATATTTGGCAGATGGACAATAGGAACTTTCTAATCCCGCATTCTTTCAGGAAAGAAGGTAAAAGTAAGGTATAAAATGAAATGTATTTTGTAATCAGAAAACCTAGCTTTGGGGACACAGTTCTAATACATACTATCTGAATCTTCATTTAATCACTTTCCTTATATATACAGCTGCAGTATTCCCATTTTTTCAGATGTAGAAACTGGCAATCAGGAAGGTTAAGTAAATTTGCCAAGGCCATGCATCTAATTAGGTCCTAAGTTAGGATTTTGGATCCTTGACTGACTTCAAAGCCTGCGCTTGGTACATCATGATCCACTGCCTCATAAAGAAATGCTATTTAATTATGAGTCATTATTCATAGGGACTGGAGAACAGGTGTTCACTTCAGTCCTTGGGACCAGAAAGGTGAGACCAGGAGAATAAAACTCAAGAAATGACAGAAAACTCTTCCCAGGGCTGCCTCTGAGAACAACATAAAAGACAGGACCCTAAGGCTGAGTCAGAGGAGTAGCGACCAGAAATTAATCAGTTTGACAAATGGCTGCCGATGTAAAAGGAGACCCGCTGAATTGGGAGACTAGATAACAGAGAGCCCGACAATGCCAGTGTAGTTTTGGCGAAAGCAGGAAGAAATCTGGGAAAGGAAGAGAAGGCAGAGGCAGTGAAATAGGCTAAAAGATTCTGATTCCTGTTACTTTTTTACATGTTCTTGAGAACTTTCTGCTGGGAGGACAATGAGCTGCCCTGGGAGCTGCACACTTTGCATTACAGGTGTGAGGGATGGCAGGGGAGCCCCATCAGGAATAATTTAACAAGGGTTTGGGAGGGTGAAAGGAGGAAACAAGAACCACACCAGACAGAAAAAAGCCATCAAAAAGTTAGTTGGATTCTCATTTTTATATGGAGAATGGTACAACTTAATTCCTTACTCTATTGGGTTATTGCCAGGGAGTGATGGAGGGAATGCCCAGTGAGATAGGTTATTGATTTCAATCTTGCTAGAAATTCATCTTACCTAATTGGGGAAAAAACTTTCTTCTGTGAATGTGACATTCCTGGGTTTTTAAGAGCCGTTGTAGGCGGTGCGGGGTAGGGCAGCAGCTAGAAAGGCCACTGGGGGATCACAGACAGGTTTGGCCACACCTTGCCTCACTCTTTTTTCACCCTCAATCTACACCCTTGAATGACCTTTTCAATATATGAATAGGGAAAAAAACAAATTTTGCAGTTGCAGCACCCTGAAAATGTCATAACAATATGAAAAATGGTAATTTCCCATAGGAAATTAGGTTTTATGGGCTTGAAGCTTGCATACACTTTTGCATTCTTCTTTTTTTAGTGACATTTTCTCATCTTTGTACTTGTTAACATTATGAAACCAGCCATTGGTGTGAAACAGAGCTGTCAAACATAATACAGAATTCTATAAGACTCAGAAAATTGAAACTCTTAGTCACTACACAAGGCCCAATTTCAGGTGCATTACATGCTCTGTCATATTGAGTAAGACTGCTTCAAGCTCTGTCACTATTACAGCTGCACATCCCACATATCATTCAGTTGCTGCAATATTTTCACTTTTTTTCCCTTAAAACTACTTTATCCAATGGCATTGGTGCTGAACAGTGATGAGAATGACAGAGCTCCATAATGCCAAAAGCATTCAGGGAATTTAATCTCAATTCTAAATGCATACGCTTGACTTCTGCACAGACACTTAGAATATTAAAGGGCTGTGGGAAATGGGTTTGAAAGATTTTAATCATACAATAGCAAGGTACAAAGAAACTTAGATATAGATAGGAGAATTATTTTTAAAAGCTTCATACAAAGATATAAAAGCAGGTAGTGAATTTAAGGGTCTTTCCTTTAACAACTTCCAACTTTTCAGTACCAATTGAACCCAAGAGTATACTGCCGTTTACTTTAGGAAATGAATTAATCTGAAAATCTGATGTTGCTTTTGTTTCTAACTATTTAATAAAATGCATTTATTAAGAACCACTATGTACCAAAAACAAATCTTAAAGTTCCATGGTATCTGTGGTCTCACAATGCAGGGGTAATGTTCTAGAATATCTATGTGATATGGTTTGTATCTGTGTCCTCACCCAAATCGCATGTTGGTTTCTAATCCCTAATGTTGGAGGTGGAACCTGGTGTGAGGCGACTGCGTCATGGGGGCAGATTTTTCATGAATGGTTTAGTACCATCCCCTTAGTCCTGTCCTGGTGACAGTGAGTTCTCTAGAGATCTGGTTGTTTAAAAGTGTGTGGCACGTACCCCTCACTCCTGCTCCTTTTCACCGTGTAATGTACCTGCTCCCCTTTTGCCTTCTGTCATGATTGGAAGCTTCCTGAGGCCTCCCCAGAAGCAGATGCTACAATACTTCCTGTACAGACTGCAGAACTGTGAGCCAAATAAACTGCTTTTCTTATAAATTACCCAGTCTCAGGTATTTCTTTACAGCAATGTGAGAATGAACTAACACATTATGCAACCTTTTTTTAGGTGAGAGTGCTATGGTGGCTATGCCCCTAACTCTTTATGACTTCTTCTTGGGAAGTCTCATTTAATTGGGTGCTTTCATAATGTTTTATTTTCTTCTACCACTGGTTCTGGGGCAGGGCTAATCATATTAATTTGATGTTAAATACCCCCACCTTTCAGGATGCCAAGCCAGTGTGGGGGGTATGCATAAAGTATGTTTGTACTAAAAAACGATGTTATTTACCTCAAATTCAAATCCTATTGGACATCCTGTGTTTTTGATTGCTAAACTTGGCAACCCTACCTGGGAGTCCTGTATTTGTGTGATCCACATTTCTTTTATGAAAGATGATGGAATTATTCAACAAGCATGCGTGTTTGTGTGTATGCATACACACACACATGCACATAGGCTTGCATTAGTTAATCTTTCAGGAAAGCAAGTTTTAGGGCAATGCTGGAGTTAGCACTCACTCAGCTCTGTTCTGCATTTCTGAGCTAAAGAACCCTCTACCAGGTGGTTACCTCATCTTCTAGAAAACCCTTTCTTTCCTCCTCAGCATGGATGCCTTTGTCTTTTCATCTCTTAACATTATCCAACTCTATATTACTTATTATTAATGGATTCAGGAATTATAATTTATATCATTAGTCTGTAGTTTATTGATGGGTGTGAAAGAGGAAAAATCCTTATCATTTTAATGTATATGCAAGAATGCATGCTTTAGGAGGACTCAATTAAGTATCAATTGAGTAAAGCCTAAAATCTTCATAATCATAGATTAATAATAATAGTATTAATATTCATAATAGCATTAATAGTATTAGCTGAATACATATTAGATGCTCTATTTCACATCTGCTACCTAATTTAATTAGGAGATAGGTGTTATTATTATTATTTGATGGCTGTTTTAGAGAGATAAAGATCAAGTTACATACCTACCAGTGGTAGATTCAAGCACAGGTGTGCCAAGTTCAAGGCCTGTGCTCTTAACCACTCATTATTCTATATTGATAGTTCTGCAAATGTGACCTCAGGTCATACTTTCCTCTAAGTTTTCTAAAACACTTGACTCTGAACAGAATCCTAGGTATAAGCAATATCACAGGAATTGCATCTTTAATATTGTAATTAGCTTAGAACTCTTCTGGTATTTCTTCAGGTGAATCAACTTCCCTCAGAACTCTGCCTAATAACATTCCATATTTTGAAAAACATTCTGGTCCATTAGTTGAATCAATGAAGTAACAATGGAGAGAGGAAAATGCTAAAAATATTAACAGACAGTAACCCTGCTTCCTCAGGGTGAGTTCTTCAATATTATAGCAGTAGAATAGCTTTGCTATCTTCAGCTAAGCATATAGTTCAGAAATTAACCTTCACTAAACATATGAAATGATGATAAAAATATAGAAAATGTTTTTCATTCATCCATGAGTTAGCTCACATTCTGTATATAACAAGGAGAAAATATCTCTGGCAGCTTTAAAATGAGGTATTTTCTAAGTTATAAGAAATTTAAGATTAGCAAATTCTAGAACAATCAATTCCCTTTCATTCTCTTAAAACCTAGGTGAACATGATTCACTGTCTAGATAATGGTAGAGTTTATCAAAGTAGACTCTTATGAACAGCAAGATAGAGCCCTTCAAAAAGACTGAGTTCCTTCATTTGAGCTGTCATTTTCTCACTGTTATCTGTCTAGTTCTAAGGTTTGTATTAGGTTCTAGGTTTACAGGGATGTGCTCTTAAGAAGATCACAATTTGGCTATTGGGGTGATGGAAGTAAATGGGAAAAAATAAACAATAATTACTTTAAAGAGTGCTATAATAGATTTAGGGAAAAACATGGTTGAGAGGAAGATTACCCCTTGTGGGGGAAGGTACCAACAAGACATCTTGGAAGAAATGATATTTGGCCTGGGTTGTAGGGGATGAGTGAGGTTTTGGCCTCAATCTGGATCTATTGGAAAAACTCTCTGTAGTTCTTTGCCTTGGAAGTTTTCTGATTTTCTTTCAGGTTGCTGTTTGTTTTCTCCAATGTGTTCTATTTTGAAATACCAAATTATTCATCAGAAAATGCTTGTCAATAAATGAATTCTATTTGCTCAATATACACATATTTATTTATTTTCAGGTGACTTTAAACACATTCCAAGGAAATACATTCATCTTTTCACTGAGAACTGCTCACCTAATTGCTTGGTACAGTCATGTTCAACAATACATAGTTGATTAAAAAATGACAAATACTGTGACCAGCTGCCCTTTTGATGTCAAATATTGTGGAAGATTGAACACCATGCTGATCCATTAGCCATTTCCAGGTCTGGCTCTTTTCAAGTAATGTATATTTTCTCTTTCAGAGATAATATAACTTTTAAAGCTTTATTCTTTGCTCTTAGCTTACAAAAAAAGGAATCTACACTTCAAGAGGATGTCTCTACCTAACTGTGATTTATTAAGTGGGTAGATTAGTTCAGGGTATAAACAGACAATGTTCCTGAAGTTTCAAGATATGCCATTGGTCAGTGAATCAGGCTAGGGTCTTCATGGCTCTCCATTAGAACATCAATATGTACAGTTTGCTATGGCTTGAATATTTATATCCTTCCTTTCCAAATTCACAGGCTGAAATCCTAACCCCAAAGGTGTGGTATTAGGAAGTACTAGGGGATTTAGGAGGTGATTAAGTCACAATGGTAGAGTCCTTACAAATGGGATTATGTCCTTAGCTTGCTTACCCCTTCTACCATGTGAGGACACACTGAGAAGGTGCCCACTATAAGCCAGAAAGCAGACCCTTCCCAGCTGAATCTGCCTTGATTTTGGACTTCCCAGACTCCACAACTATGAGGAAGAAATTTCTGTTGTTGATAAGCCACCTAGTTTACAGTATTTTGTTATAGCAGCCTCACTGGACTAAGACATGGTTACAGACTTATCTCCTTAACTATCTGTCATTCAGCCATATCTCAACACTGTAACTGAAATGAGATTTGCTCAATCTCTCACAATTTTCACTAACCAGACTCTATTCCAAGTGAGATAAATCCAATTCAAACTAGCTTAAATAAGAATTTTGATTGTCTCATGTTCATGGAAAATTGAAAAGGTTATTATTTTGGCATCTTTGGATCTAGGGATTCAAACCATGTCGTCAGAAATTTCTCTCTCTCTCTCTCTCTCTCTCTTTCTCTCTTATTTAACATTTCTCAGCTTTCCCTCCCAGTTGAATTCTTTTTCTGGCAGCCTCTTCCTATGCAGTAGCAAAACTCAATGCTGGTTGCTTTACACTTACATTGTACTTCCCCAGAAAATAGACTGATTGGATAGCTCTGAAAAAAATCCTGGGGATGAGTTCGAATTGAACGAATTTGGGTTGAATGACACTCCATGAACCAATCCCGGTGACCAGGGTGATTGTGTTCTCTGAGCAACACATCCTGTATTAGATGTCACCCTTGGTACCAGAAAGGGGGGTCAGTTCCTGAGCCACTTGGACTGAGACTGGGGATGGAACATTCTCCAAAATATGCTGGGAAGAAAGCAAATGGCTATTATAAACCTATAGGTAGCCAAGTCAGAATTTCAGCCAGCTCTGTGTTATTTTAGAATATCAATGAAAATATGATCATCCATTCATGCAATAAATATTTAGACATTTTTCAAAGCTGTAGAATGCAATGATAAAAAAAAAAACAGAAAATGTGCCTGCTTATATGGAGCTTATATTCTTGGTCAAGGCAGAAAATAAAATATTCAAAAATAAGGGCAAAAATATATTTTCAGGTAGTGGTAAGTTCTCTAAAGAACTTGTGTTGGTGGGTGGTGAATTTAGCTGGTGAGGTCAAGAAGGTAACATTTGTGCTGGGACCGACCATGTCCCTATAGTCTAGGGGAGTACATTTCCAGATGACTTATAGCAAGGGCCTTGGGAGATGACTTACAAGGCTTGGATTTTCTTTCTACTAAATTATTTTCATTTCCTTATTCTTTTGGATTCAGAGCTAAACCTGGACTTGTTGCATTCAGAATTAAATCTGGACTTGTTGACTACATGGGTGCTTAATTTTTGTTCACATAAACAGTCATGATAATGATGATTAAATGATACCCATTTAATTTTGTAGTTATGTTAGATTTGAGAGTTGTGCTAGCATCTCTCTCCGTTGCTAAATCTGTTTTCGTCTTTTGTCAAAGTGACAGCTGTTTGTCAGTGCTTCTATTCTCCCCTGCCACTTCTGTTGCTTGTCATCTTGGCTGTTTGCCATTTGCTTATTTTTTCTTTTTCTTCTCTCTCTGTATTTTTTTTGTGTTACTTGGTACAGACAACTTGGATTTTGTACAAATTGGCTTGGCTCTTACAGTCATTACTAACTATTTAGAGAGTATCCTTTCATTCAATGTAACAAATCGACCAATCATAGCATATTCCGTGTAATTTTCAGCTCTTCTATTCTTAACAATTTTGCTGTGAATTTCTTTTCCTCTTCTAGAGGTACTCATCCTTCCTCTCCATTGGGTGCCATCCTGAAAGGTTGAGACTGCAGGACAGCTGATCTGAGTCATTACTCTATTTGCTTACTTGCTTTTTGTACCCTGCATCTGCACTAAAGCCAAACACCTGTATTCTTGCTATTTACCAAATCCTTTAAACTTAATCTTGGCAACATCTCTCACATTTATGCTTTTTTCTTACTACCTTCGGCAAAACCAGCTTATTTCAGATTCTTACAATCTCATCCCTGTACAGCAACCTTCAGCTGTTCATATTTCTCTTTATCTTTCATGGTCTTTTAGGTTTTTACCCATATTATTCCCCAAATGCGGCTTTCATTGTATCATCCTCATGATCAAAATCTTATCACTAAATTGAATGAAATACCAAGCATTTAGCTTGACATTCAGCACTCTTCATAGTAAGTTATGAATCCACTGTTTTCAATGCTCACTCTGTAAGTTCTCTAGGATCTCAGCTCTAAGCAAGCTAATCCATGCATGGTCTCTAATGCATATTGAATAATCTTGACTTATGCTTTTGTTTTTAAACTTGACTCCTCTGCCTAGAATTTTCTCCCTGTTCTTCTTTGTCTGTATAAATACAACCATAGTTATATTTCTTATCTAATTTTGAGTCCTGTGTAATGACCAAAGTTGCAAGTTATGATTCCTTTCAAATCATTGTAGAATTTAATATGTAAAACTCGTATTCTGATATTGTTTCTGCATATGTGTAGAATATCTGCCAACCCTGCTTATTAATACATTTCTCCCCATCAGTTTATCTCTTTCTTTCCTTCATAGTGTCATAGTCTAGTGTTCTCTTCAAAATATGCATATCGATTAATTTTATTCTTAACTATTGTAGTTTTATGATAATGTGGAAGACCAGGTAGGAAGCCTAAGCTCATACATAGCTATCCATATCTGTGTAGATCTCATCATACATTATTTTATACTTCTGTCTATGTATATCCATATCTGTGTCTAGATGATCATCTATCTATATATATTAAGAATATTCCTTCAAATGGATGAGTGCTGATAGCTGTAAAGTCTGCGTTTTCATATAGCCAAGTTCCCTTGGCTCTTTACTTTTAATATTTCATTTCTGAGATGCTAAGACAGATCCCTAACCACCACAATAAAAATTCATATTCACACCTTTTTTTATTAGAGCTTAAATTAAATGTATTGTTACTTTCCAAATATTTCTTTCTTAAAAACAAAGTACCAGCAATAACAGTAGGTGTCACTATAGCCAAGGAAACCAGCCATATGATGCTTTTTTTTTTTCCTTTTTCTAGGAAACATTACAGTGTTATAAGAGAAATTATAGACTAATTTGTTGAAGCTCAGCATGTCCATCTCCCTGCTTTGAAGAAGGCAAGCTTATTAAAACCAACATCTTAGCTGGCCTAAAACATCTTTGGAGTAGGAGATTTATGGTCTTACTCAGAAAGTAGTTTTAATTTTTATAAACCTTAGAATTAAGAAGTTCTTTTGTAAATACAATTACAATTCTTTCTTCTAGATTTTGAATCATTTATTCTTATTCAATGTCTGTAAAAGTAAATAATTGAATTACATATTTCCTCATCAAAATTTTTTTTAATTACCTACATAATTTATCTATTTAAGAAATGGAAATAGGTAAATTATGTAGGTAATTAATAAAATTTTGATGAGGATATATGTAATTCAATTATAAAATTAATGAACATTAAATGAGACATTATATGCATTAACTCATTTATTTATTAAAATTACAAATTTAGTTGAGTACGTGCTATGTATGAGGCATGGTGGTTATAATACAGGTAATGTCCTTGCCCTTATGGTGCTCATAGTCCAGCACTTTTATAAAGTTCCTACATATCATGAAGCTTAAATTACTATTCAAGAGTAAAAGACATAAATTATTATTATTGAGACCTCAGGCCTAATCGATTGTTAGGAAGCCATTTTAGTCTTCCCTTTAGGACAAATATTAATAAGTATTATTTGCTCTATTCACTCTTCTGGTAATAGCTCCTGGATAATCCGCCAGGCATCAACCCATTCTTGTGGTTTGAGTGACACTGATTCCTCTCCAGCCTCCACAGGTGTCCATGAGACTCAAATCTAGTCAATTAGAGTTTTATATCCCAGTGTCTACAGTGTTATCACAAACTAGACCCTCCATGGTTCATCTTCTTCTTCTCTTTGGACCTGGTCTCCCATCATTGGCTATCTCACATCACACCTGTTCATACCATGGTGGTTTTGCTTATATTATGTGCTTAATAATCTTGCTCATCTTGGCCTCTTTTCCTGGGAAGCCCTTCGCCTGCCTCTTCCTTTATCAATTCTGTCCATCTTTTAAGACCTAGCTAGTCAACTGTCTTTCAAAAGGCTCCCGCTCCTCAAGTTGGATACAGTGTCCCTACTGAGAGCTTCCTTAATCTCTGGACAGTTCTCTATCTGCAATTATGTACTATTTTCATAATATGCTACCTGTGTCTCTGTCTTTCACTGCCATGGTGAACTCCTGCTGTCTAAATTGTACTTATCTATGTGTTCCTAGCACCCTGACTGATGTCTGGGACCCTGTGGTCACTTAATCTAGGCTTGTTGATTGAAAGTACTTAAGACAACTGTGGCAGAAACCTGCCTTTCTGTATCATGCCTTTGCTGAATTGCACAGTCCTGAAGAAGAGTAGTTCAAATGACTATGTACTCAATCATTCCAACACCCCAGCCTTTATGTCTCTAAGAGAAGGAAAGTTGCATTCATTAGTTTCCTTAGCTTTGCCTTAGGGAACGATATCAGGAATTAATTCAACAGGTATTTATTAAGTTATGTAGGCTTCCTGGATCATTCAAGCTTGCTGTGTTTTTCTCCTCTGATCTCCGGCATGTACAGCCCGGGCTAGTTAATTTGGCAGTTAATCATATACTATCTTCTGACATGTTTTTGTGATGTATTTTCATGTAGTACTTAGCCTATTATTTAATATTTTACACCCCTACATATGAGTAGGGATTATTCATTCATTAGCATATTGATTATTTCTTCATTAAATATGTTTTGAGAATTCATTATGTGTTCATATTATTTTTCTTTTTGCATATTACATCAGTTGAGGTTTGTTTAGGCTAGCAACAGAAACTGGCCAATTTAATGGCAAAAACAGTTTACTGAAATGCTATCAGAAACTCAGTGTAAGGAAGACAGGATTGGAGAACAAGGTTTAGAAGAGAAAAGGCAGTACCAGAAGTTTTTGATTGGAGGAAACTGCAGAATGATATTGCACAAGAACCATTGCTGGTAAAAATGAACTCTCTTTCTATCCTCTATCCGTTCTCACCCTTATCAAGACTTAATATTCTGGAAGAACATGGCCAAATTCAGGCCATGGGTTTGTTCCTTAGCTGCACTAAATTTGTGCGTGGAGGACTTGAAGGAAAAATTCTGAAAGGATTTTTTTGGCTTCAAGTAAACACCAGGATTGTCAAGGCAGTTGAGGAACTCTGAAGAAATGTCTGGATATTGGGTAGTTCAAACAAATGATAAGTATCAGCACTTATACTTACTTGTTTATGCAGATGTGCTATCAAATCCCAGCATTGCCAGTGACTAGGCGTATGGCTGTCTGAATAATTTTTACCTTCTGTAGGTACCACTTTTCTCATCTATAAGTGGGGATACCAATACATAGTCTTACATGATGGTTTTAAGGATTACATTACATAAGATGTGTCCTGTAAGTGCTTTTTACAGTGTCTGTCACATAGTAGCTACACAATAAATGATAGCTTTTATTGCTTGACCTATGTGCACGCAGCATGAGGCTATTTTAGATACATTAGGATAAAATAAACAATTGTCACCTCAGACCTTGAACCGTTTGCAGTTTAATGAGAAGAAAGAGCATATGTAATTTAATTTAACCCTTACAACTATCCTGGAATTAGGCAGAGAAAATTTTATTATCTCTGCTTTTCATATGTGCGATCAGATATTCAGAGAAGTTAAGCTACTTGACTATGGTCACGCATCTCTTAACTGACAGAACTGAGGCTGGGGTCAAGCTTAATAGATCAAGTGCTCTTTAAATTTGGAGAGATAAGGATAGCTCAGTGGAGGATAGGGTTACTCAACTCAATTCCAACCAGAAAACTTACTGAATACCTACTATGACAATCTGGGATATTGCTGTGGGGGAATATACATATAATTAGTATGTACTTCCTAGTTTCAAGATGATTACAGTCTAGGGAGAAAGATGGACGTGTACACAACTTACTGAAAACAAGATAATACATGAAAAGTGCTGTACTTTCCATTTAATTCTTTTAATGAACACTCATCAAATGTGTCATGCTCTGTACTAGGTGCTGAGAATTCAGTGATAGACAAAGCCATAAGCAACCTGACCTCAAGGGGCTTATCTGTGGTTGGAAGAAGACAGACAAGAACATAAAGGAAATATATACACATAAAATAATTTGAGATGTTGATAGTGTTGGCTGCTAGAAAAAAAATAGGAAGTTTTTTGGCAGTGAGTTGATGATGGCTATTTTCAGTGGAGTACTCTTCTGAGGGCCTGAACAAGTCAGTCATGTCAATTTGTGTGGGAAGAGTAATCCAGGTAGAGGGAGTCGTACTGCAAAGACCATGGGGTGAATAAAGAGGAAATTGGATGAAATTGAAGTTTTACAGAATAAAAATGAGATTGTGTGACAGGAACAGAGAGCGAGAAGAACAGTGGTACATGTGAGATCTAGAGATGGAGGCAGGAGCCAGAAAAATGCAGAGCCTTGTATAACACACTCAGAATTATCTAATCTATCATTTTGAACGTAGAAGAAGCTCATAAAATTTAAGCAGAGAAAATATATTCTTTGATGGTTTTATAGAAAAGATCACACTGGTTGCTTTGATCAAATGTAATGTATACCTCATGTGCTAAGATGAGAAAGGGTAATATTACCTTGAAAAAGTTAGGAGAGGGAGCCAGGCACAGTGGTGTGTACCTGTAGTCCAGGTTGAGGCAGGAGGATTGCTTGAGCTCAGGAATTTGAAGCTGCAATGTGCTATGAGTGTGCCTGTGAATAGCTACTGCACTCCAGCTGGGCACCATAGCAAGATCCCATCTCTAAAAAAAATAAATTTGGGGAGGCATTGAGAAGGAAGGAGTGCTCTGGGCAATGAGAAGGGCATGTCTGGGCAACAGTGAGTTTTCCAGTGTGGCTGGAGCATCCAAAGTGTGGCGAGGATGTAATGAGAGGGAATCAGTAAGGAAGGTGGTTACCAGGTTATGTCTTGATAACTTTCTGTAGGCAGCTGCAAATTGTTCTGTTTTTTGGAAAGATAATGTTGGTGACTGTGTGAAGGATATTAGAGGAGGCAAGAACACCACTGATGAGGTTCCTGCAATAGGTCATTTAAGAGGACTAATTAGAGACAATGAGAAAGAGGAGACAGAAACAAGAGCTGCTGGCATGGAGAGCTGACAGCACTTGGTGGTGAACTGGGTATCAGTGGTTAGGGGAGGGTGAACCTGAAGACATCCACAAGGCAAGCTGGAAATGCCCTTTTCTGTGAGAGGAAAGTTGGAGGATAGGATAGAGGTTTAAGCTTTGAAACAGTTGAATGTGAGGTTTTGGCAGCACCTCTACATGATGCTACTGGAGAGACATCTGGAAAAGCAGAGCTGGAGCTCAGGAAGTTTGGCCTTCAGGAGCACACCTATTCCAACTAATTTCTTATAATCTGTGAAAAATTTTGTGAATTTTAAGATATTTGCTATTTTCAAGAAGACAGAAGTTTCACAAGTGTTTGTCAGAACCAAGTGGCATTTTCTACCGAAGGAAAGGTTTTTTTAGAAACACACACACACGCACACACACACACACACACACACGCACACAAACAGAACATTCAGTAAAGAGAAAGCTGGCTGATGATTTTGACTTCCTTTCCTTACTTTGGAAGCTGAGTTATCAGAGTTGTTCAGGCCCAAGGAATAAAATTAGGGAAGATCATTACACAACCTTAGTGTTGTAAGGAAAAGAAGTCTTGTTAAAATAATGAAGAGATAGACAATGTCTTATATCCCTGCAGGAGATATTAGGAGAGAGTAGAAGAAAACAACTTTTTTCTTACAGTTTACGTTTGATTATTCTGATAGTTCCCGGAAAATACTGGACACAAAAGACTAGGTCTGGGGGCCTTAAAATTTTTGGATTGGAAATCATCAGTTGTCTGCAGTGCCAGGTTGAATAAACTAAAAAGCAAAATGGAAGGCTTATTTTCAGTCCCAATCACAGCATGAGTAGGAGTCTTATTCTATTTCTTCTCCTCAGTTGTATAATCATATTTTTCTTAACAGTTACATTTCTTACTCATGAGCCAGGAAATACCTTCTTTGCTGATGTTAATGTGAAGGTATGAAGTCAGTGGTGTGGAGACAACAAAGGTCATTTTTAATTGCTATCTCTAGTGTCTCAGGACCGCATCATTGCTTACCAAACATGACTCAGCCTCGGCATTGCCACTGACTCACAGAGCTCCTAATAGATGAGAATTAGTGTCACGGATTGACTGGAAAACCAATCCCCATGAAGCCAGGAAGAGAAATGAGGCTGCTGTTGGTGAATCCGTAGCTGACCTTAATGATGGAGGCTAGGAAGGATGGCCCCTTCTGGGGGAGATGAGACGATTTTGCAGTATCTGTTATTATTATAGGAACTATTGCCTTCCTGTTTTATATTTATTTACCTAAATTGTTTTGGAAAGATTCAGAGGTATAGAGACATGCCTACTTTTTGCAAAAATCATCATACTGTTGTGGAGGCAGTCCAGGCTATGGGGATCTTATTTGTTGGTGTCTTGGGCAAGTTGCTTGACCTCTGATCATCGTTTCCTTATTCTTGTATCGCCCCTGTATTTCAGACTCACTCTGTGTCAGGTGTTTACCCTTATTGCAAGCTCAGGAGCACAATACCATTGCCCTTGTTTTACAGGTGATAGAACTGTACATTTTCCAAGGACACAGTTCTGGTAAGTAATGAATGCGAAATTTTAACTGTTTAGATCTCTTCTCAGAGCCAGTGCTCTCTAACTTCTCTCCTGAACTTCCTCTCATCTGTAAAATATGGATGATAATAACACCTGTCTTACAGAGTGGTTGTACAGATTAAATAATAGAACTGTGAAATGTGTATTACTTCATTATGCATTAGGCGATCAATAAATGGCTGATAGTATTAGTAAAAATAATGAAGAAAAATCTTCACTAAAGCACCCATAGTAGTGAAGTTCTTGCTGGAACATAACCCTTGTCCCTTAAGTGTAAATTAGTGTGATGTTACCAGCACTGACAGCAGATAGTAAGAAACACAACACATAGAAATGAATCTCTAGTAGTGAAATGTCAGATACATATAGATGGAAAAGAAGCTTTTGTACATTTTTGAATCATCTTGCTAACTATCATATCATTTCATGTTGACCTTAGCATACTTTTCCTTTAGTAAGATTGCCCTAACTAAAACAAAACTATTGAGCTCCAAAGTAAATGGAGTCTATACCGATCTGAGAGGGGCTGAGGTTTTAGAAGAATTTTGTGAAACACTAATTTGGGATAACAAAATACAGTTCCTGGTAGCTGTTGTAAATGTGTAAACAAATGCAAGTAACATGAAAAACAAGAGAAAGTGGTTTTTAGGTTTTTACAGAATAGCAGCTACAGAGCAAGTATTGTTCTAGAAAAGTCCTGGTCAGGACACCTAAAGCAGAATAAAAAGGAATGTGAGGTCATATAGATCACTTGTGTTTAGAAATTTATAAAGCCAACAAATTAGAAATAAAGATATGTTCCTTCTAATGAGAAGAGACATCAAGCTATGGCTTTGTGTAACAAAGACTAACCATATTAGATTGTGACCTTGAGAACAGGAAGATTCTTATTCACCCTTTTTTACCTAGAACATAGCTCAATCCCTGTCAGCTGCAAAATGAACAACTAAGTAATTCTAAGGAAAACTAGAGAGTAGAAATAATAAAGATAAATGCCATCATCAGTCTACTAAAAAACAGATATAAGAGTCTATAAAGTTTAGGTTCTATTATTGACCATTTCTTCTATTACTGCATAACACACAAAAAAGCTAAATTCATTTTTCACCAAATTGGGATAAAGGTACATTTGGGATGATCTAATTCAATATACAGCCTATGTCACAGCATAAATAATTTGGTGTATGAGTGGGGCTGGGGCACCACAAAAACACACGAGGTTTTTTTTTTTTTAAATGTTAGGGTATTGCTCTGTTGCCCAGGCTGAAGAGCAGTGATGCAATCATAGCTCACTGCAGCCTCAAATTCCTAGGCTAAAGGGATCCTCCTGCTGCAGCTTCCTGAGTAGCTGGCACTACAAGCATGTGCCATCATGCCTGGCTAATTAAAAAAATATCTTTTGTAGGGACACAGTCTCACCATATTGCCTAGGCTGGTCTAGAACTCTTGGCCTCAAGTGATCCTCTTGCCTTGACCTCCCAAAGTTCTGAGAATATAAGTGTGAGCCACTGCACCTGGCCAGACATTTTATATAGCAGCAGAAATTAGATATTATGGCAAGTCTGTGTGACTACAATTTGAATTAAGACATAGTGGACATTAGAAAACAACAAGGGTTCCAAAAATATGTGCCCAAATAGAAATAATGAAAGCAGACTCTCCAAACAGTAGGCCATGAAGTGCAATTAACTTGCTTCTCATGTGGATAATTCTAGGTAGCACGCTTCAGAGTATCAGGATTTATTCATCTGTGCCCTAGACATTAGAACTAAAAATATGGCACATAAACACTTTTATTTCAAAGCCAGAAGTTTAAAAGGCTGGAATTAATCACCATACTTTTAGAAAATTATTATCACACATATTATTTTTTAAAATTAAACTTTTGTTGAAGGTATTAATAATAATGGGGCTGTCTATGAAGAGGAGAGAATGAATAAACTCAGCTTACCAAGATGAATGCTCCTATGATCTTGTCTTGATGGGCTAAAACCTTGAAGATTGCTAATGGGGAACTTGTCCTGATTGGCTGCTAAAGGACAACACGTCAGGCTTCAGATCATCATACAGGGTTCTGAGCTGCATCCCCTAGTGCAGAAAGCAAGAAAAATCAAGGAGGACAGATGCCCTTTGTGTTTTGTGTCTGGTCAACAGTGAGGGATCTAAAGGCAGATGGGTATCTTGGATGGAAGCAATCACAAGAGTGAATTCAAAATTTTAAGGGAACAGAGGAGAGCAGGAGAAAGTTAAAGAAAACAGTTGCCTTTTTCCAGGTTCACAGCATGAGTAGAAAGAATTTGATTGCAGTGAAGTTCAAAGGAATTTAGGAAAGCTGGTTATTGCAGGGAAACATCTCTTAGGACTAGGTACAAGAGATTCCAGAATATAGAATGCAGAGGAGCATAACAACGCCAAATGGCTTTTTGTTGTTGTTAAGACAGGGTCTCACTGCATTGCCCATGGTGGTTGGAGTACAGTGGTGTGATCACAACTCACTGCAGCTTGGACCTTCTGGGCTCAAGTGATCCTCTTACCTCAGCCTCCCAAGTAGCTGGGACCACAGCCATGCACTGGGATGCTGGCTAATTTTTACATTTTTTAATAGAGTTGGGGTCTCACTATTGTTGCCCAGAATGGTCTTGAACTCCTGGACTCAAGTGATCCTCCCATGTTGACGTCCCAAAGCGTTGGGATTATAGGTGTGAGCCACTGTGCCTGGTGGCTTATTTCATTCTACCACCAGCCGTAGTATATAGGAATTTTTATTATACTCATGCATGAGTGTTGGGACTGATGTTCAAAGAAGCTAGAAAACTTGTCTAGGTCACATGGTTAGAAGTGGCTGGGCCCCATCAGTAGTCTTAATTATTTAATAGAACCTACCTCAAAGATTATGAATTTTAAAGTGTTATGAATGTAGAAAATAAAAGCACCAATTTTTAGTTCTTTACAATAAACAATAGCTCAATGGTTAGGCAATTAATTGGTATCTCATTTGTAAACCTTGGCTTTTTGAATAATTTTCTTTTGACATACTCTAATAGCATATCAGAGAGTTCATGAGTCAATATAAACTGATAATTTCTTTTGATAAGTTTTGATATAGATTAATCAAATTAATTTATTGATAATCTAATATGTGCCTAGTGGGTACTCAGATTCATAGATGTCATGAGAAAACTAATATTTGTTTTATATTAAGAATATAATAGAAATGAGATTACATATGTGAACAGGAAAAAGGAAAAAAAAATAAATTTTTCTGAGTATCTAACATTCATTGAATGAGACTTGATATAAATGGCCTGATGTATGTATATGAAAGAATAGAGGACTTTTACAGGACCACTTCTGTGTTTTATGCTGAGAGAGGGACATTATTTATAAGGCATAATTTAATAAAGATATATTTATCTCTGTAAGTAATTATGATCCTCGTTTATTCTAGAAATAACAAAACTGAGGCTAGAAAAAATTAAGTGACCTCACATACTAGGGTTTGAATTCAATTGTAAAACATCTTTTTCACTATAATCACACAACCTACTTTGTAAACTAGATAAAACAACAAAAGATAAGGGTTCAGTGCGTGAAGCAGGAACCACTCTAGGTACTTTAAGCACATAGGGATTTAATTCAGGGATTTTGAAGCTTGCAAATTTATTGGAAGGGCCAAAGAAGCAAATTCTAGGATGAGCCTCCTAGATGATTCTCAGAAATATGCAGAGGTGATACCTTTGGGCTACCATTTGACCTACGTCAGAGCAAGAACTACAGTCAATGCTTCCCCAACTGTCTGAAAAACCTGGAGAATGAACAATTAAAATTGTTCTCCAGGGAAGTTAAATCAGAAATCTACTACAACAACTATTACTTCTAAATGCCCAGGAAGCTGGAGAGTGGATAATATAAAGTTTCTGTAGGGAAGCTCCATGTTTCCATGACTGTGCTAGCCAGCAGCAACAGCCAAGAGTCATAGGAAGATGGTCTTTGCCTCAATTCTATCTTCTGCATATTACCTGAGCTTATTAACAGGGTAGAGCCTGATTTGTACATGATACCCTAGTTGCAAGGGAGTCTGGGAAATATAAATTTTAGATTTCCAGCTTCTCAACTAGAAAGAGGAGAAAATGGAGGTTGAGTAAGCCATTCCAGAAAAGATATTATTACTATTATTAGTTAAAAATGTAATAATTACTGCCATCTCAATATTCTAACTTAGGGCATCACAAAATGAGAAGCTAATACACTTTACAACAGTTACCTCATCTTCTAGTCTTTTTGCTACTCTGGTGTCTGTAGGACACTTCTAACTGAGTAAGACCTTTGCTTTAGATACAGCTGTTGCTTTTTATCAGTGTGGTAAGCAATTTATGTTTAACAGCAGTTTAATGGTCCACTGACTGTACCAAAATGCAGTGCTTTACCAACCATGAACTTTGACATATTTATATCAGGTTTTTAATAGAAAACATGCACAAAGGAGTCTTCTAAATATAATTTATTATTGGACCAATTCTTATATAGGTGTTGAATAGCATATAAAATTTATATTTGGGCCTTAGATTTTGTCCTCTTTCAAGAGACACAGTGACATTAGTAGGTGAACTGAAGGTTGAAATCCCAATTGCGTTGAAGGAACATCAAGCCTTATGAATTTGCATTAATGCTAAAAACAGCAGGGGAATAGTGTAATTAACATATAAAATTCCATCTTTAAATACAAAGCAAAACCTAGGATGAACCATACAAAGGACCTTTGGATAAACCCTCTGTTATGTCATAACTAACAATGTTAATAGTCTTAGTTATTATAGATGAAAGTCTTTGTTTCTGCAATTTTGTGGGCGTTTCCTGAATTCCCAACATATAATTTATTATTTTTGATCTTTTATTCCTTAACTCTTTCAATTATGTACTATTTAATGCCATCGTTTTATATTTCTTTTTCCCAAAGTACTCAGTTTCTAAAATTGAATAGGAACTTCACATGCCTACACTTAGTCTGAAGTGTTTACATGCTTTAATTAGTGTAGAAATATTTCCTAGCTTTCAAAGTACTTCTATGCAGACCATAATGCAAAGCAAAGGGGAAAATACTACTATTTAAATGACTGCTCTGTTCTAAAAGTACTCAGGAAAACTCAACTTCAGCTGAGTACTAGACTAAACAGTAACAGAAATTTTGTGGTGGTAAAAGATGATTCAATATTTTGCACTCAGCGATTTGAAGTGTGCTTCAGTTTTTATTTTAATTTTTCTTGTGAATATTTC
The DNA here is from genome assembly GCF_001604975.1 of Cebus imitator. NCBI lineage: Eukaryota > Metazoa > Chordata > Mammalia > Primates > Cebidae > Cebus > Cebus imitator. The sequence goes on along the minus strand of NW_016107424.1, from coordinate 224,055 downwards.
ATCAATAAGATTGTCAAAATAAGTATCTAGGAACTTAGCTGTTAATCAGTGAAAAGAGGAGAAAATACTTAAGGATAAAATTGATCACATTACAGATAAGTGCATATAACAGAGAGTGGACTTACTACATGGCTAAGGGCTTCTGAATGCTAGCAGTGGCACAGTTGTAGAATGCTTTTGTGAGTGTACCCTGGGGTAGTGGTAGTGTGGGCCTAAATATACACCTATCTTTGTGCTCTGCCTGGGGAATTGTGGGTCTCAATCAATGCATCTGAGAGAGCTATGTTTCTGAGTCTTTCTTGGTCTATCATGTATCATATATGAATGTACTTTAGTCAAAGGGTATGAGTATGATTGAATATGACTTTGCTTTTATGTGTCTATGTCAAAGAGCATGCAAATGAGTATGTCTGTATTTGGATGAAGCTATAATCTTACTTACTTCTGTTGTATTGTTTCTAGAGCATTTAATTACCAATATTGATTACCAGTGTTGTACTTAGTTTTCTGCCATCTCACCGTCACCAAGATGGCACTTTAATGATATCTCTTAAGTTTTTGTTGTTTCAAAAACCACCGACTCAGGATCAGGAATCAGGAATCAGGAATCAGAAAAAAATACTAATCATAACTTCACCCTCAAGCACAAAGGACAAAGCTATAGATGTTCCTAATGCTTCAGCAAAAATGTACAGTTATGAGGTCATTGCTATTTTATATTTTTATCCACTGTCTTACAAGTTGATCTTAGCCTGCAATAAACAAAATAATTCCCCTCTGCGCAGTTCTCCCCTACCTGCTTTTTCAGTAGATTTGAAACTTATGAAAACACTTTGCAATTTCTAGTCTTTTCTCTTTATCTCAGGGAAAAATGAAAAGAAAACCAGACTGAGTTGAGTATCATCTTTGCTGACAGAAAAGGAGTCACAGATCTTAGATTGAAAGATGAGGCAGTTATCATTAAAGGTTAAAGGAGGAATCAGGAAGAATGATAAACAGACAAATTCTGGCTATGTTTACATCAAGACACCAATGAAAATTTCAGTCATTAATTTGTGATACTGATATATTTTGAAGCACAACTGGTCACAGCAGTGGCAAATGAGTCCATGAATAACACAGTAAGGGAGTTGCAGTCAGGGTGGAAGGTGCTGATTTCTGCAGATGTGTAAGACAAAATGCTATAAAACTTAAAAATAATGTTAAAAATTATTCAGTAGCTTTAAAGAGCCTTAAAGACAGACTTCCCCAAGAAGTTAATGGACATTGAAGCCAATTTGGGCAGAAATACAGTGCCCAGGAAGAGCAAGGGAATTGTATTCCAGAAACATACATTCTTTGGTCCATTACTTGGTTTTCTGAAAATTAGCCCTAGAGACTCTTAAACAAAATTCTATTTTAGCTTTAGGCTTTGGAGCTGCTCTTACTTGCTTATTTGGACATCCATACTGGCCCTTCTCCTAGATATGCTCACGGACTCCATTCCAGCTAGGTCTTACTATACAGGGCATGATAACTGAGGCACAGTGAATTGGGAACCATGTGATTTTTAGAGGATGCATAGGAAAGAACAGCAAAATTTGAGTGTAGGCTAATCAAACCTGATCTCACCAACAACAAATTGTTTAACAAATTTACCAAAAATTCACCGTGTTTGAAAAATGCGTCATCTCCTTACCCAACCTCATATGATATCTCATTCCCTTCCAGCTTTGTCTCTGGCTCTAGGCTTGATCTCACCTGTGGAATATTGCCTGCTCTCTTCCTTTAGATTCTTGACCTAACTACTCCATAGAATTACTGTGGTAGCTTTCTCCCTTTAGTTGGCACCAATTTCTTCATGCCACTTCATTTTGCTGATTCAGACTCTCACAGATAAAGAGGAAGTCTGCCATCATAAGTATTTATTGAGTGTCAATCTGCAGGCCAAGTCTGAGACTCAGTTGTTCCTGTTATTGATTGATTATTTCAGTCAGGGTTCAGTCTAGAAAATGGAAGTCCCCTATATATTCTAAGAATGGAGGGGCTAGTAGGAAATTTGAGGTTTATACAATCATTGACAGACTGGAGGACAAAAAGCAGGAAAGTCAGCATTAGTCATCACTGAAGCGGCAGTTCTTCAAACTCACTTGGAAACCACTGCAAATCTCAGGCTTCTCTGGAAATCTTCTGCAACTGTCCTGATATGCAGCATTTAAATGAGAGGTTGCAAAGGGCCACTCTAAACCTGCAGTGAATCTCATGTCAGCTTATACATATGGCTGCATCTGCCTCTGGGGAGCTATGATCTTTCCTTGGCACTTGTTGTGGTCATCTTTTAAAAATGAGATGATCCTCCATTCTAAATTTGATTTGAATATCAAGACTAATGATATCCATGCATGTATCAAGACAGTATAAAAAGGTTTGTTACATAATGAGACTTTGTGGAGAGAGCAGGGCAAGCTTCCAAGCAGGTCCAAAAAAATTTGCTTGGAGGGGGATGGAGACTGTTTGGCTTTTATTGTGGTTAGGAGGTAGAGTTGTTATGATTTTTGCACATCCATAGGCCAGAGCTTGCACTGTTTAAATTTCCCACTGGCACAAAGGAAGCTGTTACCAGGCTTTCTCAGCTTTCCCAGATGCGATACAGAAGGCAGAAGGGGAGTCGTGGGGTTTGAAAAACTGTCAGTAGTCAAATATCAAAATTGGAGTTAACTCTTCACTATTACACTATCATGGAATTATGTAGGGAAGGGGATTTGGACATATTTAAAGGGGGTGGTGGTGATGCTGAGTTAAATAGCCACAAATCTCATACACTGAGCATGATCTCCGCTCCGCTATGCCGTGGTACTCGGGCCAACAGGATACCACTGTGGATGTGAGCATTATTTTCGAAAAATAAAATAGTCACTTTTGAAGTTAAAATAATACCCATTTTAAAAATCAAGAATACCATAAAACCCTTTAAAGTATATAAAGAGAAAAAAAAACCCATAAGTGACATAAGCCTTAAATCATAGTAAATCATCAACTAAATGTGGCTAGGTTTCCCCTGCCAGAGAAGAGGATTGGTACTTGAAAATTACATATGTATATATATGGTTATCTTCTTTAGGCAGTTCACACTATTAAACACAGGACCACACTTTCTCAAAATTTCTCAAACACAAATGGTGTTTATAATATAATGAATATGGATATTCACCTCCAGCATATACATGAACTGGAAATTTCAGCTTAATTAAGAAAAACTTAAAAAAAATTGGAACCATACATATGGTAACTGTTTAGTTTTAGTGAAAGTTGTTTGACAGTAGGGAATTCAGTTCATGGAATACTGTAGTTTAACTCCGAGAGGGCAGAATATTCCAGAAGCTTAGATTGTTTAGAAGTAGGTCACCTTCATGATTAATGTCAAGGACTCCCTGAAATCCCTGATTATACAAGAATTACCAATGAATGCCAGTTGATGTGACAAGCATGGGGTTAGGTGTTAGGGATAAGAGCTAAATAAAATATGTTTTTTTTCTCTTTTAAGAACCTCATAGTCTATTGAAATGATTCTTAGTATTAAAGGATTCTAAGGATTCAAGGAATAAAAGTCTGCAGTTAAAACAATTCTTAGTCTACTAAATAGCAACTTCTGCAGAACATAGCCTGCCACTACCTAATGTTTCAAAATAAAAAACAAATCTGTGAAAAACAAGTTCTAAGCCTCAGTGTTATTTTTTTTTAACAGCCTCTCTAAAATAAAAAAAAAGATTAGCCAGGCAAGGACAAATTCTAATTTGGTCTTGAATGTTGTCCATAAAAGACTGAAGATAACTGACAGTATTGTCCAGCATTCTTAAGGCAACACTGATTTCCATTTGAAACAGAGAAAACAGTGACTTGCTGCTTGTTGAAGTCAGGCACCTCTGAGAGATACTTTATTGTGTATTCTGAGGCACATCTTTCCAGGTAATGAGGTGTGAGAGTGACTGATAAGCACATAGAATGTGGAAGAGAACAAAATAATAAAACAAGCAGGTTCACTTTTAGTCATGATTGCATGTAGTAAATAAGCAAAAATCTTCTACTAAAAATGTTGAGTATTGAGAGTTGGAAATCTTTTAAGGATGTTTTTAAAGCCAACAGTCTAGAACTGCAAATGAATTTAATTCTCTAATCATTCTGCTCTTAATTAGTGAAGAACTTTTAAATGTGTCATGAGATATAAATACATAAACTTTATAATTTAGTCCACAACTGCTAATTTTTATAGGTCAACTTGAAAAAATATTTTAATATATTTTATTTTTCAGCAGGTAATGGGCCCAGCACTGATGATTTTAGCTAATGTTTTTAGGAAGAGATATGTGTATGGGAGGGGGAAAGTTATTGTTTATTTTAATTGGGTACTACTATATTTTGAAAACTTTAGTTATTTCTGATATCCATCCAAAAGATTTAGACTGGGGAATGAAGCACCATACTTGTGTGTGTGTGTGTGTGTGTGTGTGTGTGTGTGTATACACCATGTATATGTGTGTGTGTATATATAAACATATTTTCTTCTTTTATCTGTAATTTCACATTTAAAATAACTGAAGCATATCTATATATATACACATATATATGTGTGTGTGTGTGTGTGTGTGTGTTTATATGTTTATATACACACACACATATATGTATATATGCTTCAGTTATTTTAAATGTTTGTGAAATTACAGATAAAAGAAGAAAAATAATGTTCATTTATGATATTTTTTCTGTATTTTTTGTTAAATTCTTAAATTTCATTAGTTTGGTGAGGCTTTTGAATTATAGAATTCTAGACTATTTTAAATGCTGCATTAAAGTTTAGTATTTAAGACATTAGTTAAATTTTTTAATAAACTTTATTTTTTAGAGATGTTTTAGGCTCACAGCAGAGAAGTTATCTTTTTACTTAAGACTTGTATATTTATTCTAGAGTTACTGGAAGGCAAATAAAGATAATTTCATTATAAGGCTTGGAGGGATAAAAACTGGCAATTAAATATCAAATACGGGCCTTCATTTGGATTAATGTTATTTTCTATTAAAATGATTTCATTTTGATTAAAATTAAAAATTTTGAGCTCTTAATTGGAACATATGGCTAATTTCAATATTGATTATTTAAAAAAGATTGTAGATAAGAATATTGTGATAGCCTTAATTTGACCTCATGAGTGCTGTTTTACCTGTTGGTCACAGTTTGTCATTTACTAAGTAAAAAGAGAGAGTTTGATGTCATGGAAAGAGGAAAAGATTGAGTTTTCAGCACTGCTATTTACAAAGTGTGTGAATTTGTTGTTCTTTCTCCCCATAATCTCATTACCCCTGTTCTTCACATCTGTGGTTCTTCTTCATTGTTCAGGACTCAGCTCAAATATTACCTTTCCCAAGAGCTGTTTCATGACAATAATCACCCCCGTTTTATGTAAGTAGTACATAATCCAGTTACTTTCACATATCACCCTGTTTTACAGTTGTCATTGTGTGAAATGATCTTGTTTCAACATTATTATATTTTGCCAAATAGAGCACTATCCAACAGCAAGATGACAGTATTGAAGTTCACTTAATGTTTCAGCAAATGCATTGCATCATTTTAACTACTTGGGTATCTTAAGTCCTCCAGGGCTACTTCCTGTCCTTAATAGTGAACTGTATTATGACATCATGCAGAGCCTGTGGTGCCAGCAGTAGCCCTGCTGGTAATGCTTGCTTATGCTTACAGAATTGGGAGTCAGCCTTTCCTGTGTTTGTGTTTTATTTATTGTCTTCTGCAGGTAGCTAGGGGATAAAGGTGTGATTTTACTCCACTGTAAGAGAATAAAAACTGATGCTGTGTAGTACAAAACTTCTCATTCAGGATATGGTTTTTCTGGTATCAAGCTGAAATGCAGATGCTTTGTTTTATGGAGATTTAATTTAAAATTTATTTGTCAGAAACATTCAACAGTGACCTTTGTAGTTGAAAGGAACTCAAGTATTTCAGAGGGGTCAAGTTGAGTATATTATTTTCTCCTCCCACAATTCAAAAACTGGGTAAAATAAAATGAAACTTATTTTTCCGCTGAGTCCTGACTTTCATATGTTGAGTTAACTTATCTCAAGGAGTTTTTTGAATGACATTCTTGCAAGTGTTGTTCACATTTTTTTCTTCATTCCTTTGCAAGCTCAGCAGCTGGACCCTTGCAAGCTAAGCCTTGTTTCCTGAATTTGCCAAAGGGCTGCAGAGGTAGAATCAGCTCTAGGTGATCTAACTTCCAGTAGGAATCATCTTGGGGAACTTGACACCTAATGTTGCCATGGTGGTGTTAGCTCACGTCCACATCATCCCTGTGACTCCCATTTTCCAATCACACTCACAATAGGCCTACACAAAATAGGCCACATTTTCTATCTCTCCTTTTCTACAATTTCCTTCTCATGGCTCCTTTGAGGACTGGGAATGGTCTCAAATGGAAGATTGGCAAAACCAGTTGTGAACCTTGTAAAATGGGTGGGTGGTCTCTGGAGTGATCAGTTTACAGTTTCAAGCTCTTTTGAGTTAAGAGCCAAAGCAAATCTTATGAAACATAGAAGAAAAAAAATTGCTTCATATTTTTCATCTCAGTTCTAGTTTATTTCATAATCATCAGCAAAAACAATCTACTTCACAAAAATAAAAGTCTGCATTTCCCCAGATATGATCTTTATCAAAGAAATTAGGAAAAAAATGTGAGGTATGCATCATAGAAGAAGTGATTGAGAAGCTAAAATGATGACTAGAGTTAATATTGCTAATAAATAAAAACACTGTCAAAACTTTAGACTTCAAATAGGTAATATTGTTCACAATAAATGACACATAAAGTCACAATAAATCAATAAATACTTCGCTTTTGTTGCCTAGTGCCCTTCACCCTTCAATGCTGAACAAAAATGCTACTTGTTATATGAAGGTTTCCACCATCCTCAGGCAGAATTAATTCCTCCCTCATCTGTGTTTGTAGCACTACTTGAGGCCTCTATTACTGCATATATCATTGTAACATCTTTATTTTGTTGTTTTTTTCATTCATGCACTTATTCAGTAGAGCAGAGTGGTTAACAGTATGAACTCTGGAGCCAATTGCCTGGGTTATAGTCCTAGTCCTTCCTTCCTTCTTTTTTCTCTCGCTCCCTCCCCTCCCTTTCTTCCTCCTTCCTCCCTCCCTCCCCTTATCTCTTCCTCCCTCATTCCTTCCTCTTTTCCCTCTTTCTTCCTCTCTTCCCCCTCCCCCCTCCCTTTCTTCCTTCTTTCCTGCCCTCTTAAAATAAATTTTGTTATATATATATAGCACACAACATGATCTAGTGGGATACATATCGATAGTAAAATAGTTACGATAGTGAAGCAAATTAGCATCTCCATCATCTCACATCCCATATTCCTGTGTGTGGCAAGAGTAGTTGAAATTTACTCATTTTGCAAAAATTCCGGGATACAATATTATTAATAGTCATCCTATTGTACATTAGATCTCTATATCTGTTCATCCCATGAACAAATTTTACATCTTTCAATTTCTACTTCCTCCCAATTCTGGCAACATGGTAAAACTGTTTTATTCTCTCTGTATACTTGACCTAATTTTTTTTTTTAGATTCCACATATAAATGAGATCATACAATGCTTTTCTTTTATTTCTGGCTTATTTCATTTAGCATAATGTCCTCCAGTTTCATTCATGTTGTTGCAAATGGCAGGATCTCCTTTTTAAAGGCTGAATAATATTCCATTATACACACACATATATGTATATATATTAATCACAGTTTTTTATTCATTCATCCACTGAAAGACACTTAGGTTGTTTTTCTATATTGGCTATTATGAATAATACTGCAATGAACATGGGAGTGTAGCTATCTTTATGGGGGGTGATTTCATTTTCTTTGAGTATACAGTCAAAAGAGGGATTGCTGGGTCAGAATGGAGATTCTTTAGGAACCTCTGTACTGTTTCCCAACTGACTGCAACAGTCTACATTCACCAATAGTTTTCAAGAAATTTCTTTGCTCCACACCCTTGTCAACACTTGTTATCTCTTGGTCTTTTTGATAATATTGGCTCTACCACTTTCCAGCTGTGTGATTTTGTGTAAGCTATTTCATGTGTCTATGTCTGAGTTTCCTCATCTGCAAAATGGGCAGGACAATAGTACCTATCTCCTAGAGTATCATGAGGAGTATGAGAGTTAATGCCTGTAATGGATTTAGTGCCTTGTGCTGAGTATGCATTATTTAACAAATACTTATGGAATGTTTGTATATGCCAAAATCTATACCAGGGCCTGAATCCACAGATAGGGGAAAGCATGTATTTTCATGGAATATGTATACTGATGACCCAGACATTAAACAATTCAAAAGCAGTGATAGGTTCTATTAATTCATTCTACACATATTTATTAAGCACCCTGTTTTAAAATGCCTGACACTACTCTAGATGATAAGAACACAGGGTGAACCAGGCAGAAGTCCCCCTCACTGAGCTCCTGTTCTGGTGCATGCAAGGGCTATATGGACTTATGCACACAATGTTGTGGGAAGACAGATGGACCTCTAACTTAGCCTGGGGTGGGGTTAAGGTTGAGAGAAAGCATTTGAGATGAAACGATGCTCAAACTGAATTTTAAAACATTCTTAATATGTAGCCAGGCAAAGAGGTAGAGGGGCTGGGGTTAGGCACAGAAGCAGCAAGGGCATCGATGTGTATTTCCTTATGCAAAAGTGCCCGTCCTGTGAAGCGGTATATTTCCTCTGTACAGATGGAATGACACTGCTTTTCTGCAGAGATTGTGTCGACAATTTCTGGTAGTGAAACTTTTCCTTTGCTATTCCATGCTGTAGATCAGCTTCTCAAGGAACTTATGTTCTATCTTTATTGCATTTCATGTGATATAGCCTCATTGCAACTGTGGAGATTTAGTGGAAATATCACAGAAGTTAGATTCAGATGATTTGGATGCAAGCCTCAATTCTTTTACTTACTGGCTGGCTGGCTTTGTACAAACTCCTTAACTTCTTTGAGCCTCAGGTTATCTATATATTGGGGCTATTTATACTGAGTCATACCTAACAGAATTGTGGTAAGACTCAAATAAAAAAGTTGTAAAAAGTACTTTTATGCTGCAAATGCTATAGAGTGCCACTGTTAATTATATTCCTGAAGTACACATATTTTTAGTGATTGACAAAAAGCTAAGTGAGAAAACACGGCAAAAACAGTAATTAATTTTGCTCCAAACTAATAGTATAAGGGTTTTTTTGTTTTTTGACAATTGATGCTTCACAATTAGAATTAACAGGCATTTAATGACAACCTGAGTATATATCATGCTTTTTCTGTATAATATTCCCATTGTATATATTTGGATTATATGTATTTCGATTGCATAATCTCAGCTTATCTCTGGAGTAGGAGAGTAACATGCTCAATGTTATATAATGAGTAGTCAGGAGAACCAGGTTTCAAATTGAAGTTTATTTGACCCCTATCACAGTTTTCTTTCTGTAATGTAATGCTGTCTCTTCAGAAGTCTTGAAGAATGTACTTATCCTGGGGAATCTTACTGAATCATGATTATGTAAACCCTCTGTTCTTTATTGTTATGCAGTGTAATCCTTAAAAGGTGGGCTTCACGGTCCTCCAGACTTAGAGTTCCTTATTTGATTTTCTAAAAACTGTGAAGAAACTACGTGGGGAAGAATAAGTAGATGAGAGTAACACTTAGAAAGAAAAACAATTATCTCCTATCCTTTTCCCTTACACATGAGAAGTCCTATGCCTCACATCCCAAATTCTCTGATAAATTCTACCCATCCCTAACTTTGTAAGCCACTTTCCCTCTGTTTCTCCTCATTTCTGCTCAGTTTCACATTGCAAAGCTGGAAAGAGTTGACTCCTGGATAAAAGGGGTGGAGAGCCAAATATATCTATCAAATGGGTCATTCCAGAAATCTTTTTAGTTAGGTGAATAAAAAGAAAATCTGGAAATACACATTAATGTTATTCTTTATTTTATTTTTATTTTTTATTTTTTTATTGCATTTTTGATTTTGGGGTACATGTGAAGAACATGGAAGACTGTTGCATAGGTACACACATGGCAGTGTGATATAAAAAAATTAATATTAGGTAATACGAAGTGTTGTGACATTTCTTAAATTTCATTTTGGTGGAATGACCTGAATAACATAATAACTGGTAATATTTCAGCCATATTCTTGAGTAGGTATGCAGAATGCCTTTGTCCCTTTCTGAGAAGGATAGATAGGTCTGAGTTCACCTGAGACGAATATTTTCTAAATTCTGCTGACTCTCTGGCAAGATCCCCCTGACATCATGCCATGGCTGTTATTTATATTTGAAGTCATGCTTTCAAACTATGATGTTTAGTGATCTAATCTCCCTGATTAGGCTTTCACTGTGACAATTGTACATATTTAATTTAGTTTACAAATAAACGCAGATTGATTAAGCTGATTAACTTCACATATATGTTAATTTTACTAATGCTTATCAAGATGATTCACAATATGTCTTCTAAAGAAATCCCCGTATAGCAGTGTGGAAGCAAGTTGTGCTACTTTAAAAGGTAATTGATGCTGTCTTTTTATATTGCTGATTGCATTTATGAAAGATAAATGTGCAAACAATAAAAAGTGGCACTAGAAATAATTGTACTTTCTATTATCTTCCAATCTACTTACTTTTGTAATTTTGGTGAAGCCAAAGCATTAAGAAGCTTTGTGGCATGTGTTAGGGATACAGCAGTCCTGACAATAATATACTTCCATATAGACTAACTTATCATGCCTCTTTGTGTTGGAATCTTGCTCTACTTAACTACATTCCATTCAATTTCCATATATTAATATCTTCTCTATTTCAGATACTCTGTAAGTACAAGGTTGAAAAAAAAATTTGTCCCTGTCCTGATAACTTCAAATCTTCCTGAGGCAGATAGACAGTATATACCATGGACTGTAGTTCAGTGTGACCAGTCTTATAATATATAGGAACAAGTTGCATAAATAAAAACATAGGAGCCTGGTAAGTAGAGGTAGGTGAATTAAGGACTTGAGAAGGATATCTGAGAAAGTTCACAAATCTAGGCTTCAGTAACAGTGACCATCACCTTAATTTCCTTATTATACCTGGACTTTCTGGTGTTATGTTTCCAATTTGATTTTTTTTTTTTTTGGCAGAAACCTGGAGATTCTCTAATTATATTTGGCAATCAGGCCATTTATTATAAGGAAATATTATCGTATTGTTTTAGGCATTGTCTCAATTAAAACACACGCCTCCTTAAAAAGGACTGGAAGACATTCAACAGAAACTTAATAAACACATTTCCATTACACAGCACTTGATCTCAAGAGTGCTGACTACCATAACCGTTATAACAAATCTGTTAGAAAATTGAATAATCTTCCAAATGCTTGTCCACCCTTAATTACTTGGTGTTTTGCTTTCTGAAAGTGTTAACTCATGAAATATAGCAATATACTTTGTTATGTTTTCTGAATTCAAGTGTCATGCCAACAGATGAACTTAATAAATAGCCAACAATAACATTACAAAGCATAAGACTGTGACTATTTTGGAAATCAACTTAGATACAAACCAAGGGGTAAAATCCCATTTTACTCAAAGAGAACCAATTTCATCTAAATCATATTTGTGAAAAATTAATTTATTTGATGAAGTATTTTAAAAGTTATTTGTGATATATGGAGAGGGCAAACTCTTTTAAAGATATTTGAAAGGTTCAAAGTGGGCAAGAGAAATAACAATAGGTAATGACTAATGATTAAAATATAGTAAGAAATAAGCATATATAATCTAAAACTCAACCACTGATATAGGATCTTGAACTTTCAATTATCTAACACATTGAGCTTGGCAAAATCTATATGCCTTTACAAGCCAATAAAATGCTACAGCGAAGACCAGAAGAAAATCTTTGTAATATTTCTGTTGTAGCTAACACAAATAAATTTATTAGATTGTCTTTACTTTTTTTTCTATTATATAATCACATTAAAATCTATGCTCATATTTAAAAAAAATATGTCTTTTATGGTCAGCACAAAGCAGCTAACTCAATTTCAGTTTTTCAATTCTAAACTTGTGAAGAGCAGCTTCACAATTTCAGGACAGGTATGTAAAAAAAAATATCAAATTGAGTGAATTTTGACAAAAATCTGAGCAATTCGGGCCACAGAGAAGATGTAGGCTGTCTGTACATGACAGTAAACAAAACCCTTGGAATGACATAAGTGGGTTGTTTTGAGGAGGACAATGTCAGGGCTTTAAAAAGTTTATAATTTTCAACTTTGTTTCAAAGGAATGATTTAAAGGGAAGCACTTGGCTGACTGTCAGTGAGTCTGGTTTCCATGACACTTTGTTTTCAATACTCCATCTAAATCTGCATGCCTCTTTGGACAAACCAAGCAGAAGAGGAAGATAATTATGGAATGAAATATACAGACTCATTTGAAAGCATCTTCTAGAAATGCTTCTGTGTTATAAAAATAAAAAGCATAGGGAAATCTTTTGGAGAATAAGATATTTAGACAGTATGCTTCAACTTTTTAAAAGAAAGAATCAAATTAGTTCAAGTAATGAAATTTTATTTTCAATGTGGATTATTATAGTCTACCTAAGTGTAACATTATAAGTGATAGATTAAGTTTTTTTGACATTGGTTCTGCCTTTACAAAGTTTGTGATCTCCAATGGGAATAGATGAAATCAAACATCAAATATAGAAACAAAATAAATGCATAACATGCCATGGAAATCTATGGCATTTCAAGTATCTTCAGCATTTGGGTTGATAAGTTGAAGTAAAGATGATCATGATCATAATGGTGCTGCTGTTTCTATAATGGGAGGAGGTAAGAGGAAGAGAAGTATCAGTTGTTCTTGAAGGTAATGCTATTTACTGAATTACAAGTTTGATTGTGTTTTGAATGTTCAATGTTCTATTCCTACGTATTTTCTTCTTTTCGTGGCAATTTTGAATGGAATTCTTTCTGATTTTGCTCCTTGGTTTGACCGTTGTTGGCATATAGAAATGCTAGTGATTTTTCTACATGGATTTTGTGTCCTGAAATTTTGCTGAAGGTGTATATCAGCTGGAGGAGCTTTTGGGCTGAGACAATTGGGTTTTCTAAATATAGAATCATGTTGCCTACAAACAGATCTCTGTTTGTACTTCCTCTCTTCCTATTTGGATGCCCTTTATTTCTTTCTCTTGACCAATTGTTCTCGCTAGGCCTTCCAATACTATGTTTAATAAAAGTGATGAGAGAGGGGATACTTGTCTTATGGTAGTTTCCAGGGGAAACATTCCAGCTTTTGCCTATGTAGTATAATGTTGGCTGTGGGCTTGTCATCAATGGCTTTTATTATTTTGAGGTATGTTCCTTCAATATATAGTTCATTGAGAGATTTTGACATGAAGAGATGTTAAATTTTATCAAAAACCTTCTCTGCGTCTATTGGGATAATCATGTGGTTTTTGTCTTTAGTTTTGTTTATGTGATGAATCACCTTTATTGATTAGCCTATGTTGAACCAACCTTGCATCCTGGGGATGGAGCCTACTTGATCCTGGTGGATTAGCTTTTTGATGCGCTGCTGAATTAAGTTTGCAAGTAATTTGCTGAGGATTTTTGCATACATGTTCACCACGGATATTGGCCTGAAGTTTTCTTTTTTCTTGTGTCTCCACCAGGTTTTAGTATCAAGATGATATTGGCCTTGAGTAGTTTTGTTGGGGGAGCTGAGGTTCTGAGAAGGGGCTGAGCAGGCTCAAAAAGAGATTATGACTGTACCTTTTAACTTTGTAGCTGGAGCACAAGAAGCGTTTGTTTAATGAATGACGGACACATTTAAGATCTGTTTAGATGCTGAGGTTAATCCTGTGAATTGCTAATACAGTTCACTAGGTTTGGCACTTAGTGTTGACTTCAGTATGCTGAGATGAAAACCAACATGCCTAGAGCTAAAGCTCTATAACATTGATGAGTTTGAGAGCATTCGAAAGGACCTGGAGACCCGTAAGAAACAGAAAGAAGATGTGGAAGTCATAGGAGGCAGTGATGGAGAAGGAGCCATTGGTCTCAGCAGTGATCTGAAGAGTCTGGAACAAACGATCAATGATTGGATTGGTTATCAACCCCAACCCAAGCCCAATAATCATTCATCTCAATTTGGAAGTCTTGAATTTTAAAGGTGGATTATCTTGCATGCCAGAGCTGTGGAATGGAATAAAATGATGGCAGAAGTACAAACCAGATTTAGAGAATTGAGTGCTTGCAGTCAAGCAGAATGTCAAAGATAAATGCTTCTGCATGAGATTACTGATGCTTAACTTGCACTCTAAGCTGGAATCCAAACTCTGGTTTGTCTCTGGAAAATTTGATTCTGTAAAACTGATCTGATTTTTTGCTTTTAAAAATAAATATATTTTTGAAAAAAAAAAAAGATGATGCTGGCCTCATAAAATGAGTTGAAGAGGTATCCCTCCCCCTCACTTTCTTGGAATATTTTCTGTAGGGATGGAACCAGCTCTTCTTTGTACATATGGTAGAATTAGGCTGTGACTCCATCAGGTCCTTGGCTTTTTTTTTTGGTTGGTAGGATATTTATTACTGATTCAATTTTGGAGCCTATTACTGGTCTGTTCAGGGAATCAATTTCTTCCTGGCTCAGTCTTAGGAGGATGTATGTGTCCAAGAATTTATGAGTCTCTTCTAGATTTTCTAGTTTGTGTGCATAGAGGTGTTTATGGTAGTTTTTGATTTTTAAAAAATATCTGTTGGGTCAGTAGTAACATCCCTTCATTAATTGTGTTTATTTGGATCTTCTCTTTTTTTCTTCTTTATTAGTCTAGCTAGTGGCATATCTATTTTATTATTTTTTTCAAAAAACCAATTCCTGGATTCATTGAGATCACGACAATGAGAATTAAGAAACACTGCTGAAAGAAATCAGAGAAGACACAAACAAATGAAAAAACATCTTGCACTCATGGATAGGAAGAAACAATATTATTAAAATGGCTATACCGTCCAAGGCAATTTACAGATTCAATGTTATTCCTATCAAACTACCAATAACAATCTTCACAGAAGTAGAAAAAAAACTATTTTAAAATTCTTGTGGATCTAAAAAAGAGCCTTAATAGCCAAGGCAATCCTAAACAAAAAGAAAAAGAAAAAGTATCATGTTACCTGACTTTATACTACAAGGCTACAGTAACAAAACCAGCATGTTTCTGATACAAAAACAGGCGCACAGACCAATGGAACAGAATGAAAAGTGTAGAAATAATGCTGCACATCTACAACTATCTCATCTGTGACAAAGCTGACAAAAATAAGCAATGGGGGAAATGACTCTTTATTCAATAAATGGTGCTGGGATAACTGGCTAGCCATAAGCAGATGATTGAAGCTGGACACCTTTCTTATATCATACACAAAAATCAACTTAAGACAGATTAAAGACTTAAATATAAATCAGAAAAATACAAAAACACTGCAAGATGACCTAGGCAATACCATCCTGGATATAGGAATGGGTAAATATTTCATGACAAAAACACCAAAAACAATCACAATGAAAGCAAAAATTGACATCTGGATCTAATTAAATTTAAGAACTGCACAGCAAAATACACTATCGATGGAGTAAACAGACAACCTACAGAATGGGAGACAATATTTATAAACCATACATCTGACAAAGGTCTAATATCTAGCATTTATAAACTTAAAAAAATTTACAAGAGAAAAGCAAACAATCCCATTAAAAAGTGGGCAAAGGACATGAACAGACACTTCTCAAAAGAAGACACACATGTGGCCAACAAGCACTTGAAAAAGAGCGCAATATCACTATCATAAGGGAAATGCAAATCAAAACCACAATAAGATACCATCTCATACCAATCTGAATGGCCATTATTAAAAATTCAAGAAACAACAGATGCTGGTGAGGTTGTGGAGAAAGTGGAACACTTATACGCTGTTGGTGGGAGTATACATTTGTTTGACTGTTGTGAAAAGCAGTATGGTGGTTCCTCAAAGAGCTAAAAGCAGAGCTACCAGTTGACTCAACAATTCTATTACTGGGTATATACACAGAGGAATATAAATTGACCGTATACTGTTTCTACCATAAAAACACAAGCATGGGAATGTTCATTGCAGCAGTATTCACAATAGCAAAAACATGAAATTAACCTAACTGTCCATCAATGACAGATTGGATAAAGAAAATGTGGCGCATATACACCATGAAATACCTTGCAGCCATAAAAAGGAACAAGATGTCTGTGGAGGGGACATGGATGGAGCTGGAGGCTACGTCCTTAGCAAACTAACACAGGAACAGAAAAACAAATACCCCATGCTCTCACTTACAAGTGGGAACTAAAGGATAAGAACTTATGAACACAAAGAAGGAAACAACAGACACTGGAGTCTACTTGAAGAGGAGGGTGGGAAGAAAGAGGGGAACTGAAGAGATAACTATTTGGTATTGGGCTTAATATCAGGGTGATAAAATAATAAGTACAACAAACCCCTGTGACACGTGTTTACCTATGTAACAAAGCATATGTACCCTGAAGCCTAAAATAAAAGTTAAAAAAAAGAAAGTTTGATTTCATCTTTTGATTTTAGATTTTTATTTCTTATTACTTCAACTATCTTTTTTTGTGAATTTTAGTACCGCTACATATGAATTGAGATTTCAATGTATTTTGTTGTTGGGTAGTTTGTTAAATTTGTAATGAGTCCTAAGTACTGTGGACTCAAAGACACAATGCCAATGTAAAATATTGTTTGTATTATTGCTTCATTCCTCTCAGATACCATTTCTGTCATTATGTGTCATTGTTTCATTTTGTGAAACATATCTTTTTTTTTCATATTCTTTAATGTGAGGAAGTAGCTTTCCTCAGTGTTGTAGCTGTCATTTTTACAAAACAGATCATCATAAAATCTAATCTTAAATCAACTGTTGTAATTTGCTAACAAATTCTATAGGTCAAGAATTTGGACCAGCCACAATGGGAACAGCATGTCTCTCCTCCATGATGTCTGGTCACTTCTAAGAAAAACCTAAACGGCCAGGAGAGGGACTCAATTACTGAGGTCCGAAGTCCTGTTCCCTCCTTTGTTTGGTTCTGGGGCTGGAATAATTTGGATTAGGACTCCCTTATAGGAGTGCCTCTCCATGTGGCATCCTTGTAGAATGGTGGCTGTAGAGTAGCTGGATTTCTTACTGGGTAACCCAGGGCTCCAAGTGCAAGTGTTCAGGCAAACAAGGTTGAGGCTGCATTGCTCTGGCTGACCCACATTTGGAAATCACCCAGTCACTTTTGCTGAATTCTGTTGGTAACAGGCAAGTCCCAACAAGTCTGCTCAGGTTCAAGAAGGAAAGGTCATAGACTTCCCCTTTGAGGAGGGATATCAAAAATTAGCCACTTTCTTTTTTAAACCACTACAATTAATTTTTAGTTTTTATGGCATATGATATTAAAAAATTGTTTAATTTAGGGCAAAAAACCCCCCAAACAACAACAACAATGACAAAACTGACAAAAACAAAAATTAGCAAAATGTATATTTAACCATTTGTGTGTATTTAAATTATTTTGGCTGAATATTTGTTTTCCCTTATTTTAAAAATCTTTATTAATGTATAAGGAAAAAATAAAGATTTTAGTTTAAGCATTTATATATATGTTAATATATATAAGGAGAAAGATCACTCATTTCCTGTTTTTTTTGGTACTAACATTTGATTACACGTAAAAGAGGGCCAGGTGCAATGGCTCATGCCTGTAATCTCGGCACTTTGGGAGGCCGAGGCAGGTGGATCATTTGAGGTCAGGAGTTCTAGATGAGGGTGCTTGGCATGGTGAATCTCCATCTCTACTAAAAATACAAAATTAGCCAGGCCTGGTGGCAGGCGCCTGTAATCCCAGTTACTTGGGAAGCTAAGGCAGGAGAATTGTTTGAACCTGGGAGGCGAGGTTTGCAGTGAGCCAAGATCTCGACACTGCACTCCAGCCTGGGCGACTGAGTGAGACTCTGTCTCAGGAAAAAGAAAAAGAAAAAGAAGGCTGTTTATAGTGACTTTAGCAAATAGCAGTTTCATTTTTCTGATACAGCAAGAAGCCATTTAAGAAAATCATCAGCTTTCTGGGATCTATTTGCTTCTTACTCTGCTGTCCTTGGCATGTGGCCTTGGGTCCTTATGTGCAAAGGGTGGCTGTTGTACTTCTAGGCACGGCATTCCAACTCCAGATAAGACAAAGGAGAGGATAAAAGTCAAAAGTTGCCTCTAACACCTTGATTAAAGCAATTATTTTGGTAAGACCCATTTAATTAAGCTCAGCTTTTGGTTTGACCCATTTAATTGGTTTGACCCAACTTCAGCTTTTGGTAAGACCCATTTAATTAACTTCAGCTCACCTCTAGCTACTTGGGAGACCGAGTGATGAGTATTTTTAACCTAGCACATGCATATCTCATATAAAATCAATGTTAAAAAAGAAGAAGGTGAGAATGGATGGTGAGTAATCCCTAGCACTGTCTGCCACTTGGTGAAGGCAATGAAATATGGTAGAGGGACCAGAAGAGTTAGGACAGGAATAGGAAAAGTTAGGGAAGAAGTGTTAGGAAAGGCTTAAAAAAGAGATGGGTTAAAAGCATGAAGTATCAGCTGATGAGGCCATTTTTCTTAGGTGGAAGCAAAGATGGGAGCTGTGTGACTCATCAAAAGACATATTAAATACAATAATTTGTGTTTAATATATTCATTCAATAGTTTCTCCTTTGAGGATGGGTATGCAGTGTTTTTAATGAATAGTATAGAGATATACTCGTTCTTGGCATACTGACTTGAATAATGAATGACCTTGAACACTTTGGGATAGTATTTCTAAATTTTTTGAAAATGAAATTTTCCTCACTAAAGCAGTTTATATTTTCATATGCGATGCGGGCTTTCTCAATAATATATCATGTGATTTTTTTTTCTGTGTTTTGACTTATCATAGTTTCTACTGTTTGAGTGCAACTAAACTTCAGCAAGAACATTCAAGATGAGTGCCATGAACCAGTGAATACAACACTCTAACATAGTTAATGAAAATTAGAATTACATAAAACAGATTTCTAAAACAGTTCGCTAGACATTTAGAAACTGTGATTCCACAGGCATTGAATATAGAGTATCTCTGTCAGCCATTTACAATAAAACATTAAATTATAACAAAATTGTTGTTTATAAATAACATGTGCCCTTTCTCTTATATTCCCATATTGTCCATTTAGTCTGCTGAACCAAGTAAAACATGAAATTCAGATAACTCCAAAAGGAAGGCTGACAATTTCTGATAATACTTTTAGTAATGTAATACTTTGAAGATGAAGATATTTGGATAGATACATGGTTCTTAGAAAAGCCTTTTGGAGCTTGGTATGAACATAACTCATCATTTGGCTAATGGGTTAATTCTCATGCTCTAATTTCTGATTTCCACCATTTTTCTGACAACATTTGACTGAATGATTTACCTTTTCTTTCCATTTGTCCTCTGTGACTGAAGTGATACTTAATTATAGCTTTAATCTGACTCCATTTCCCTTACAGTTTTATGTGACTCCTACGATCTGATCAACATGCACTATTCTGCTAGTGATTTAATTTGGTAATTTATAGTGCAGTTAATTAAAATGAATAAAAATAATCGCAGCACAAATCAAGCCAATTTTGTGAACCACTTATTTTAAAAGTTTAGTTAAATGTTCCTTTTAAATATTGATCTAGTATTGACATTTGAGAATTCACCAAATCCTATAAAAGCTCATGAATGATTATCTTACTTGAAGTCAAAACAGAGAAGCATATTTCAGAGATATTTTTATAATGTTGATTGTAATTGTGAACTCTAAGATGAGAAGCTAATTTTTCCTGGGAATAGTTAGACACTGCTGTAATAAAAAATAGACTGAAAGCTATCTGAAATACTCCTCTTGTGTTGACATTTTGCAAATGAATTTTTAAAAACTAGCTTTTGTCACTCTGAGCATTCATATATTCCAATAGCAACATCCCCATCTAACAATGGTACCTACCTGATTTTTTTCTTTATGATGGGGGGATGGATGCAGCAAACCACCATGGCATGTGTATACCTATGAAACAAACCTGCAGGTTCTGCACATGTACTCCAGAACTTAAAATATAATAAAAAAATTCAAAAAAAAAGACTTTGACTTAGCTAAGCAAATAATAAAAATAAACACTACAATTTTGAGCATGATGCAGTGTTATTGAATAAAAAATTCAATAAACAAATTTACAAATTTTCTTTTTTTTTAAATTTATTTTATTGCATTTTAGGTTTTGGGGTACATGTGAAGAACATGCAAAATTGTTGCATAGGTACACACGTGGCAGTGTGATTTGCTGCCTTCCTCCCCATCACCTGTATCTGGCATTTCTCCCCATGCTATCTCTCCCCAACTCCCCACCCCCCACTGACCCTCCCCTATTTCCCCCCAAATTTTCTAAAATGAATTAGGGAAATGATTAAAATAGCAAACAAAAGATTTATAGCAATGTATAAATGAAGGACTTAAAATCCAATTGCAGTACACAAGGGAGGGATTTATGTGCATAATCATTATTTAAGAAAATGTTTATTTTAAAATCCTATATAATCAGATATTTTCCATGGACAGGAATACCTAGTAGATATGTTTAGTTCACTAATTCTGACCCACACTTGATCTTATCTAGAAGGCCAAGAAGTGTTAGTTCACTAATTTTAAAAACTCACTGGTTTTAAAGTACCTGAAACAAGTTTGTTAAAATTAACATTGTTTTCTCTATTATGCTTTATTTCTTGCATATAGTAGGCATTCAGAAAATATTGTGACTGGGCATGGTGGCTCACGCCTGTAATCTCAGCACTTTGGGAAGCCATTACGGGCAGATCACCTGAGGTCAGGAATTCAAGAGCAGCCTGGCCAACATGGCAAAACCCTTTCTCTACTAAAAATACAAAAATTAGCTGGGCATGGTGGTGCATGCCTGCCTGTAATCCCAGCCACTTGGAATTCTGAGGCAAGAGAATCACTTGACCCTGGGCAGCATAGGTTGCAGTGAGCAGGGATTGCACCAGTGCACTCCAGCCTGGGCAACAGAGTGAGACTCTGTCTCAAAAAAACAAGTTGTGGATGGAGGAACAAAATAAAATTATTATTGGTTTTAAAATATGAAACAGTAACATATTGATATTTAAGAAGAATTCATTTAGATAATAGCTTCTAGTGCTCACATTTAAGCTAATTATTCCAAAATGAAGCTTGGAGTCATTACTGATTAGAGAATAGCTTTTAGCCGAAGATGTAAAGAGCTAAAATGTATTGTCTTATTTTATGTAAGAAATGGCTTGACTCTTTGCTATAGGTCTCACATTAATACCTGATAAAAATGCTGTAAAGTTTTAGGCTATTTTTTTTAAAGTGTTGTCTTGGCTGTCTGCATCAGCATTATCTGAGTGCTTACTAAAACGAGAGACATAAATCAGGCTCTCTGGACTGGAGCCCTGGGATCTCTCTGTCTTGTTAGCAAGCACACAGGAGATCCTTAAACATTCTGAATCATGAGAACCACTGCCTTGTGACCTCCAGTAGAATGAGGCCCCAGTGTTGACTGTGCTGGAAGCATCTAGGAGCTTGCTAAAAGTGCAGATAGACTGATTCCACCCCAGAATGGACACTGACGAATCTTGGATCCCAGGAGTTTGGTTGGCTTTATCGTGCCCCTTAGTCATTTCTGAGCAGTTCCTCATATTCTGCATTGATGTGCAAAGAGGCAAATTCCCTCATGATATGCTTTGCTTCTTCATCAAGCTGCTATGCCTCACCACTGCTGGCTCTGCTTATGGTTGCTGCAACGTAGGCAGGGGCTGTTTCTCATTTTTACCACTTTAACAATCTTAAAATAGAGCCTGTTTCTAATTCTCCATTAAGAAGTGGAAACTGGCTGGGTGTGGTGGTTCATGCTTGTAATCCCAGCACTTTGGCCTCCTCTATCTGACGCCAAAGCAGGAGGATTACCAGAGGCCAGGAATTTGAGACCAGCCTGGGCAACATAGTGAGACCCCATCTCTATCAAAAATTTAAAAAGTTGGCTGGGTGTGGTGGTGCACACCTGTAGTCTCAGCTACCTGGGAGGCTGGGGCAGGAGGACCGCTTGAGCTGTGATCATGCCACTGCACTCCAGCTTGAGTGACAGAACAAGACCTTGTCTTAAAAAAAAAAGTAAGTGGAAACCATCAGCTAACTTTTGAAACTTTTCCTATAGGGTTAGATTTCCTTACAAGGTAGGGAACTTTCTAAACAAATTCTCAGCCTTCCCTCCATTAGCAATACAGAAATCCCCACCAACCCCAACCTCACTTCTTTCTCCCACCCCTAGGAATACTCAACAATTCCAAGGTCCAGAAAGAAAGGAATTTATTCCTGTCTCCTAAATCCCTACAGAATCATTCTCACTCTCCCTATAAAAGCAATAAAATCTGCAGGTTTAAGCCTTAGAATTTTGATTCAATAAAAGTTGTATTACTGTACCAAACAGACATTTAGCTTCCCTGTCTAAAATATCTGCTTTCAGATTATGAGTAGTTTTATTTTTTTTCCACAGAAAAAATGGGCCGATACTTTTGTCCATGTTGGATCTGTGATAAACTAATTATATCAGTTTTGTTGTTTGCAACCAGCCTCTACTTCCCACTTTCCAAACTGCTAGAAGACTTTAATAAAATTAGCCATAAAAGAACATTGGTAAACTTCAATTTTGTACATACCATTATAAAATTTTAGGACTGAGTTAAGAAGGCATATGGCAGAGTTTTGGCATTGAAGCCATCACAGAAGATTTGCTTCATTAGTTTTAATGACAGTGGAACTAAAAGAGAAGGTAGTGGGTAGGGAGGTTAAGGAGGGATAACGTGGGAAGAAATGCCAGATATAGGTGATGGGGGGATGGAGGCAGCAAACCACATTGCCATATATGTACCAATGCAACAATCCTGCATGATCTGCACATGTACCCCAGAACCTAAAGTACAATTAAAAAAAAAAAAGAATAGAGCCTGATCTGGAAGTACCCCTTTGTAGTTCTCATGCTTAAAGAACACATGAAGTAGAAATATGAGTAAATAGAATATAATTTCTTTCTCTTTTAAAGTATCTAAGTTTTACAGTTGAGGCAAAAATTATAACAGTATCTGAAATGGTCCTAAATACAGATAGAGGAAATAATTAAGGCAATTATATTTTAAATGGGTGAGAGCAAAGGAAGACATAGAGGGAGCACAGGTTTCTATACTTCACTCAAACTAATAAAATGGAGATAACAGAAGATTGATGTCTCTGGTTAAGTTACGTCTATATAGTAACAATTCAAGCAATCAGTCAAACAGCTATACAAAGTTATGCACTTAGAAACACTACAGATAAATCAAAATTGAACGTAGATAACGTTTCAAAATATAAAAATTTAAGAACGTAGCCTAAAAGATGGCAGAAAAAAGAAAACAGAAAAATAAAAAACAGAGAGAACTAACAGCAGAAAATAAAAGGTCAGACTTAAGTCTTAACAAATCAATAATTACCTTAAATTTAAATGGTCTTCATGCACAATTAAAAAACAAAGACTGGTAGGGTGGATTAAAAAATTATCTGACTATATGCCATCTACAAGAAACTCATGTCATTGTACAATGTCGGCAGACTGAAAATAAAAGAATAGAAAAATATGTATGATAAAAACATTCATTAAGAGAAAGCAGAAGCTGGTATATTATATGAAACAAGTTTTAAAGCAAAGAAAATGACTGGAGACAGAGAGCTATATTATATAGTGATAAAAGATTCTATCTACTAAGAAGACATAGTAATCCTAAATATTAGGTTTACTAATGTTTATTAAACCGATATTTACTAACATAGATTTATGTTTGCACCAATCTATATATTCACTGATCATCAGAATTGCAAAATGTGTTAAGCAAAAACTGATAAAATTGAAAGGAGAAATAAAGGACAAGCCAACAATTTTCGTTGAAGTCTTCAATATCCCTTTCTCAACAATTTTTGGGTCAACTAGACAAAATACCAATAAGGATGTAAAGGAATTGAAAATCATATTGGATATCGGTGTGTAATTGATATTTATACAATGGTCCACCCAATATAGCAGGATACAAATTCTTTTTACATGGCCACAGAACATACACCCAGGTAGGCCATAAAACAAACCTCAGCAAATTTAGAATGTGTATTATATAGAGTGTGTTCTACATACATAAAAGAATCAATCCAGAAAGGATAACAGGGAGATAATAGGAAAATCTTCAAACACTTGAAAACTGACAGTATACTTCTAAATAATCCATGGATCAAAAAGGAAGTTTTAAGAGAAATAAAAATACATTTAACTGAATGAAAATAAAAATACCACATATAAAAATTAATAAGACATGGTTAAAGCAATGCAGAGAGGAAAATTTATACTTTACCCGTTACTTTTTACTTTTATCTGTTTACTTATCTCTTTGTCTATTTGAAAAGAGAAAAAGTTTGAAAATAATAATCTAATCTCCCACCAGAAAATCAAAGTAAGCAGAAACAAGAGAATAATCAAAGTAAGAACAGAAATTAGAAAATAATTAAATTTTAAACAGAAAAACAGTAGAAGAAAATCAACAAATCAAAGACCTGCTTCTTTGAAAAGAACAATAAAATTGACAAACAAGGTGGATAAGGGAAAAAAAAGAGAGAAGACACAAATTACCAATATCAGAAATGAAACCGAACATATCACAACCTGGCTTGCAGATATCGAAAGAATAAGAGAATGCTATGAACAATTTTATATACATAAAATTGACAGCGTTGACAAAATGAACCACTTCCTTGAAAAACACAAACAGCGTGTAACTCACCCAACGTGAAATAGGGAATTTGAGTAGCCCTATAACTATCAAGAAAATTCAGTTTGTAACTTAGAAACACCCAAAAAAGAAATGTCCTAGACAAGATGGTTTTGCTGGAGAATTCCACCAATGTATAAAGAAAAATTAACATCAATTCTATATAGTCTCTTTCAGAAAATAGAGAACACTTACAAATTCATTTTATGAAGGTAGAATTATCTAGCTACTAAAACTAGATGAATGCAGTACAAAAATTTAATTACAAATCAGTGTCTCTTGTGAGCCTGGGCAGACATTTCTTCACAAAAATTTTTGCAAATAAAATGCAACAATATATAAGAAGAATTACATATCATGACCAAGTGAGGTTTATTTCAAACATGTAATGCTGCTTCAGTATTTAGACCAATCAACCACATTAACAGGCTAAAAAAAAATCACATTACCATATCGGTTGATGCAGAAAGAGTGTTTGACAAAATTTAACACTTGTTCATGGTAAAAAGTCTCAGAAAAATAGCAACAGAGTAGAGCTTCCTCTACTTCATAAAGTGCATATATGAAACAGCTATAGCTAATATTATTCTTAATTATGAAAAACTGAATGCTTTACCCTTAAGACTGGGACAAGACAAGGCTACTGGCTTTCACTACTCTTTTTAGTATATTACTGGAAAGTCTAGCAGTACAATAAGGCAAGAAAATGAAATAAAAGGCAATACAATAAAGGCAATACAAAAATGAAATAAAATTGTCTATATTTTTATATAATATGATTATCTACATAGACAATCTCAAGGACTCTACAAAAACTTTGGAATTAATGCATGAGTTTAGAAAGGCCATAGGATAAGAAAATCAACAAACAAAAATTAATTATATTTTATATAATTACAATGGACACTTGAACAAAAAAAATGTAATATTATTTAAAATAAAAGATTTTAGTTATAAATACACCACAACATGTACAGGACTTGTATGATAAAAATTACAAGTAATTATGAAAAAAATCATATGACCTCTACATAAATTGAGAGACATGCCATGCTCATGATTTAGAAAACAGTTCTTTCCAAATTGATATATAGGTTCAATATAATTTTTATCAAAATTTTAACAAGACCTTTTTGTATGTATAGACCCAATTATTCTAAAATTTAAATGGAAAGGCAAAGGAATACAATAGTTTTGAAAAAAAAGAATAAAATGGGAGAAATCCATCTACGTAATTTGAAGTTCTGAAATATAGTCACAGTAGACAAGTCTGTGTCATGTGGCAGAGGATAGACACTTAGATTAATGGAACAGAACAGAGATCCCAGGAATAGACCAATAGAAGTATGCTCACTGAATTTTTGACAAACGTGCAACAGTAGTTCAATCGAAGGAAGAGAGCCTTTCAACCAGTGTTGCTAGGGCAATCGAACATTCATGGGCATGAACATGTACCTTAACATGTCTCAGCCATTATACAAAAAAAAAAAGTCAAAATGTATCATGGATTTAAATTATAAAATGTAAAAAACTGTAAGACTTTTATAAAAAAAGACAGGAGAAAATTTTGGGAATCTAGAAGTAGGCAAAAGTTTCTGAGACTTGACACAAAAAGCATTGTTCATAAATGAAAAAAATGAACAAATTGCACCTTATCGAAGTTAAAAACTTTTTCTCTGTGAAAATTCCTATTAAGAGGACAAAATGTAAAACTACATAGTAGGAGAAAATATGTACAAGTCACATAATCTAATAAGGAACTCTCAAGATTCGACAGTAAAAATAAATTAATTAATAAAACAAAATAAATGTGTATGAATATGGTTGGTACAAAAGTAATTGCAGTTTCTGCCATTACTTTTAATTGCAAAAACCACAAATTACTTTTGCACCAACCCAATATATACATATATACACAAACCCACAATGAAATGATTTAATTAAAAATGAGCAAAAGGCACACAGACAAATTTCACTGAAGAGGATATACAGATGGCAAATA
This sequence comes from Cebus imitator, assembly GCF_001604975.1. Lineage (NCBI taxonomy): Eukaryota > Metazoa > Chordata > Mammalia > Primates > Cebidae > Cebus > Cebus imitator. Next base: position 196,980 of record NW_016107424.1, on the reverse strand, counting down.
AACTCATGAAAAAATGTTTAACGTTCTTAGCCATTGGGGTAATGCAAGTGTAAACCACAGTGACATATCATTATATGCCTAACTAAGTAGCTGTAATAAAAAAATATTGACAAAACCAGTTGCTTGAGAGGATGTAGAGAAACTGGATTACTTACGCATTGCTGGCTAGACTGTAAAATGATATAGCCCTTATGGAAAATAACATGACAGTTTTGTAAAAATCTAAACGTGCAACAATTATTACACTCCTGAGCATTTATCAAAGAGAAATGAAAAGTTAGTTTTATATTAAAACATGTACATATTTATAATCACTTTATTCATAATACTCAAAATATAGAAACAACCCAGATATTCTTTAATGGATGAATGGCTAAACTATGGAATATCTATATCATGGAATACTACTTAGCAACAAAAATGAACAAATTATTCGTCCAGATAATAACCTGAAATAATCACTGCAGAATTATGCTTACTGAATAAAGCCAAACTCCAAACAGTGACATACTGTATTATTCTTTTTATACAATATTTTAAAATAAAAAATTATGGAAATTATAAAAGATTAGTTGTTGCCAAAGATTAGGGAAGGGATGAGGGTAAAAAGGAAGCAGATGTGACTATAAAAGGCAATGTAATGGAAAACTTGTGTATTTTTCAGTGAGGAAAATGCTCTATATATTGACTATATCATTGTCAATATCTTGGTTGTGATACTGTGCTATAGTGTTATAAGGTATTATCACTAGAGGAAGCTGGGCAAAATGTACATAGGATCTTGTCTCTTAACGATTGCATATAAATCTTCTATTATCTCAAAATAAAAAAAAATCATTTAAAAATACCACTATTGGGGCCCCATTCTAGACTAGTCAGATCAAAATCTCAAAAGGTGGAGCCTGGTCATATCAGGGACCTTAGCTTCATCCTAGAAGAGTTTGTATTCTCAATGAGAAATCCACTACTTGGCCTTAGTTAAATAATTGTGATGTGTCCTCCCTCTTCCAAGGTGTCCGAGTTCATTATTTTTCTGCTATAACAGAATACCATAGACAACATAATGTATAAAGAGCATTTTATTTAACTCAGAGTTACAGAGCCTGGGATGTTCAAGAGCAAGGTGTTGGCATCTAGCAAGCCATGTTATCTCATGGCAGAAGGGCAAACAAGTGCCTGAAACACAGCAAATGAGGACCAAACTTATCCTTTAATTAGGAGCCCACTCCTGCAATAATGGCATTAACCTATTCATGAGTGCAGAGCCCTCAAGACTTAATCACCTCTGAAAGGCCCCACCTCTCAATAGTGTTACTTTGGCAATCAAATTTCAACATGAGTTTCGGAGGGAATATTGAAACCATAGCATAAGGCTACCTAATTGACAACAAATCCTAGAATCTTATGCCTTTAGCACTATGTACCTCATCTTCTTTTGGCCCCCTGCTTTGGGTCCAACCTCTGTAGTTTTTTTGTGCAGTAGCCTTACTGAACCTCAGTTTCTATTTAAGGCTAAGATGTTTCCTTGACAATATACCTATGGCCTTGCTTAGTCTCTGTCATATCTCTTTTAGGGGTTTTAGATATTAATCCATTTCCATTTCATCCAGACAGATTTTTCTGCGTTCTTCTGATTCGAACCATAGTTGGCCATGTAGATTTATATTCTAACAGGTTTGTCTCTCAAGTGGGTTTCTTTGCTCTGTTGAGTCTTAGCTCTGTCTCATTTTTTTTCTTTTTTCGCTGGCTTGTGTTGCTGATGTCCCAGCATTGGCAGGACCCTGACAATAGCTAATTCCTGATCACCCTAAAATCACCAGAAAAATTCGAGTCTCCCATTATTATTCTCTATCTCATCTTTTTGTTTGTTTACTTCTAGCATTTATTATGGCTTGTGATTATTTTAATCTTTCTACTTTTTTTCCTCTCAGCCTAAACTATAAGTTTCCTGAGAGTGGACATTTCACCTTGCCCACTGTTGTATTTACTGTGCCTACCATGGTATCTGATATGAAGTTAGTAGAAGCCACTCAATAAATACTATTATAAGTACATAAAATTATTGAAATAAATTGTAAAAGGTCAGTTGCAAATAACATTTTCATAATTCTGAGTGTCTTCCGGTATCTAGAATCCAAATAACTAGATTATGAAGCAACGTGATGTACTGGGAATAATACGTTTTGGACACAGACATAACTGCCTCTTTCATTTATTGGCTGTGGACCTTGGCAAGTTAACTACACTTCCTGAACCTCCATTTCCATTTTTGTAAAGTTGGAATGATTATTCCTATCACTAAGTTTTCTTGTGAGGATTAAATGAAATAACGTAATACATAGGTACAGTGGCTATCATAGAGTTTAACTGGAGTTAAGATCCCTTCATAAACCCCTCAGCATAATGTATTTTTGGACAGAGCTATTTTATTTTTAGAATTAGGCAAGTAGAAGAAAAAATAAGTTCACATCAGGGAAACTATTTTTAAATATATTCAGCATTTGTCTTGGAGTATAAATTTGATTCAGTCTTTAGCTCTTTGTCATCTATAATTATTTCTCAGCAAAAACTGATGTATGTAATCATCTTCTTCAGGGGTTATAAGGGCATTAATTATCCATAATGCAATGAAAATAAATCTATTGAGGTGTGGAAGTTACTTACTGAGGTAAGTTTACCAATACATTTAAGAAAAATTTTAAAAAGCATAAGGGTTAAAAGTGGAGCAGTTTAATCAAGAATCTTTATATTCAACCAAGTTTGACTATTTCTTGTTTTTGAAAGTGGACATTGTGGGGAGAATCTTCACTTGGTGTTACATTTAGGTAATGCCTAATTTTTCTTTTATTATAACAAGATTTCTGAGTAAACATAAATTTGGAGCCTCTGTCAAATTCTTTAAAAATTTACCCTTTGCTACCACATGTGGGACCTTGCTAGAATGTTATTTACTGTAGAATACAAGATATGTTTCCATATCAAGGTGCTCTGTCTTGAGTACTCTCCAAGAGAAATGAGTTACTAAATACTCTTAAGGACCTTTTGATGAGATTTTCTTAAGATAGGGTCGTCTCATATTGTAAATAATTGAGTGTGGTCTTAAGATGTTGTTCCAAAATATATGATTTTACCCTAAGAACTTAGATGTTAAAAATTAGGAAAAGTATCTCATTTAGACATTGAATTCACACAACAAAGTACATACTGATGAATGCTAACATCTTTATTGAAATTTGAACTGAGGTGCACTGCTTGGAAAACCACTTCTTTTGAGTTCATGTTTATTTAATGATAACTATTTGGAAACATATTGCAGATAATGATTACCTATGGTCAAAACCTTTAACTATATTGTACAATCTTGTTTGAGGAACTTGGTCAGGGATTTCTTCCTTCTTGTGTTTTTATTAATACAGTTGTTGAGAAAAGAAGCTTTCTGTTTAAAAATAATCTATTTTAAGTCAAGATATGGAAATTCATGGGAAAAATAGATTTTAAAAAATATAATTTCATTGCTGTCAATTTTTCAGGGGCCTGAACATACACTCTAAAATGACCGACCTCTTTGATTATTAATTTAAGCAGGACAGTTTCATACATGGGAAGGAAAAGCATTAGAAATGGCTTCAGAGCCTTTTTCTTTTTCTTTTAGATTTACTTCATTAGGCTGCTTTCCTCTGATGTATACAGTGACTGTTGTTTGTTTTAATGTCTTGGTGCATAAATGGAAAATATTTCAATGGAAATGAATTTGTAAGAATAAAGAATGCAATAGAATATTAGGTTCACTAATCTATATGAAATGAAATATTATGGCATTTATCTTCGTGGCTAAACCATTTGTGAGTTATCTTTCTCATTTGTAAAGATAGATACTATAACTCAATAATCCATCATGAATTCTTTAAAAATTTACCCTCTGCAGAAACACATTGCTCATACTTCACTGATATGAGACAATTTAAAAATGAATTATTTTATATGCTTATTAGAAAGGTGGTGATAGTCCATAAACAGCACTATTGGAGAAGGTCAAATTGTGATTGATGTCCCACCCAAAATATGACTCAGCCAGTCAGAGTGATTTAATTTAGGAAATTCTTTCTCTCCTTACTAAGATGATTAGTATTCATTACTACGTAATCACCAAGGTAATAGGTTGGGATGAAAATAACCCCTGCCAGCAGGTATCCTGAAATAAAATACTTCGGTTCTCTGATATACAGAGGAATATGTCATATTTCAGTGTCACATCACAGAAAGCTTTCTCTAATTGTTGACATTTTTCTGAAAACCACTCAGACATCACCAATGCCTCATTTCACATCACACATGCAATTACAGAATGATTTGTTTTTGAAGATTTTACCTAGTGATAAACCAAGATGACCTATACTCTTTGAGTCAAAAGCAAGTGCTAAGTAATGAATTCTAAGATTTATTTACCAACCTACAACCATGGAGTATTGATAGTCTTTAGCTTCCTTGAGCAAAACTGTTATCTCCAGATTTTTAAGATAAGGACATTACCTTGGAAAATTCCAATGAATTTTCACAATGGGAGAAAAGTGTAGTGCCATGGTGTGATTTAATTGGACTGTTAATGTTGTCATCTTAAACTGGTTATCCCAAAATCATATTAGATCCAGAACAATAGATTTCAAGCATTGAAATATTTGCTGGAATTTCTGATAAAGATTGCATGCCTATAAGAACTTCAGTATTTATAATCAAGAAATGATTATCTCAAAATGGTTTCTGTATTAAGGCTTCTATTAATATTACTGTCATTTCTAATTTGAGGTCAGGCAACAATTGTTTTCACTGTAGGGTGCTTCAATAAAACTTCCTCTTATCTTAGAGTGCCTCAAAATGAGAATTAGGAAGTAAACAATACCACTTTATTCTATGTGTATTCTGCTTGAAACTTTAGCGAATTCTGTAATTTCTCAAAAGACTGAACATATGGAATTTCAAGCTCTTTTGGTACTCTCAAAGGAGGTAAAGAAGCGGTGTTGAACAATGAGAACAGATGGACACAGGGAGGGGAGCACTACACACTGGGGTCTGTTGAGGGGAAATAGGGGAGGGACGGTGGGGGGTGGGGAGTTGTTGGGGAGAGATAGCAAGGGGAGAGATGCCAGATGTAGGTGATGGAGAGGAAGGCAGCAAATCACACTGCCACTTATGTGCCTATGCAACAGTCTTCCATGTTCTTCACATGTACCCCAAAACCTAAAATGCAATAAAATAAATAAATGAAAAAAAAAAAAAGAAATAGTGCTTCCTGCAGCCAAAGATTTGTCTGGATTGCTCTGTAGAGAGCATGCAGTATTGTTGGCAAATTAGAGGTAAAAAGTTCTCAGAATTAAGCTCTCACATTTCCATCTTGATTGTGATGTGACTGACAGAATCTTTGGATTCTATATCAACATACACTACATTGAGGTACACTGGAGTGTGATACTCTAATCCATTTACTGAATAACTGGTAAGGTTTTCAGCTTCTATTAGTGCTCAGAACAAAATAAAGTTCTGCAACCAGTTCAGGCAATATAATGGTAATATACTTAGCCTTATGACCCAACAGACCTACTGGTACTTGAAATAATGGTAGATAGAGATGCAGATTGGGACAGCTGGAAAACTTAGGAGAAAGCCCAGAGTTTTGAAGCAACTGTAACTGTTTAATCATGAACTGAGTATGACATAATTTATCAAGCTATAAATTCAGCCCTAAGCAATTGCATTGTGCCCTCCATAATGTTGAGCTTTGGCAGATCCTAAGATACAGATCTTAAGTTGCTTGAGCAGGTGGCTCAAACCCATGTGAAACCTCTTTTTGTGGCATTGTTTTTTCTTCAACCCTATGACATTATAAGGAGCAAATAAGGTACCAACAGTGATACATTATTCTGTCCCCACAGAGATAGCCCTGAAGGATAGTGGGTAAAGAAAAATCGTCCTAGGAGGGAAGTGCAAACATAAATCTGGATTTTCACTTTGCCTAGAAGAACAGATGGTCTGAGATAATATATATCTATATTATGTCATTGATAGGTAGTAGCTAAAATTTTGGTCAGGTGATCAGGGACTTGGAAGGAATAAAAATGAAAGATTGTTGATTAGTAGGTCTCAAGAAGAGATATGTGAAGGTGAACCACTCAGAATAGCCACAGAATGCTTTATTTTTGTATCTCATGATTATAGGGATCTACTGCATAAAAGACTGTCAGTAATCATATAGATCAGAAGATCCAGTTTATGGGCCTAAGTTAGCTTCTCTCTCTAGTTACCCCAGCGCTTACTCAAGAATTGTGTGTTGAGACTGACCATTATGTCAGGGATGTAAGCTATGCAAAGACTGAATGTGTAGACTTTCTCTTATCAAGCCTGATCTTGCTTCCACCACTAATGACTAATCAGCTTACTAATAGCAAAGAACAATAGTGGCCTTCCAATATGACACCATTCCCCAGTGGCACCTACGAGTTACGTAGTCTTATCTGAAATAGACATATATTTTGGATGCAGATTTGTCTTTCTTGGGCATGATGTTTCATCATCACCATCATCTAATGTTTCATTCATCATCTTTGTACACAAGATTTCCTCTGACTAAAGAACAATAAAAGAAATGATGTATAGGCTTACATCCATGGAATTCACTTGTGGTTCCATATGCTCAATTCCGGAAACGGCTGGACCGATAGAATGATGAAATTACCTTCTAATGACTGGGATGATGAAATGATCTATTGAAGGCTTAATTACAATGCTGCATATGGCATAGCACCTTATGGAACCAGGTTCTGGAACCAAAGAATAGAAATAGAAGTGGCCCCTCCAATCCTTAGTGATTACTTGTAAAATTTTGCTTTCTGCCCTGAGCTCTGCTAGTTTATGGTCTTAATTATCAAGGGAAAAATGTTTCTACCAGGAGACTCAATAGCAACACCATCAAACTGGTGGTTGAGACTATCCCTTGACCACTTTGGGCTCCTTATGCCATTGGACCAAGAAACAAATAAAGGGGTTAATAAAGTTGTTAATGTGACAGATCTTGTCTATCAAGGGGACCGAGGGTGCTACTTCTTAATGGAGACAGAGAGGAGTATATTGAGAATCCAAAAGTTTTGCTGGGTTGTCTTTTAATAGTTCCACATTTTGTGATAAAAGTTAATTCCAGACTAGCTACAGCAACCTGAAAATGCAAGACCACACATCGCTTGAGGAATAAATGGCCCTTCAGGAATAAATGGCTCTTCAGGTATAAAAATTTAGGTCACTAGGTATAGAATCTTGAATGTCAAGAGTTGTGGAGAAGCTGAGACTTTGCCACAAGCTAACAAGTTAGCCTGTCAGTTTCATGAATGTTGCCAAAAGGCATGAGATTCTTGGGATAGGCAAAAAAAACCCTTTACTATTTACCAATAGTAATAGGCAGAATGTCAGCATCTGTGACGGTCTTTAAGTCCCAATTCCCAATTCCCACATGGTGGTAGAAAATGGCCGGGTGTGGGTACACACACAGTGAGTTGCATTAGAGGAGAAGGACCCTGATCTCAGGAAATCTCAGTCCTGTATAAAGGGCTATAAGCCTGACTGGCCATGTGCCAGTGAGAGACATTGTCTTTATTACACTGGACAATAAATAAACCTACCTTTCGCTCTGGAGTGAACCTACAGAAATTCACTTCCAAGTAACATAATAAAACTATATCTTACACAAACAAAGACACATGCAACAACTCTCTTAAAAAAGAAAGACAAAAATCCCCATAAATTACTATATCAATGTCTGAGTAATATCCATTTATTTTGTAGCTCAGGCATGACCCTTCTGTGATAGATAATTTATAACATCCACAATAAATGATCATGTTAATTCCAACCAATACATATCATATGAAACAGGAGAGAAAGGGAGAGAAAGAAAAACAGACTGTTTTCAAAGGTGATTTGTTATGCAATTATCCTTTAAAAGAATCCCAGAACAACTACTGCCAGTGTCTAGCAAAGTGAGAGATCCATGAACTGTCTTCCAACAATGACAAGTTTAGGTACTGGTTAAGGGAAAAGGCAAAATGGAATGTAGTAGAAGCAAATTTAACAATTCTGACTTTGGGAACAGTTTCAGAATCAAGGGTAACTATGTATATTTTTAAAGCCCTCATTTATATATATATATATATATATATATATATATATATATATATATATATCTATATATTAACTGTTTTTTTTCCTCCCTCTTTCTCTACTGTGTCATGTGATATGTATTGGTTGGAATTAACATTATCATTTATTGTTTATATTATAAATGATCTATCAAAGAGGGGTTGTGCCTGAGCTACAAAACAAATATTACCCAAACATTGAAATAGTAACTTATGGGGGTTTTTGTCTTTCTTTTTTGGGAGAGAAGTTGCATGTATCTTTGTTAGTATAAGCTATAGTTTTACTATATTACTTGGAAGTGCGTTTTTGATATTATTTTTGCTTGGAAGGTTGATGATTGGCCAAAGATTGTGAATAGACACTGAATATCCAAAGAGTAGAAATTACCAGATATTGTTACAGTTCCATCCCTGACATTTTAAACTTTCTCTATACTGCAGCAGCACAGAACCTAGAAACTTCTTCTTCCCTTGCCAGCAGAGTGCCAGCTAGATTCTGTCAATGGAAGGCTCAAGCACAAAGTTTAGAAGGCAGAAGAGCTGCTTCAGAAGAGCTGCTACTGTTCTTGCTTGCACCTGTGGGCACTTCCTGAGAATCTCTCACTTTGATATTGCAGACATCTGAGACCATTGGTGGAAGCTTTTTCCTGCATTTGACCTCTGCTTTTTTGAATTTCCCAAAAGAGTTCTTCCTGACATCTGCTCCTCCCACTTCCTGATGGTTCTGCAATAATTGTGTGTGTGTGTGTGTGAAACTTCTTCCTGTACAAAATAGCTGGATTGGCTTAAAAAATTAGTTTATTTTAATAATAATTATTTTTTTAGAGGTGGGTCTTGATATGTTGCCCAGGCTGGACTTGAACTGGGTTTGAGTTAGCCTCCTACCTCAGCTTCCCAAGAAGCTTGGAGTGACTTTTATTTTCCTGGCTATACTCTGACTTATACAGAGAATGATTCTCTAGAAAATAGACACTGACTTTATTTGAAGAGAGGTGTTAGAAGGATTAAAATGAATAATCAATCTGTGCAATACTCTTAGGGGTAAACAAATGCTTAAAAATTTCTTTTTCTTGTAACTATGAGACATATACATGGCAGATAACATAATTTTAAGTTATATCTAGTCTCCGTTTTAGAATTAACCTCAAATCTGCTTTTAGGTGATTTAAACAATCACCTATGAACAACTTATGCATCAGCTTCTTGGTAGTATGGTTATGAAGAACAAGTGTAAATAATTCATGTAAATACTAGGTACATAGTCAAGAACACAGTAAATACTAGATACTATAGAAGTTTAGAACAATTATTTATGTAAAGTGTAGTGTGTTATATCCTGAAACATGTAGAAAATAATATTGATCTTACAATTCATCTCTGTTTTTCCCGATTTAACCCTCAGAATTTTGGTGAACAGTGGGTCAGGGGAAGCAGTCTTTCATCTATTGCAGCAAATCAATTGAAATTTCTTGAGGGCTCACTATGGTCAAGGTACTTATTCGACAAAGTGGTGGCAGGGCCTGTATCTATCTTGTGTCGGTCGGTGTTCCAGCATCTAACAAGCGGCCTGATACATAGCCAATTGTCAGCAAAAATTTGATAAGTGAATGGAAAAAGACATTGCATTGAATACTGTATTGGGAAGGAACCGTGGAGTTCACTGTGTACAAACAGGAGTAAAATATAGTCCTTATCTACAAAGGTTTTATAATCTCATAAGGATGACAGCTGCAGTCACAGTTAAGGATCACTGAGGCAGCCTATACACAGAGGAGGATGGCTCATTCTATTTGTGATCAGGGTGATCAGGGAAGATTTCAACAAAAACTAAATAAGTGAACTGTGAAAGGTGAGCTGAATATGTCAGTCTGAGACTGGCAAATGGAGAAAAAATTGAGAGGAGCAAAAGTCTGAAATACAAGGGCTTGTTGGGGTTTATGGGTGCAATAAATAATTCCCCCATCTCCTCTCCTGAATTTTAGAGTTAGTTGGGAAGTAGAGCAGGGATCCCTCAGACACCAACATGCTCAGCTTTGTTATAGATAGGCTGAATCGGTTTCGTGGAATTGACCTTGCTTCTCCAAACTGTAGGCCTTCCCCTCGCAGATTCAGAACATGTTCAGGTAAGCTCACTGCAGGGATAAACAGGGTGAGGACAGACCAGTCCTAAAGAAAGAAAGAAAGAAAGAAAGAAGTCCACATATACTCCCTTTCTTTTCTCAAACTCATCAATCGCTGAGGAGAAGTAAGCTAGGGAGCCAGAGAAAAAGAGGCTTAGAAAAATCTGGAAGTCCTCTTTCCAGATTTTTCCCTCATGGAGGTAAAAATTCCTGTACTCTATTATGAACACATGAGAGTTGAGGGTTAAGAATTTCCTAAGCATAGTCATATAGCATATTTACATAGCTTAATTTTAAATACAGTTATGTCTTCCTTCATTTACAGAAATCTGTTGTCTTTGATCCACTGAAATGCAAAGAACAGTAGTATGACCTTGGTAAAGAGGATGTGACTGTTAAGCCTCTGCATCAGTCTTCTAATTTGAACTTCTGAAAAGTGGAAATGGGAGTATTAGTTCATTAAACAACTCACTTCCTTTAATTTTTTTTCCTTGACGCCTGACAAAAGTATGTCTCAGGGGTTCTAACAAGCTTCTCTACCAAGGAGGTTCCTAATATCTTGCAAGGCAATTAAAACCGCCCAAATACCCTTTAAGCCATTTTCTCAATCAGCAATTCCAACTTGGTTGTATTTAAGACCTCAGTAAGTGTTGCCATAGAAGCAGGTACATGTATGTGATGAGGATGAAGGACCTGGGAAGGAAGGGAAGATGGGAAAAGGGAAGAGGTAACAGAATTCGACCTTTGTCATATTCAGTTCTATTCCACTAGTTTGGGGATTTTTCAACTGCAGGTGAACATCAAGGCCCTCTATTAACAATATTTTTGGTCCTAGAATGACTGCATTTTCACTGCCTTTCAGGGTTTTATAACTAGAATAGTTTCTTTCCTTTCATATCTTTCCTTCCTTCCTCTATCTTTAGTGGTTTTTTGACCTTGGGGAAATTACTTTACATATCTGAACTCTATATTCCTCAACTCCAAAGTGGGCACTTTTTTTTTTTAAGTTATTTATTGTTGAATACTTTACAGGTACTTTATAGGATTTACTCTTTTGCCGGAAAGACATGTTTAAATATTTAATTATAATAAAGTGTGATGAATACTTTGCAGTCACAGTTAACCATAATTCAAGGCAGACTATACACAGAGGAGGGTGATTCATTGTTGGGTATGATCAGGGAAGATTTCAACAGAAATGAAATAAAAATGGGCTGTGAAAGGTGAGCTGAATGTGTCAGGCAGAGAATCTAGAGCAGTGATTCTAAAAGCACGGGCCTTACACAAGCATTATCAGACTCACCTGTGAGCTTTTTGAACCACAAATTTACCAACTCCATCAGATGTATTCAATCAGAGTCTTTGGAAATGGGTCTCGGGGAACACTAACAAGGCCTACAGGTGATCACATTAAAGTTTGAGAAACAATGCATTAGGGGGCCCTGATCTAGGCCCATTGGTCAGAGGCCACTGAAGGGGGTGGTATTTAATCTCAGGTGAGAGGGATAAATTAGGGTAATGGGTAGAGGCTGCGAGATTCTCAGAGGAAGGAAACAGCTAACGTGGAGGCCTAGAGAAGAGCTTGGCATATTCAGGTACTAAAATTTTCTCTATTAGCAGAATTAAAATGTGTTTTTTGGGGTACAGAAGCTCACTGCAGGGATAAACAGGGTGAGGATAGACCAGTCCTAAAGAAAGAAAGAAAAAAGTCCACATATACTCCCTTTCCTTTCTCAAACTCTTCAATCACTGAGGAGAAGTAAGCGAGGGAGCCGGAGAAAAAGCCCGTTTGTAAGAGTCAGTCTTGGACTCCATCTAACAGAAATGCCTCAAGGGCTAGAGGGATGGCTCTACTGGTGAAGAGACTCAGGAGAAAAGTGGGCTTGGGAGTGAAGCATCAGCAGCATCACGGAGTTTCAGTCCCAGGCCAGGGACAGATTACCCATGAGAGTACTCTATATGAGAAAGCCAGGGCGTCTTCACTCATTTCATAAACATTTATGGGGCACTTACATTGTGTTAGATGTTCTAGGTGCTGGGAATAGAACAGTGAAAAAACGGGGGAACCACAATGAATATACACATAATGTTGGGTGGTAACATGTGCCCTCAATAAAACAAAAGCAGGGTCGAGGGTAGAGCGTAATGGGTGCTGTTACATATGAAGGTTGTCATAGAAGGCCTAAATCTGATAAGAAATTTGAACGGAGATCTGAAGAAACTGAGAGACGGTTTGTAGACATCATTTCCTTCCAATTTGCTCTCAAGGCCTCATTTGAGAGTGGCTATGAATTCTAGCCCTGAACAGAAAAACAGCTAGATTTGGGTGTGTCAGTCAGGTGAGACACAGAGGAAGCAGTACAACAAAACCCATGAAATGGCAGAAGCATTTTTATTACTTACAGCCCCCAAAGAGAAGAAGGCAGCCGGCCTCACAGAGCCAACCGTAAGGTGAGGGAGTGAGGAAGTTGTCCCAGACAGGCCCGCTCAACCAGTGAGTCGGGAGCAAGAGAGCATCTGTGGGACCAAAGTCTTTTTTGGGGTCCAGGGAGTTACCCAAGCAGGCTTCCCATAGGGGCCTTCTGATTGGTGGGTTTAAAGGTAACAGGCGTGAATTCCACGGGCTCACACAGTGATTGAGAGGTGGTTATTGCAGCACTTCTATGCAGTTCCTGTAGGGTGTGGGTAACAAGAGGGGCGAGCCAAGTAGGATGTATCTCGCTGACCCATAGGGAGATTGGAGAGTTGGTCACCAAAAGGCAGTGGTAAAAGGTGATATCTGGACTGACCACGTAGAGGAACTGGGAGGGGGTGTGTAACTGGAAACTGCGTCAAGGACAAATGAGTCCTGCTTTTGGTATGAGAAAGTAAAACTTATATTCAAAATGCATATCAAAGCAACAGGAAATTTGTAAACCCAGAATAAAATTCTGTTTCCTACCCAACAGAATGGATCCCTACTCTAAGCTAAGAGCATTTCAGTTAACCTGAAAAACTAGTTCAGGTCACGATGGCAAAAAGGGATTGGACGTGTCTCATTATACTCTGCTCCCTTTAGTATTTAGGCACAACTGACCAGCATTAGCATTAAAACAGATACCTTAGGACTGACAAAATAGATTATCTGTAGCAGTAAGATACCAGCACGACAGATTGCAGGCCCTGAAAGAAGACAGAGTATTTTACTGAAAATATATTTCTTTGACACATGTGAAATGTCCTTGTGAAGCTGTGTCTTATGGGGAAAATGTACATTCTGTAGAGCATCTCCTTCCCTTTCCAGGTCTTTTCCCTGATTCAGGAGACAATTAAGAATCTGGCACATTTTAAAATCTGATAAAAAATATTTACAGTCTAGTTTCTCTGAAGCCTGCAACCTGGAGGCCTCATCTGCATAAGAAGCTTTTTCTCCACAATCCCGTCTTCTAAACTAGACACTCCCTTCTGTTGATTCTAGGTCTCTAAATAATAACTTATCTTTTTCAACCAATTGCCAATCAGAAAATCTTTGAATCCACTTATGACCTGGCAAGGCTCCTCCCCCACCCACTTTAGAGTTGCTCCACCTTTCTGGACCAAACTGATATATACCTTACATATATTAATTGATGCCTATGTCTCTCTAAAATGTATAAAACCAAGCTTTGGGCACATGTTCTTAGAACCTCTTGAGACTCTGCCTCAGGTCATGATCACTCATACATGACCCAGAATTAATCTCTTCAAATTTTTTATAGAGTTTGACTCTTCTTGTTGACAAATTATAGGAATTCACTATAGTGAGAGCCATACAAACAATCTTACAAGTAGAAAACACAAGTACAAAGGCTGCCAGGTAAGAGTGTTTGTCTAGAATGGAGTGAGAAGGGGCAGAGTGTGACAGGAAATGGAGCCACTAAGATCACCGGAGGCCTTGTATAGAATGGGCAGGGCTTTGGCTTTCCTTTCAGAAGACGCTGAAAGGCACTGGAGGGCTGTGAGTAGAGCAGTGACATAATCTTGGTTTGAGTTTTAAAACATAGGTGGATTCTGGACCCTTGGAGGAAAGATTAGATGCTGGGAGGCTGGTGAGGAGACCAGTGCAAGTGAAGAGATGATCATGGTTTGGACAGGGTGGTAGTGGTGATGGTGGTGAGAAGTGGTCCGATTCTGAATACACTGTCAATCCTTATGAGCAGATTCTGTATTTGCAAACCTGCCTTCTTGGTAAAATGTGTTTGTAACCCCAAAATCAATACTCAGGATCTCTCATAGCCACTCACAGACCTGCAGATGCACAAAGTAATGAAAAATCTGCCTGCTATGTGTTCCCTGCTGAGTTCTAATAAGATGACGCTTTGCCTTCTCATTTCACTTCTTGTATTGTAAACAAGTTTCCTTTTTGTGGTATATTTATTGCCTTTTATTGATGATATTGCTGTTTAAAATGGTCCCAAGTGTAATCCTGAGGTATTATCTAATGTTCCTAAGAACAAGAAGGTTGTGATGTGCCTTACAGAGAAAATACTAAGGTCAGATCAACTTTGTTGAGGTGTGAGTTATAGTGCTGCTGGCAGCAAGTTCTTTGCTAATTAATCTATAAAATATATCCCTGTGTCTTTAAACAGAAACACACATAAAACAAGGTATGTGTAGATCAGTTGATGAAAATTTTGTGACCAAATACATGTTGCAACATAACCCTGTATTTTCCCTAGGGGCAATGATTCCATATTAGCTAATTCAGTATTTACAGTGACTTTACAGAACATAACTACTGTTAATAATGAGAATCACTTGTATGTTAAGCGTAGTGACAGGATATGTGGTTTGAAAATGGGTTGTGAGAGAAAGAGGGTTTTTAGGGTATTTGGCTCAAACGACAGAATGGTGTTGCCATTTGCTTATGTGGGAGGAGCATTTTTAGTGGGTGAGAGGAAATCATGTTTGATCCAAGTCACACTAAGTTAGAAAGGTCTTTAGATATCCAAGTAGAGGTGGTAAGCAATCAGCAAGACATATGAGTCTCCACAAGAGGATATTGATCCCACATTTCAACTCTATCAGCTACTTCAACTGTGTGCTCTTTCCTTGCTAATCCTCTCTCCCTAGGAGGAATCAGAACAACAGCCAGTGAGTGAATAGAGAAGGAAGTGTTGTGAGGAAGAGAAACCAACCATATCACTCTTTGCCCTGGCAGGCCAGAGATGAGTTTTGGTCATTACACTGGATTTGACTATTTAAGCCATTTTATAGCTTAAATAGCTTTAAGGATTTACTATTTTATTATTCATACCTGATAGAAAAGCTATGGGATCTGCCTGAGTTTTCATCACAAGGTTGGGGAAGAATGGGCCCAAAGTGTGAGTTTCACGGGAAAAGATAATGCATCCTAGTAAGTACAGCTATGCCTATAACTTTAATTATCTTCCATATGCTGTAGGCTTTCAGATTTACATCTCCAAGCAAAATCTTTCTTATACTCTCTAGATACATATATCTATCTGCATACTTAATATTTCTATTTGGGTGTCTCAGAGGTTACTCAAATTCAACATGTGTGGTATTGAACTCACAGTATCCTTGCCACACCCACCTTCCCTTTCCTTCTCAAAAAAAAAAAAAAAAAGTCTGGTCTCTTTAGTTTCCTATTTTGGTGAAAGTCACCATCATCCATCTAGTTGGATATGTCAGACCCTTGGACGTATTCTTGATGTCTCCTCACTCTAATTGATATTACCTCCTCATCCTCGACAACTAGTTCATCATTTATGCCCTGGGATTTCAACTTCCAGATATCTTTTGAATCTGTAGACTTCTTTTCAACTCTGCTGCCATTGCTTTCTGGGCAGTTTTATAGAACATGGGATATGACCTAGACTGCCTGGCTTGGATTTCTTTCCCAATGCTTGTTATCTCTGTGACCTTGTCAAGTCACTCAACAGCTCCAAAGTTTATTTTCCATGTTGTAAAGATATTTACAGTCTCAAATACATAGGATTATTGAGGATTATTGTAAGTATTACATGGGATATAATATATCTGGTGCATGAATTCTAAATGAGCTCTGTTAAATTAAGATACCATCTTCTCTTGCCTGGAGTATCACAATATTTTTCTTACTGGTCTCTGGGCATCCATTCTGTGCAACTCCACTGCAGTCCTAGCCTGCAGTCCTAACCTTATGAGGGTTATCTCTGCAAAGTTTAAATTTACTTGTATCACTTTCTTAAAAGCTTTGAATGACTTCAGCTGCTCTAAGGAAAAAGACCTAAATCTTCAACATGACCTACAAGAACTTATCTCGGCTGGTGGTTGCCTCCCTTTCTGCACTCCTGCCATGCTCACCTTTTGATTTTTCAGGTGGTTTGTGCAATCCTGTCCTTACCACTTCCCTGGTTCTCTGATGTGATAGTCTCCCTGCATAGAGTGTTTTCTCTGTCTGGCATGTTTGTCTATTGTGCCTAATTAATTCTTTTTATCTTTCATATCTCAGCTTGAGCATAACTTTCTTGGGTAAGCCTTCTCTTACTCCTTTAGGGAGGTGAAATTCTTTGATATGCACTCTTAAAAATGGCTCCTTTTTTCACAGCATCTGTGCGTGTTTGTATTCATTTATTCCTATTTTGTTTATATTCATGTCTCATTTCTGGTAAGCTCAATGGGAGCAAAGAGTTTTGTCTGGATTGAAGTTTTATTTATTTAATTTTCTTCTTAGTTCTTAGCAAATATAGTAAGCTTCGTATATAGTAAACAACAAATTTTGTTGGATGCATATGCATGTAAAGCACTTATGCTCCACAAATAGTAGCCATTATTGCTACTGATGCTTATTGAGAAGTGATACAGGGTAACAAAGGGACCTCACTCAATCATCAGGAGGCAGACTGGAGCCCTGAAGTAGAAACCCAAGCAAATAAGTGGTAGTCTCATTATCACCTAGAAGGTCAGAATCTAATGGCCAGACTAAAGGACAGACAGGAAAGCTCAAAAGACAGCCTGGACTTGGGGATGAAGCAAAATAATGAGAACATCTGCTTAGGGTCTTCTTCATCGGTCTTGTCAACATTCTTAAAGGAACAGTAGGTAAATTGGGGAGCTTATGGAAGCAGCTTTGCCTAAGATGACAAGCAATAAGGGAGAGCTATGCATTCCTAAATTTGGATCCCCAGGAAAAAGCCCAAGTCCTCAAATGTTTATGACAGCAAAGTGGAAATGACAGGAAAGACAAGGAGGCTCTATTTCTTCAGATTACATTCTCTATTTCCTTTTCTCATGTCTTCTTTCCAGAAGGCATAGTGTGAAGTAGGGGGGGAACCCTAAACTATGCATGTAAGCTACATGTTTCATTTCAGCCAGCCATTTAATTTCCGCCAACCTATACACTCTCCGGCATTTGATTAATAGTAGCAAAAATTGCAAACCCGCATAACATTTTCAGTAAAAAGCAAGTATAATATTACTGAAATAGATGACTCATTCTGTTTGAATTTATTACTTATGCTATTATTTTATTGTAATTAATAAGAATAAAAGCCACAAAATAAAAAATTTCTTACATTAATATGGACACTATTCAGTTTACTTTCACATTTATTACTTGTTCCTTTAAAAAGCCCTTATTAGGCATAATTACTAGGCTTTTTTTTTTTTTTTTTTTTTTTTTTCCAAGAAATAGGAGCTTATGACTAGTTTTTCCAATTACTTCCCAAAGATATATTGGCCAGCTTTCTCATTTTGGCATAAATGATTCAGTTTTTTGTTTATTCATGGAATTATTCTTTAAGTTTTTCTAATACATGATCAGCTGGTCAATTGATTTATAAAAATGATGTTGGCTTTCTGCACTACTGGTGGAATGGATTGGATATTTTCTATAATCGAAAATATTTGGTAAAGAATTAACAGTGAAATTAAGACCAAGTGAAACTCACCTTAAAATTTTCAAGTTCTGCTTAAACGATCCTATGTATAAAGATAGAGGTATTTATGTCCACTTGATATGGCTTTACAAGTAAAAATATATTAATTTATTTCAAAAATAGTAGCCCATTATGTATGACTTTGGTGGATGTATAGTATATTACTCCATATACTATATTTTAATTTATCAAATATTTTTATGCTTCCTTCTCTCCACACAAATAAAATGAGATTAATATGGAAAATAAAGCTGGGAGAAAAATGAAAGCTACTTACTGATACTGTAACCATGAACTTAGCATAATATTTTTGTAGTTGTACTTCGGTTTGGGGTTCCTGGCTATCAGAGCAAAAAGAGAAATTACTCTAATTATTGGAAAACAGGACACATACCAGCACATACCAGTTCTTCAGGGAAGTTTTCCCTAATTGAAAATTCTAAAGTAAACTTTTCATATGGGGCTTTATGTCCAATATACTTAATAATTTAATAAAGAGTATCTTCTAAATGAGAAATTATGTAGAATTCAGAGCAAAATTTCATACCTGGATTGGTTATTTTGTGGATTAATTTGGAGTTGGAATCAGAGGTCTCAGGATGAAAGTTCATCTGAACATTGTTACAAAAGCATCGCCAAATAAGTCAACAAAGCAAATATCCTTTAAAAAAAACTACATAATGATAGAAAAGGTACTGTTTTTAGAACGTGAGAAAAATCTTTATTATATACAACTGAAATAATTGCCAGATGATCTGAGCTAGTGTCATGATATATTCATTAACATTAATTTCTAAGGCTCATTAGAGGAGAATAGTTACTAGGAAACACTTAGACTAATTAAAGATACTATATATTTGAAAGCTTAGAGAAATACATTTTTTTATTTATTATTTTCAAAATAACATTTATACACTTTACCTCCCACAAGTAATCTTGCGAAGTGAAAGCTTACTGTTTATGGAAAGGCATTATTGTGTTTTGTACCTTTCAAATATCTTCCTTCACATGCTGTTACATTGAATGGTTCTTTGACACATTTGTGTGTCCTTCACAGCACATAACAAAGTATTTTGTCATAAAATAGAGTGTAAGCTGATAAATAAATAAATGGCATATCTGCTATAAAGGCACCACAACTCTCCTCTGTTCATGGTAGCAATTGTAGGCATTCTAAGTGCTGGAGTTCAGTAGGGCTTTTCATCCATCCTAAGTTTTTTTTTCTGCCAAATTGTGAATAATCTCTGGGAACTAGTTCATTAAAGGCTTTTCTGTTAATCCTCATGCACAAGGTAGGTAATAATTAAGGCAAAGATGTACATGTATAAAAATTAACTTATGTAAAACACATACAGTAGTACTCATAGTAAGCTGGCAATAACTGTCAGTCCTTTTCCTGTAATACACGTTTTAATTGTAATAGTTTCTCTTGAAAACCTGACTGAAGAGCCTTTCTGATCTTAAGGAATTATATTAAGAAAATAAATGTCAGACACTGGCTTCTATATTTTGGGAAAAGCCTTGTGCCCCCTCTAGGTATATCATGTTAATGGCTACTACTTATTTATCTACTCACAACTGTAACCTTGACAAGGTTACTAAGTCAAACAAGTAGACTTTCCTTTCAGTTTACAAAATCTTACTGTTTTTTGATGGGTAGTACAGATGGTCTTTACTCTGGAAAAGATGATTTTTCTCCTCTTATGATGTATGAGTAATAAACAGATAAAAGATAAATAGTCAGATAGAGCCCATATCTACTATATAGGCCTACACCTACGCATATGAAAACTCATGTCAAGAAATCAGTTCATTTTTATAGGTTCCATGTATACAATGTTAGAATTCGTGTAGGGGCATAAGAAAGCTAGATTCAGAATGGAAAATGTCATAAAATTAATTTTCCTGCATATGTCTAAAAAATAATGAATTCTAAAGCAATCTCACAAAAATTTCTAAAACTGTTTTCATGACGTAACAGATGTTGTGTAATAAAACAAAGAATTCTTAAAGCGTTCATGGAATTAAAAATATGGTGGAATGGTTTTATTAGCTCTTTGTAATTCAACAAATTTTATTTTGGATTAACTTTATCATTTTAAGATTTGAATTAAAATTGGAATGCTGACACAGTTTTTCTTTGATCTTGGGCAACTTCCCTCTGCCATTTTCAAATCAACAGTCTCTTTTACAAATAGCTGTATTTTGCATATAGATATATTTATGGGTTCCTCTATGCATGAATGTGTATAAGAATGCCAATTGCAAATTGCCCTTTAAGGTTCTACCTGGATGTAAAACAAATGATAAAGTTTGGAAATGATTACAATTTTTTTCAGAAACTGTGTATAGTATATACAGCATATAGTAAACAGAGCAATTTAGTACTAGGCAAATGGGTTTTATTGACCAGATTCCACTATAAGGCAGCAACTTAGTCTAAACCAACTAAAATTTCAATGGGATAGTCCCAGGATTAGCACATTGTGTTAGGCTGTTAGTGCAAACTTTTAAACATCCATTGTTTGCTATTATTTTTTGACAGGAGTATGTTGAAGATATAAAATCTTAATAACTGAACTCTCTCCCAAGTTGCATAAACAGTATCTACTATTAACAAAAAATGACTTGCTGTTAAGCTAGATTGGCATCCCATTTGCTTGCATATGTTTATTCCAATTGCCAAAAACTATTGTGAGGCAAAATTTTGAGTTTATGTAAAGCAAAGCACCTGGCCTAAATCATAAAGAAGTAGAGAGATTAAAGTTTATTTTGGTTGCTAACATGTACTGAATATCTGCAGCACTGTTAAGAAGCAAGTTTTTTACTGAGAAAATTCTATGACCTAAACTTAGCAAAATAAAACCTGAGTAGCTTTAAAAATTTTAATGCTTTGCCACTGCTCCTAAACCTTTTGCTGCCTTTTGCTTTTTAACAGCGCACACTGGATATAAAACGGCCAAATTTTCTGTAAACCTTAGTAACTTAGAATAATTCAGAATGGCAGGTATAATAAAATGTTAAAGGTCACCTAGATTTTAAAATCTAATATCACCTTTCTTAAAAATAACTGTTAATAACCTCTGACTCATAGCATTACTCATTTACCCTTTCTTTCAGGCTTTATGAAAAAATGCAACAGTGAGTCAGAAAGAGATTCAAAAGGGTAGTAAGTTTCCAGGGTGAAGCATCTTTTGAAAAGTCATTATTTAACACGTTTGCCATTGTTTTTCCTAATAATCATTTTCAATTAGTCTACTTTCCTTCCTATAACCTTGGATTTTGGGACCATTTTACTAAATCACCAGAGGCTCCCTATTATCGCTTCGTAAAACATTGGCTTTCATAGTGCAGCCATATTTTCCAATCAGCTTTTGAGTTTTGCACTCTGATCTGTAACAGATACATCTTCATTTCTACATGTTTTCTTTTTGTCATTCTGCGATTCAGATTTAAATAAAAATCTTAATATATTATTTTGGCTTTCTTTAAAAATCTGCTTTTTTTTTCTGGTATGCATACATTTAAAAATATTTTATCTTATTGTTCTTGATTTCTTTTTAAATTACAGTTTGGCTGGGCACAGTGGCTGAATGCCTGTAATCCTAGCATTTTGGGAGGCTGAGGCAGATGGATCAGTGGAGGTCAGGAGTTCGAGACCAGCCTAGCCAACATGGCAAAACCCCGTCTCTACTAAAAATACAAAAATTAGCGGGGCATGGTGTTGCGCACCTGTAGCCCAACTACTTGAGAGGCTGAGGTGAGAGGACAGCTTGAGCCTAGGAAGCGGAGGCCAGAGTGAGCTGAAATTGTGCCACTGTACCCCAGCCTTGGCAACAGAGTGAGATTCTGTCTCAAAGAAAAAAAAAAATACAGTTGACTATTTAATAACAGTTTTGAATGGTGTGGTTCCACTTCCATCTCAGCTACTCCTGAGACAGCAAGATCAACCCCTTCGCTTTCTCCTCCTCCTCAGCCTATTCAACATGAAAATGAAGGTGAAAACATTTATGATGATCCACTGCCACTGAATAAATGATAAATATATGTTCTCTTCCTTGTGATGTTCTTAATAACATTTTCTTTTATCTTTTATTTTATTGTAAGAATACAGTATGAAATATTAATACATATAAAATACAAAGATGTGTTAATTAACCATTTATGTTTTCTGTAAAGGTTTTATCAACAGGAGGAGATTAACAGTTAAGTTTTAGGGAAGTCAAAAGTTATATGAGAATTTTCGACTGCACAGGAGTTCAGTGCTCCTAAACCCTGTATTGTTTAGGGGTCAACTGTATATACTAATTATTATCTGAAAACTTAATTTATTTGACTCAAATTCTGTTTATGTTGATGTGTAGTCCTTTTTTAAAATCTTAAATAGTGATCACATTTTAATTTTTCAGTTTTCAAATAAAAAAAATTGTATTACCTGCTAGTCTTCTCAATCAGAATTGGATATTTCAAATCCTTTTATCCTACTCTGACCTAGAATCTAAAAGAAAATATAAGAAAAATACTTCTGTTTTCTTTTTTCTCTTCCTCCTTTTCCTAACATGTATTGAGAATTTATTATGCATCAAGGTCTCCGTGTTCATTATCTAATATTCATAACCGGTAAAGTAGCTGCTATGGTTCCTCTCTTGCTTGTGAGGTACTTGGGGACTTGGACTTGAAGGAGTTTACTGGAGCTCAGTGAATGTTAGTGATCAGGTGATGTGGGTTTAAATCCCAGCACAACCCTTTATTACCTGTGTGATTTTGAGCAAATTACATAATATCTGAGTGTCTTTTTTTTTTTTGAAGACAGTTTTGCTCTTGTCTCCCAGGCTGGAGTGCAATGGTGCAATCTCGGCTCAAGATACTTGCGATACTTGATCCCAAGTAGCTGAGATTATAGGCATGTGCCACCATGCCTGGCTAATTTTGTATTTTTAGTAGAAACAGTTTCAGTACGTTGGTCAGGCTGGTCTTGAACTCCTGGCCTCAGGTGATCCACCTGCCTCGGCCTCCCAAAGTGTGGGGATTACAGGCGTGAGCCACTGCTCCTGGCCTGAGTGTCTACTTTTTAAAGTTTGTAATGTCTACTTCTGAGGGTGGTAATGATGATTAATTTACACAATGTTTGGAAGTGCCTTGATAAGTGTAAAAGCAAGTGCAAGTGGGCTACAGCATGACTGTAAAAGTAGGAGAGTCGATATAATTTTTCTATTTTCTTTACTGTCTAGTGTACAAGTAAACAGGTAATTAAAACATGGGTAGATGAGTTTTAGTCCTACTGAGGTTTGCATATAAGATTAGAGCTGGAATTAGCTTATGGGAGAAAAGTAAAATTTTATGAGGTCATTACATGTATTTTAAATATTTAATAATTTAATTTGAAAGAATTATGCCTAAATGTTATTTAATATTAAGCCCATTTGTGTCAGTGAAGTCTAATTTTAATGATATAATGATATTGCACTTGAATTCATAGAAACCTAATACAATCAATAAATTCTTAGAAGTTGCTCACTGAACATAATTTAAAACTTTTTCTCCCTGCTTTTTATTCTCACTGCTGTTACCTTTGCTCAGGCCCTTGTCCCTCTCACCTGATGATTACAGTAAGTTTCCTAATTGTTCTTTTAATTTAATTCTATAGTCATAGATATTCCCCAGCCCCTACTCCACATTGTTGTGACAATACTCTCTAAGACGTAATTCTGATCATGTAAGCTCAACTGTTTAAAACTCTTCAATACTGCCCACTTGCCCACAGGAGACGGTCACAAATCCTTATCAAGGTGCTCTGCATTCTGACCCTGGTCTGTCGACTGATTCTGCCTCATCAAAGAGCAGTCCCTCTTTCATCTTTCTTTCCCTGCTCACTCAGTCCTCCTATGCTTCTCCAGACTGGCCTCCCTGCTTCACACAATTCTGCCTTTGTTCATTGAGTTTCTTCTGAGTGCAAAAGGCATAATTATATTGTAGTCCCTATCTCATGTGTTATATTTCTTGTGGTCATTGCTCACTCCTTCCATCAGAGCACCTAGCATGATTCCTGAGCTTACTGATATCTAATGTTGTTTTCTTCCCTTTCTAGCCCGGAAGTGATAGGGAGAAAGAATCATGTCTTTTTCATCTTTGTGTCCCTAGTATATTACACAATACTGGGCACATAGTTGATGATTACATTACTGTACATATTAATTACTGTATGATTCTTATGTTTCGAGCCAAGCAAAGCTTGGTGGTATTATCTATAAATTCATTTTTCATTTTTATTTTGGGTAAATGGCTTCTTAAAAACCAAGCCACTAGCAAAATATTTAATGTGACCACAAACTTTGGCTTGTGTTTGCTGAATTAAACAACTACTAAGCAGCCTCCCCTTTGTTTTTAGTTACTAGAAAAGTTAATGCAGCTTTTAAACAACATAATTTATAACTTGATGTAATAGGTTCAAGTCTATAAATGACATGTTTAATTAGTGTGAATTATGTACAGTCTGGTTATGGATTGTGCCCATTTTCCCAATGGGATATTCTCAGAGAAGGGGGTGATTTAGAAGGACTAATTTAAAAGAGGATGCACTTCTATTGTATTTGGTTCAAAAGCTTACACTTAATGAAGTCACTTTGTTTTTTTTAGTAAAACACCCAGGACCTGGCTAATTAGTGATCCAGAGTCACTGAGTCAGAGCAATTCCAAGCTGTTATAAATCCAGAGAGTAAAATATACTTTTCATTTCCCATGGGTCTTTGTAAACGCAGTGTTGTATGAAATGGTAGAAAAGGGAGACTCCAAATTTTAATAATGTCAATGAGACATTTTTGATTCTTATCTGAAATATATGAATATATGAACAGTCACAACAGTTTTCACAGTTACATGCAGGTTTGGGATTTGGGATACAGCATCATTGAAACATCTCAGTCAGTAACATCCAGAAAAAAAATACAGCACTGACAAGACTCCAAGCATATTAATCCATATTCTTGTGAACACTACTCCTGTGTCAGAAATTCTTCTGAAAGGAACAAAATACATATGCCTGCTGCATGCACTTTAGTAAGGTCTGCAGTGATGTCCTCTCCTATCCAAAACCAACACTTAAGATACATTTGCTCCTTTGCCCTTACCCTTTACTCTACCATGTATTAGACAGGATGGTAGGCGGGAAGGTTGTCTTAAATGTGGTCAACTATGAGCAATGTGGAGTTTGTAAAACTCCAGCTGATTCTGCTAAATCCGGTTGGCTCATCTCATGAACTATGCATTAGTTGAAGATACAAGCATTTTCTTCAAATCTCAGTTTCTATTTCTGGGCTGCTGTTTGACCTTGCATATTAGAATTAGATTTGCAGCTTTTGCAAATACACAGGCTTTCTTCTTACTTTGGGTAGCACGGTGACAAAAAGTGCTAGGCCCAGAACCCATATATTCTGCTTATAAAAGCAGGGAGTTTGTATGTGCTTTCTTTTTATTTATAATAAATCCTTCTACATTTGCTTATAATATACTTCATTTTCCTTCTTTATTTTCACAGTTATTACACACGTAGTTTATTAAAACAGAGTTTTAGCTGTTCTCTAGTGCCTTAAATCTGTATTATAACTAGGTTGGGTATAAATAATCAAACTCCAAATCTGCTGGTTGCTCTATTTAAGTGGTTTTTCCCTTCTGATTATTCTGCTTATGGTCTAAAATGTCTCTTTAGGTATTTTTGGTTCTAGAACCACTAATTGATTTATATTGCTTAACATATGGACTTTACTTTTCATTTATGCATTCATTCACTTATTCATTTCCTAAAGGTCTAGGGACAGCCTGCTATATGGTAGGCACTGTTATTTATTTATTTATTTATTTTTTTGTCCTAAATCAGGTCATGCAAAACACCTACTCCCTTCTGAGAAGACTTAAAACATTTTTGGGATTTGTTGAGGGCATTTAATATTCCATTTTATGTCAACTACTGGATTGCTGGCTATATAGCTCCTTTTCTGGTGTGGCTGCTGTAGAGCTTCCAATATGCACATTTAACTTAATCACAAACAGTATTAAGTTACTTTTAAATAATCTTATTTCATATATAATGAAAGAACCTTACAAAGTATATTTCTATATTAGTTTTCTTTTTCTGGTTAAGAAATTACAATGAACGTAATGGTTTTAAAGAGCTTACATTGGCTTACACTTATAAAAGATGTGCAACTGGGTTCTATGCTCAGGTTATCACATAGCTGAAATCAACATGTTGGTGGCTGAGTTTTATCTGGAAGATTTGGCAAATAATCTGCTTCCAAGTTGATTCAGGTTGTTGGCAGAATTCAGTTCTATGTCCTGATAGCTTGGTGATGGGTTGTACTCAGTGTCAAGAGATCTCCTACATTACTTGTCACCCCTGATGCCCATTTTATAGCCCTGATACTTCACCTAATACAGATGGTTCCTGACTTATGATGGCTTGACTTAAAAGTTTTCAACCCTAGAATGGTGTGAAAGTGATACTCATTCAGTACACTCCTTGATTTACGTGGGATTACATCCACATAAAAGGGTAACCTCCCTATAAACCCATCCTAAATTAAAAATATTCTAAATCTAAAATGTACTCTAAACTTACAGTATTTTCAATTTAGGATGGGTTTATAGGGAGGTTACCCTGTTGTGAGTCAAGGAGCATCTGTGTTTTTCATGCTTCAAATTTCTTTGGTTTCTTCCACTGAGGAAGTCAGAAAATTCTGCTTTTATGGGGCTCATGTAATTATATTAAACATATTCAGTTAATCTTGCTATTTGAAGGTCAATGAATTTAGTCAACAACTACACCTACAAAATATATTTTGCCAGGTAGCATAGATGATCATGGCTGTGATAGCTTATCATTTTCACAATCCCATTTGGGGATTAGGGCAGAAAAACTTTGGATCTATTTTTGTCATTCTGCCTACCACAATTTCTGCTTCACTTCGATTATTCATTGTGCTATTGTTACTATACATTTTCTACACCTGTTATAACTCTCAAAATACTTCGTTACTAGTTTTTAAAATTAGTCATTGATTAGCCAAATTTCATTAAAGAAAATTTTAAAATGAAAAGACATCCATATTTGCCCACATACTTAGAGTTTCTAGTACTCTTCTATTGTATGTATCTGATTTTTCATCTGATGTTATTTTCTTTCTATCTTGAAGAACTTCCCCTGCCATTTTTTCAAGTACAAATGTTCTGGCAACAAATTAATGGTTTTGTTTGTCTGAAAAATGTCATTATCCTACCTTCATTTTTGAAAAATAATTTTAGTGGATATAGACATCTAGGTTGACATTTGTTTTCTTTTAGCACTTTATAATTCCACTGACTTGTTGCACAGGGTTTCAGATGAGATGTAAATAGATATTCTGATTTTTTTCCTTTATATAATCTGATCCCCACCTTCCACCCCTTGCTCCTTTTAAGATTTTCTTTTCATCACTGGGTTTCGGCAATTTGATTATAATAGGTCTTGGTGTTGTTTTCTTTGTGTGTATCTTGCTTGGGATTTGTTGAACTTCTTGGATTTGTGCATTTATAGCTTATATCAAATTTGGAAATTTTTCAATACTTAATTGTCCAAATATTTTTTGAGCACCTCTCTCTGTATTTCTGGCACTCCAATTACATGTATGGTAGTCCTTTTGTTATTGTCCCAGATGTCTCTGGAATTTTGTTTTACTTCTCAATGTTTTCTTTTCTATGCTTCTTTATAGATAGCCTCTATTACTTTGTTTTCTCTTTCATAGTGTTCATTCTGCTGTTAAGAAAATCTAGTGTTTTTTTAATTTCAGGAATTTCTAGATAGAGAATTTCAATTTTGTTTTTTTATAAATTTTATTTTTCTGCTTAGGTTTCCTATTTGTTCACTTATTTATGTCTATATATTTAAGTTTTTGAATACATTTCTTATAACTTATTTGTTAATTATAACACTTTTGCCATCATTGGCTGTGTTTTTACGTACTTTGTTTTCCTTGCCATCATTGGTTGTATTTTTAATTTATTTTTATTGCATTTTAGGTTTTGGCGTACATGTAAAGAACATGCAA
>NW_016107424.1:167043-168005 GCF_001604975.1 Cebus imitator | reverse complement strand
TTTTATTGCATTTTAGGTTTTGGCGTACATGTAAAGAACATGCAAAATTGTTGCATAGGCACACACATGGCAGTGTGATTTGCTGCCTTCCTTCCCTTCACCTATATCTGGCATTTCACCCCATGCTATCTCTCCCCAACTCCCCACCCCCCGTCCCACCCGCATTTCCCCCCAACAGACCCCAGTGTGTAGTGCTCCCCTCCCTGTGTCCATGTATTCCCATTGTTCAGCACCCGCCTGTGAGTGAGAACATGTGGTGTTTGATCTTCTGCTCTTCTGTCAGTTTGCTGAGAATGATGGTTTCCAGGTTCATCCATGTCCCTACAAAGGACATAAACTCATCATTTTTGATGGCTGCATAATATTCAATGGTGTATATGTACCACATTTTCCCTGTGCAGCCTATCATCAATGGGCATTTGGGTCGGTTCCAGGTCTTTGCTATTGTAAACAGTGCTGCAATGAACATTCGTGTGCATGTGTCCTTATAGTAGAACGATTTATAATCCTTTGGATATATGCCTAGTAATGGGATTGCTGGGTCATATGGAATTTCTATTTCTAGGTCCTTGAGGAATTGCCACGCTGTCTTCCACAATGGTTGAACTAATTTACACTCCCACCAACAGTGTAAAAGGGTTCCTATTTCTCCACACCCTCTCCAGCATCTGTTGTCTCCCGATTTTTTAATGATCGCTATTCTAACTGGCATGAGATGGTATCTCAATGTAGTTTTGATTTGCATTTCTCTAATGACCAGTGATGATGAGCACTTTATCATATGTTTGTTGGCCTCATGTATGTCTTCTTTTGTAAAGCATCTGTTCATATCTTTCTCCCACTTTTGAATGGGCTTGTTTGTTTTTTTCTAGTAGATCTATTTTAGTTCTTTGTAAATTCTGGATTTCAGCCCTTTGTCAGATGGGTAGACTGCAAAAATTTTTTCCCATTCTGTTGGTTGC
>NW_016107424.1:85982-165058 GCF_001604975.1 Cebus imitator | reverse complement strand
TTTTGTGTCTGTATCTCCTTCAGTTCTGCTCTGATCTTAGTTATTTCTTGTCTTTGCTAGGTTTTGAGTTTTTTTGATCTTGCTCCTCTAGCTCTTTCAATTTTGATGCTAGGGTTTCAATTTTAGGTCTCTCCTTGCTTCTCATGTGGGCACTTATTGCTATATATTTTCCTCTAGAGAGTGCTTTAAATGTGTCCCGGAGATTCTGGTATGTTGTGTCTTCATTCTCGTTGGTTTCGAAGAACATCTTTATTTCTGCCTTCATTTCGTTGTTTATCCAGTGAACATTCAAGAGCCAGTTGTTCAGTTTCCATGAAGCTGTGCGGTTCTGAGTTAGTTTCTGCATTCTGAGTTCTAACT
This sequence comes from Cebus imitator, assembly GCF_001604975.1. Lineage (NCBI taxonomy): Eukaryota > Metazoa > Chordata > Mammalia > Primates > Cebidae > Cebus > Cebus imitator. The sequence goes on along the minus strand of NW_016107424.1, from coordinate 164,698 downwards.
TGATTGCACTGTGGTCTGAGAGACTGTTTGTTATGAATTCCATTCTTTCGTATTTGCTGAGGTGTGATTTATTTCCAATTATGTGGTTAATTTTAGAGTAGGTGTGATGCGGTGCTGAGGAGAATGTATATTCTGTAGATTTGGGGTGGAGAGTTCTGTAATGTCTATTAGGTTTGCTTGTTCCAGGTCTGAGTTCAGGTCCTGGATATCCTTGTTAATTTTCTGTCAGTTGTGTTTACATACTTTGTTTTTCTTGATTATTAGATTTTTCTGCTCCTTTGCAAGTCTATTAATTTTGATTACATGCTGAATTTTGTGATGTTACATTGTAGAGAGCTTGTATTTCATAGTCTTTGTTAAAGAGTGTCGAATTTTGTTCTAGAAGCTGGTTAATTTACTGGCTGATAAGTTTTATCTTGCTGAGGCTTGTGTTTGGTTAGGTCTAGAGTAGTACTTACTCCAGAGCCAAAGTAATACTACTTTGAATGTGTGGCCTTTCTAGACTTGTAACTGAATGCTGTGGAAGGTTCAGTGAAGCCATTCATTCTGGATAATCAGAGCATTAATATCTCTCAGCTCTGTGTGATCTCTGGGGCCTCCAAAGTCCTCAGTAACTCCTCTCCACTGTGCCTCATGAAGTCTTGCCCTGTATAGATGCAAGTTAATATTGTACCAAAATCTCAGTGAGATCTCTGCAGTTGTCTGGAGATCCTTCTTTGAATAGCTTACTCTTCTTTCTCAGTTTCATACCTCAAAAGTTTCTGATGCCTCCGTAGCCATTAACTCTGATATTTGTTTTCCCTACCCAGCAAGACTATTGCTTTTTTTTCTAGGATTCTGTTCTATGCTGCATTTTGGAGCTCACTTCATCTGTGTCCTTTCTCTAAAAAAATGACAGACCTTGGAAGTCTGGTGTCCAATTTTTAAAAATGATTGATTCACATATTTCTAATTGTTTAAAGTGAGATATGGTAATCCAGTGCCCATTCTTCTTTCACGGCTACAACTGAAACTTGGCCATTTAAACATTTTGAAGTTATTTGATAAGAAGATGCTTTAGATATTAATCTCATTTGATTAATTGATTACTCAGGTTCCTGTATGTCATAAGAGATTTTATCTGGGATATGAATTTCAGAATAATTTACCAACTCTATGTGTTACGGAGACTACAGCATTCTTAAATTGAAATATTTCATGCCATCTTTAATTTTATTTATTTTGCCTTGGGGAACTCCGTTTCCAAGTCTTGCTCTCCACTTGTTTTCCCCTTGCGGCTTAGTGTTGGATTTTAGATTTGGTTTCCTGGTAAGATCGTAATGCTTCATTTTACTCACCATTATTTTTAACTTTTGTGACCTTTTACTCGCTTATAATTCTCCATAACTCTTTTCTAATTAGGTTATTGTTAATTGCTAAAGTGGATCTAGTTGTAAAATGACTAATGTAATGTAAAGCTAGTTACCTATGAACATTCTTCTACCAATTTCAGGTTGTTTAGTGATTATTGTCCTATATCTGTATTCTCTAATGCATTGATTAGCCAAGTCCTTTTAGTAAGAGGTGCCCGTGGTAACTAGTGGAGTTTTATGCCTCATGATATACTCATTCAATTGATTAAACTCCTAGCCAGTCACTTAAATCTGTCTTTCGTTTCCAGAATGACTTTTTTTCTGTGTCATTAGAGTGGATGTGTTAGATAAGGACATACTATTGCCAGGCTGCAAATAAATAACAAAGTTATTAGGCTTCCCCTCATTTAATGAGATCTCTAAAGTGCCTTAAATATCACTCAAGACTTGTATTGTGAGAAATCACTTTTAGAGTTCTAATTTTATTTTTTGTTAATATAACAGTGTCTACTTCTACAGTATAAATTCTGTTTAGCCAAGCAAATCTAACTTTTGTGTCCTTTGGGAACATATTCCTCATGTTTTGTAATTTGTGCAAGATGTAAGCACTTACTTTCTCCCCTGCACTTTCTTTCTATCTGCTATCTATCATTAATTTATATATTCTTAGTAGGTGGCTCTTTACGGATATCAACATTGTTAAACTCCTCTGGCAATGAGTTAGATGAAGGATCCAAAAGAAGAATTACTATTTTTCCAACTATTTATCTTTGGAATTTTTTTAGCATGATTATATCCATTTCTTGTTTTCTCTTACTGTATTTGACAAATATTTAGGTACTAAACATGAAAGTACTTTTTTTCTGTCCTTACTCTTAAAATAGTTAAGCTCAGCTGATAATGTCTCAGTAGGATTAGCAGTCTTGCTTCTACTGCATTGGATTTTAATTGCTCCCCCATCTTAAGTTTTTTGTAATAGTTGCCTTAGATGTGTTTTAAAATATATTTAGGGCTTTCTTTTTCCTTCACACAATAAAAATTTTGATAGACAAGATAACAACTCTGTATTCCTTTACTGTCTTCATGCTCTTCCTCCTACCAAAAAAATAGTCTTTTCTATTTCTGTTTAAAATATGGGTAAGTGCAATTATTGTACTAATAACAATTAAAATCATAAATAAAAATGTGAGCCACTCAAATTTCTTCATTAAGAGAATGTCAGCATCTTGTTATTGTATTACAGATGGGGTCTTGCTATATTGTTTGGGCTGTAGTGCAGCGGCTATTCACAGGTGTGATTGTAGCTTATTACAGCCTCCAACTGTTGGAGGCTACAACTCTAGCCTCCAACTTCTGGCCTCAAGCAATCCTCCTACCTCAGCCTCCTCAGCAACTGGAACTACAGGTGTGTGCCACCAGGCCTGGCTACTTTTTGGTGAATATCCTAGTGTCTGGTGTTTATGTACCACAGAAGTGCATAACTATTTCCATCCTGAAGCCTCACTCTAGATGGTAAGTCACAGTGAAAGAAAATGTTACACCAACTTCAGCTGCATATATAGACATTTATTACCAAGCAGATACAACAGCCGTAAAACTTATCTGTAGTCCTGTCCCAAGGGTACTCAGCATCTTGCTGGAAAGCCTTGCTCTATGACTAATGTGATGATGCACTGGGCAAGCCTCATGTCAAAGCAGGAAGCGGGATCCTCCAAACTCTGTATGTAAGAAATATTATCTTCCTTTGTGTTCCTAAATCAAGGGTATTCTCTTTTGAGTTCTCCTCCTCTTTGTCTTAGCAGGAGATGAGACTCTCCTCCTCTACTCTCTAGATAAAACTAAGATTCCTTGGGTCTTAAGCAGATGGAAACATCTGGAGTTGGAACTTGGCATTGAGTTCACATTTAATAGACTTTCTGTTTAAGCTTACTCACACGGTTTGTGAGAATATGTTGTTCTCTATGCCAAATTTTTAACCTAGTAACATTTTTTTTTTTAGCTTCCACCACCACAGTATTTTATGATTGGTATCAGGCTTCCTTAGATCACTTTATCCGGGGCGTATGTCAGTCATTCTTATATAGGAGTTGGTCTCTATCTTTATCTGGTACTAAGTGAGTCATCAGGTGTTAGTCATTGGACCCCCACACCCCCAACCTGCCTGTTTTCAAGAACACAAAAATGTGAGAAAAATCTGAACTTTGTTAACTTCTCCAGGGTTTTATAATCAATAATTATAATTTCAATAGGCCTGTAAAGTTTGTGTTTTACCATGTTATTTTATTTTGAATTACATGAATGGGTGGGTAGGGACATTTAAATTTTTTCATTGTTTAAAACCTAGAAAGATCTTCATGTGGCTCTAGCACCAGGGAACAACTACCCAGCTCTCTTTCCAGCTTCTGTAGTGTGCTTTCACCCTCCATTTCCCATCCCTCACCCCCTAGGACCAACCTCGACTTCTTTTGGAAGGCTGGCTTTTGGTTCTAGGGTAAAAACTGCCAGTCTTCCTCTAATTAATTAACTGTTAAATACATGTAAGTTTTTGTGGTTTATTTTCTTAAAGATTTTGACAGTTAACCAGCTTGTTCTGTGTTGTGAGGTACATTGCATACATTCTTAAGTGTATTAGCACTGGCATATTTTTATGTAATTTTAAAATTTGCCAAGTGAGTGTCAATAAATATTTCAATTAACTATAATTTTAAAAGATCTATGAAAACAACTATTTATAATAGCTTTAAAATCATGGGAATTTTAACTTTTAAAAAGTTTAAATCCTAATTTTTTTAATAGTTGTTTTAACCCAAGTAGTGTACTTAATTCTATTTAATTATGAGTGTTATGAATAAGAGAATTTAAAACCCTCAGTACCTTGCTTGATCACTTTTTAATTTATGTTGATATTCAGGTACAAATACTTTGAAAAAAAGAAAAATTGAATTTAAATGCTCAGACTGAAAAGAATGAGTATTCTTTAAGTTGGTAAGATTTCTTTAGGCAAGCTATAGTTTTGCCATTTTAAAAAAGTCCTTAAGTGCATATATTTCTAAAGTGTAATTTATGGAGAACTCTTGTCTAGAGCTAAACCTAATTCATATTTTAATAACTTTTTCTAAGTTTTTGTTTTTTTTTTTTTTAGATAAATTGTTAACTCAATCATTTTATATTGTCCTATGGGAAAAAATATAATGTTCATCAGATGTTTTAGAAATGCTTTTCTATGGAAAGATAGAACTTTATTATATTTCCTGTTCCATATATGATCCATTTTGGTGTCCAGTCTTTTGGCTTTCCTGGACCACAATTGGAAGAAGAATTGTCTTGGACCAGTTATAAAATATGCTAACATTAACAATAGCTGATGACCTAAAACACACACCCACACACACACCCCTACAACCTCATAATTTTTTTTTTTTTTTTTTTTGGGATGGAGTTTCGCTCTTGTGACCCCAAGGCTGGAGCACAATGATGCGATCTTGGCTCACCGCAACCTCCACCTCCTGGGTTGAAGCAATTCTGCCTCAGCCTCCCAAGTAGCTGGGATTACAGGTGTGTGCCACTGTGCCCAGCTAATTTTTTGTATTTTTAGTAGAGATGGGGTTTCACCATTTTGACCAGGATGGTCTCGATCTCTTGACCTTGTGATCCACCTGCCTTGGCCTCCCAAAGTGCTGGGATTATAGTTGTGAGCCACCGCGCCCGGCCTACCTCATAATGTTTTAAGAAAGTTTACAAACTTGTGTTGGGCCACATTCAAAGCCATTCTGGGCCCTATGCGGCCTTCGGGTGGACTGTGGTTTGGCAAGATTGGTCTATATCTTGCTTAAATAGCCACTAGCCACCTGTGGCTATTTAAACATAAATTAATTAAAATTAAGTAATTTAAAAACGAGTCCTTCATTTGCATTACCTACATTTCAAGTGCTCAATAGTAGCTGTATTTGGATAACACAGATATTAAATATTTCCACCATTACCTAAGTTCTATTGGTCAGTGTTAATGATCAATTATCTGAGACCATCAATTTATAATTAAATGCCTAAGATGATTTTTGTTTGTTAGCATCTACTAATACATTATAACATGTTTTGTAAGTGCAAATATCTGTTTAATTAGATCTCAGATTATGAAAGCAAAACCTTATAACTGTTTTTTGGAGTTTACTTTTTGATGATTATTCATATGTCATTTCTGAGCAGTCTGTATACATTAAAGATGGAAAACATGGGCAGATATCACCAGTGTTTTTTTATATTTAAAAATAACTTATATTTAAAATACAACAAACATGTACTTAGCAAAAATCATTCATATGAAAATAGGGGAATATAGTGGTTTTGAATGACATTGTTTTAAAAGCCAAAATAGATTCTCCAGGAGAGCCCCCCTTTTTTTTTTGGCAAAGATTTCATTATGGACCCAACACTTCTAGCAACCTGTAGAATGGAAGCAGTCTTCAAACCAAGGCCAATGAAATTTGAGGATACCAGCCACTAACACTGCATGTTTAAACTCATATTCTCAATTTTAGAATATCTTGTATGTGAGCTGTAGCTAGATTGAGCTTCAGAGTTCATTTAATGTCTCATCTATAGATCTTGAAGCGGACAATGACTTGCCTAAGTGGACATAGGTGCACAGTGCCAGTGCCAGAGCTGAACTCAGATTTAGTGATCTCAGTCATCTCAGTAACTCTCTGATTTGGTACTTGAGGTTGGTATTGCTTCTCTGCACCCTACAGTGTCTCAGGCTCCTGACCTCATGGCGTTTCTAATACCACCTGCTCTCTGCATAGCGGTGGATAATGGAGGAGGAGGAGGATTTTGAAAGCTCCCCTCTGCCCTTTTTTTTTTTTTGTGTTGTGGTGAGTTTAATGGCAGAACAGCTCACAGCCCTTTCCCCTGGGGGCCAACTGCCCGCAGCAGAGCAGGGCTGGGCCAGCAGGCAGAGGTTAAAACCCAAATCCCAACAGAAGGCACAGACCTGCACACACCACACCCACATACATACTTAGGGGACTGACAGGACACATGGGACACAGACCCGCCCTGCCTCTGGCCAGAGTACTGTCCAAGGGGATGGTGTAGGCTGCACCTCAGTTCATCTAACTCCCTCCCCAGGTCATTGGTCCAGGCCAAAGGATGGGAGAGGCTTTGAGTCTAGACCTTGTACAGCATCTACAGCAGATTGTTGTGGGCAAAGCAGCAGTATTCCAGGGTGCTGTTGGGCTTGGTCATGAACGCCAGCAGCAGGGGTGCAAGGGCCTTGGGGAAATAGCCCTGCTGCACCATGTGGTCAGCACCATCAGGGGGCCGTAGAGGTTGGCAATGGCCTTGACCTTGTCTTCACTCTTGAGCAGACCCATGTGTATGAGGAGCCTGGTGAGGAAGGTGTTGGAGTTGAAGGATGAGGAACTAAAGGCCTTCTTCATCAGGGCATCTATTGCATCCTGCACTGCTGTCTCACAGTGGCTTCGTCCTTGAACACATATGACACCTTTAGGAAGGCAGAGACCACCTTCTCGGGGTCAGGTGTGTCAGTCTGCTGGGCTATCAGCACAGAGCTCTTGGCCCCAGGTGTAGCACCTTCTCTGGAGATGGAAAGGCCAGGAAGGTGGAGACCTACAGGAGGTGGGGAGCACGGGAGCTGGCTTCCCAGGGTTAGGGTCCAGACTCTTCTGTGAGGGTGTGGCTGACTTCTTTCCCTACACTTGATGCTAAGGCTTTTCCTTTTCCCCTTCTTCCTCTTATTCTTCTTCCTTATCTTCTTCCTCCGCTTCCTCTTCTTCCTCTTCTCCTTCTTCCTTGTCCTCATCACTGAGGGATGCCAGCACCTTGGCCATGTTGAAGCCGTCCAGCACCTCCTGCAGCTGCTCACAGCCTTCTCCCAGGGTGTTGCCATTCAGGTCCAGCTTCTCCAGCTCAGCTTTGTCTGCCATGGCCTCAGTAACAGCCAGGGCAGCATCTCTCTTGATTTCACAGAATGACAAGTTCAGTTCCTTCAGCTTGGGCAGGCCACTGTGGATGGCATCTGCAATGGCAACAGCACCCTTGGAGCGCACCAGGCAGTCCCCAGAATTGATCACCTCTACCTGCTGCAAGGTCTTCAAGGTCTCGGCCATGGCCACAGTGCCCTTCTCACTGAAGGTGGTGGGGTTCAGGTTGATGACCTGCAGCAGGGGTTGACGGCAAAAGCCTGGGCCAGGGCAGTGACACCAGGGTGGTTGATCCCATTCTGTGGCATGTGGACCTCCTCCACGGTCCCAGTGACCCTAAAAGCTTCTGCCAATGCAGCGGTGCCATCGTTCCTCAGATGGTTTCTGCCAGCCACAAAGACCTTCAGGGCCAGAGGCTTGCTTTGGGCACTGGATTTCCAGTGACACTCAGTCAGAGCTGCAGCCAGGATCTTGCTGCCCCCAAAACCTATGCCGCAGTTGTTGAGCTGGAGTTCGTGCAGGGTGAAACAGGCTGAGCTCTTGAGTAGGGCATCAAAGCCTTGCACACCGTCAGGCCCGAATGCGTTGCTACTTAAATCCAGTTCCACCAGCTGGGCCCCAGCTGTGATGAGTCCTTCCCCTAGTGAGATCAGGGCTGCGGATCTCGGACCGCAGCCTCCCTGTGAACATGTCGCTCCAGTGGCAGCACTTCAACTCTGACTTCTTCTCTAAGGCCTTGGCGATGACTCGGGCTGCTTCCATGCCCACTGTGTTGCCTTCCAGACACAGAGTCTCCAACTTGTCAAAGTCTTCAGTCTCTTTAATCACATATTTAGCATCTTCCGTGGAGTTGAGTTTGAGGCTCTTGCCCTTGAAATTCAGCTGTCCCCTAGCCACCTGAGTCTTGGCTAGTTTCTCTTGCAGCTGAGGCCATGTTGGTCAGGCTGGTGGGCTCCCCTGGAGATCTGCAGACTTGGGGTCCAGGGGTCCCGATGTCCAGACTGCTTGTCTCTCCAGTCTCTTGGGCTCCTGGCTTCACGCTCTTCCAACACCACCTGCTCTCTGCACTGCGGTGGATGATGGAGGAAAAGGATTGTGAAATCCATCTTTTTTCTTCATATTAAGCAATTTGTTAGAGGTAGAGAAATCTGATTTTGATTTTATAACTGTTAAAAAATCTAATCTAGCTCCATATATTTTATGCACTATGGAGTGAAAATGAAGAGGAAAAGTAGAACATCTTAAAAAATCCCATAGTAATGCATTATATTTGAAGGAAAATTTTATGTGAATAAGTTTTAACATAAAATCTTAAAATTTTATGTGTCTTAAGTATATATTTTTGAATATTTATGATAAATTGATTTAAAAAACAGAAAAGGAACATAAATATGATTTATATATATATTTATATATATAAATAAAATTGCACTTTAGGTTCTGGGGTACATGTGCAGAACATGCAGGATTGTTGCATAGGTACATACATGGCAATGTGGTTTGCTGCCTCCATGCCCCCATCACCTATATCTGGCATTTCTCCCCATGTTATTCCTCCCCAACCTCCCTACCCACTGCTATCCCTCTCCATTGCCCCCTCAACAGACCCCAGTGTGTGATCTCCCTTCCCTATGTCCCTGTGTTCTCATTGTTCAACACCCACCTATGAGTGAGAACATGTGGTGTTTGATTTTCTGTTCTTGCGTGAGTTTGCTGAGAATGATGGTTTGTCTTCCACAGTGGTTGAACTAATTTACACTCCCACCAACAGTGTAAAAAAGTGTTCCTATTTCTCCACATCCTTCCCAGAATCTGTTGTCTCCAGATTTTTTAATGATCATCATTCTAACTGGCGTGAGATGGTATCTCAATGTGGTTTTTATTTGCATTTCTCTCATGACCAGTCATGATATGCATTTTTTCCTGTTTTTTTTTTTTTTGCCTCATATATGTCTTCTTTGGAAAAGTGTCTGTTCATGTCCTTCACCCACTTTTGAATGGGCTTGTTTTTCTCTTGTAAATGTATTTTAGTTCTCTGTAGATTCTGGATATTAGCCCTTTGTCAGATGGGTAGATTGCGAAAATTTTTTCCCAATGTGTTGGTTGCTGGTTCACTCTACTGATTGTTTCTTTTGCTGTACAGAAGCTCTGGAGTTTAATTAGATCCCATTTGTCTATTTTGGCTTTTGTTGCCAATGCTTTTGGTGTTTTGGTCATGAAGTCCTTGCCTATGCCTATCCTGAATGGTTTTGCCTAGGTTTTCTTCTAGCGTTTTTATGGTGTTAGGTCTTATGTTTAAATCTTTAATCCATCTGGAGTTAGTTTTAGTATAAGGAGTCAGGAATGGGTCCAGTTTCTGCTTTCTGCACATGGCTTGCCAGTTTCCCAACACCATTTATAAAGCAGGGAATCCTTTCCCCATATGATTCCTTTTAAATAAAATGAGTATTGTATGGAAACTAGACTAGAGAATATATTCCAAATAATTAATAATGGCTGTGTCTGAGTATTGTGGTTAATTACAGATTTTTCCATAATATCTGCCTTCTCTTCTGATAACAAAAAGAAAGATATATTTTAATTTGAATTGCATTTTTATTCAGGATGGAATAGTTTAGGTAATCATTTTGGCAAATTTAGAGCATTTTAAAAACAGGAAAATTTGTTAGATTTTATAGAGAAGACTAAACTGTGCTTAACACCTTATCTCTTATTAATTTAAAATATTTATATATATTTAGATTTATAATTTATAAAAGTCCCTTATGAAGGTTAATATTCTGTAAGAAATATAAATGAAGTTTACCTTATTAGAAGCTGTTTTAGCTCTTTAACCTTCTGGTATTAATAACAACACTCAAAACTTTTATCTTAAACCTTAACACCATAATTATCTTCTGAATTTAATATCTAATAACTTATACCCTTCTTTTTAACTTAGCTTTTGTTTATTTTCTATTTATATTGCTGTTAATTTGTCATATGCATATATATTCGCTAATTATTTATTCCACATTATTTAGCCCTTAAATTGCACTATTATTATTGAATATATTATCCTGCCTGGTTCATTAGTTTAATGTTCACATCTTGTTCTTCTACTTTGTCATAAAGTTTTCAGGATCTGGATCCTATGTGACAGGTATTTTATGCCACCCAGGGTTTTAATATATCATGGTAGGGTCTGGACAAGCACTTGTTGATGTAGTGCTTACCCCGCTCTTAGACTCTGAAGTACTAGATGGTTAGATTGCAGGAAAAGATTTTCCTTTACTTGGTATTCTTCCCACTGGATCTGGGAGCTCTGATTTGACACTGGGAGCACAGTGTCAAATAGCACAAATCCTTTGGGGTGCTTGGCTACTGGGTAGGATTTTAAAAGTACCTTTTCTTACAATTCTTAATGTGAAAATGCTTGAAATTTCCCTATTCAAGACTTAGGGTAAAGTGGACAACTACAAAGAATGATCTCTGCTTTTAGAAGGGTTATGGACTGTATTAGTCAAGTTTCTCCAGAGACACAGAACGAATAGACAATACATAGCTATATAAAAGATTTATTATGAGTTGGCTCGGCCAGGCGTGGTGGCTCAGGTTTGTAATCCTGGCACTTTGGGACTGAGACGAGTGGAACACCTGAGGTCAGGAGTTTGAGATCAGCCTGGACAACATGGTGAAACCCTGTTTCTATTAAAAATATAAAAATTGTCCAGGCATCATTGTGGCATGCCTGTAATCCTAGCTACTCAGGAGGCTGAGGCAGTAGAATCACTGAGACCTGGGAGGCGGAGGCTGCAGTGATCCAAGATCAAGCCACTCCCTCCAGTCTTGGTGACAGAGCGAGACACCATCTCCAGGAAAAAAAGAAGAGTTGGCTCATGTGAATATGAAGGCTGAGAAATCCCTTGATACGCTGTTTGCAAGCTAGAGAACCAGGAAAGCCAGTGGTATGATTCATTTCAAGTCTGTAAGCCTGAGAACTAAAGGAGCCAAGTGTAACTCTCAGTCAAAAACTGAATGCCTATGGGCAGGAGCAGATGACTGTCCCAGCTCAAGCCCTTACTTGGACTTCTCGCTCTCTGCTGGCCTACAATGGATTGGAAGATGCTCACTTGCATTGGTGGGGATGGGTCTTCTTTACTCAGTCTACTGATTTAAATGAAATCTCTTCTGGAAACATCCTCACAGACACATCCAGAAATAATGTTTTCCCAGTTTTCTGAGCATCCCTTAGCCCAGTGAAGTTGACACATAAAATTAACCATCACAGAGACAAGTGAACAAAGGGTGACCACTGTTGTGACAGGGATTTAGAGGGCCTCCCTGGAGAACAATAGAGTCCTCTCTGCTTTTCATCCCAGTGCGTCTTTCCTTCTGTCTTGTCTTTTCAGTCTGACCAGCTCTCAATAGGAGAGAATGGCCAGGAAAGGAAAAAATACAGGATTAGACTGAAAATGAAGACAGCCAGGTGAGCTGGAAGAGATAGTCTGAGATGATTTCTGGTTGCTCTGAAGGGGAATTAGAGCTCTAAGAGGACAGAGAAAGGCACTTCCTTCTTTCAGTTTATCTCAAGCTCTAAAAATCAAAACTCCCTGGAAACATGAAAGCCAGTAGATTCGATGTGTAATCATTTTCGAAGAAGATGCCTCCTATCTCTTTACAGGTTGTTTTCTTCTTTTCAGTAACTGGTTTGATTGAGCCTTCCCTATTTTGCTGCCACTTCCCAAATTGGTCTTTTTGGATGGGTATAGATTCTCTGACAAGGTGTTTATTTACGGGTACATAGATTTTCTGTCTCTTGCTCCTCTGGGTGTGCAGGTTGTGTTTTATTTTCCCTTTTTCTTTTGTTTGCTTGCTTGTTTCACTTCTTGATATTCCTCATAAGGAAAAATAAATGTTTTCTCTGTTGCTAGCTTACTTTCTTCCCCCAAACATTTTGGAGCAGCTTTTTTCTTTTTCCAATATTTTACCTCTTGTATGTTTATCCTCTGTGATAAAATACACTGCCTGCATGGGGAAATTCCTACTTGCAAAATAAACAGTTGTCTTTATTTTTAGGTCATGAAAATAATCAACTTATTTTAGAATTCTACTGGAATATACCTCATTTACAAAAGTTGGTAAGAAACAAATGTTTGCTTATTTTGCGGAGTTTCCAATTTTGGATGTAACACTTTATGTTGAGAAATATTAGTAAGTTAAAGTTTCAGAGGCCTCATGCAACAGAGGCTTAATAATAAGAATAAAGAGAACTATTATTTAAATAAAATTAGAGCTAATTCAGAGAGAAAGAGCAGGGTTTTTTTTTTGTCCCTGTCCAATAACCACTTCTCTGGTAGGTGTCTTTCATTATTTCTCAAGGCACAGTAGCTATGGATGACTAGAATTTCTGTAATAGTTCTTCTCTGATTTCTTTCGTTCTTATATTTTCTAAACTAATTGCTTTGTAACAATTGTTTCCAAACATAGAAATCCGGATTTACTTGATCTTCTAGACAAAAAAAAGTCTAGTTCTTGAATAACTGATTCATTAACAATGAAGAGTGTCCTAGGTCAGCCCCTTCAACCTCCCATCTTCACAGCTGTGTCTTTAACTGTTTAGCCTGGCTGATTGCACAAAATAGGAATTGTCTGTTTGCCAAATAAGGAAATAACTGTGATGTTAACAAGTATGCTGTAAACTCTAATGCAATGATCTATGAACTGGAGTTTGAGAACCAGTGCTTTAGACAAATTTTTAAAGACTTTTCTCACAGAGACTTTTCCTCACTGATACATAGAGTTGAGCTAGCAGAGCCTTCATAAGCCAGTGCTGAATGCATTAGAGCTTTTAACTTAGAAAATAAAGGAAAAATGTTCCAGAATAAGATGCTATCAGAAACCTTTTTCTTGTGCTCTTTTCTCATGAGAATGCTACGGTGGTGGGAGTGAGCAAAGTTTGAAGGGGATATAGAAGAAGTTAGAGTCTTACAGAACTCTGGAAGTTTTCCTCTTTGAGTTCTGCTCTGACTGGGCCATTGGCTAACTCCCAAGGCACACTGACTTCACATAGTCAATGACATTGTGTGGGTGTGTGATTTTTGAAAGCTGGTGTTTTTCTTAGTATCTACAAAGATGATGGATACTAAAACAGAAAAAGTGACCTGCAGTAAAGAACATTGCAGATAGCATGTAGGGCCATCATGGAGTTCACCTCTAAATTTGGAGATAAAAATCAGTGTCTGATAATAAAGACAGAAAAATGGTAAATATATGATCTCTATACAAGAGAATAATTTTTAAGTATATTGCTTAGGAGACTAGAACAATCTGATACTACCTAGGATTCATTCTTGGGACCGGGACACAATGAAGAGGGCAGTACCAAAATTGCTTGTGCTATATGATTATATAAGGCTGTGTTAAATAGAGCATTGTTCTTACATGGAGTGTAAGGAAATTTGAATCTTGGAGTATACAAATATTTCTACTTGTTCCTGTCACATGCAGGGGTATGGGTCCTAAACAGACAGTATGGTGAGCCTAGTGGCTTCCTTGTTGATTTTACCCCATGATGGAGATGGGTACATTAGGCTATCAGAGCTTAATAGCTCCATACAATAAAAAATTCCCAGATAACTCTATTTTATCTGATTCAGCGTTCACCAAATAACCCACTTAAAGTAATTGTCATTCCACATACATTTTCTGATAGGAGATAAAAGATTCTGATCAGATGAAAGGATCATTTGGCTGTTATCACAAGTATTGATAAATAGCTTTCTACTCAAATTTTATCAGTCTTTTACGACTTTTGGTTATTGTGAATTAGTCATCAGTTGCACTGAAAAACAACAAAGAAAACCAAAATGTTGCTGAACCAGAACCTTGACCTGTGGTGAACCTCTTAAGGTACGCTGCCTACAGTTTTCATTCTGAACAGTTCAGAAGCCTCACCTTTTGATTTGAGAGTGCATCCCGGGTTTGCTATAATCTCATAATGTCACTGATGCAAATAATACTAATAGCAATAAATATTATCTTACAACTACTTCACACTTAAAATTGATCCATCCTGGATTAAATGCCTTGCACAAATTTTCTTCCTTTAGTCCTCATAAGACACTATGAACTAGACACTGTAGAAATCCAATTTTCAGATGAGGAAAGGGAAGCTTAGCGAGGTTAAGTAACTTGCCTAATGCCATATAACTAGAGAGTGATGGAACTCTGACTTGCTTCTTTTACCTAGAGAAAGTTTTATAAACTTAACTAAAAATCTAAAACTTGGGACTTAGCATCAGTTTATCTGTAATGCTCATGGATTTTCCTAACTTTGTGTTAGTTTAGTCCTCAAGCTGGCTTCTATCACAACAGTAAAATGATTGTCAGGAGCTTCCAGGGGCTACAAGTCTCCTGGGTCACCTCCAATGAAAAAGGAGACCCTGTTCCAGGAGTTCTTTTAGAACAGTGAAGAAGTTTCTTTTCCAGATATCCTCAGGAAATGTCTTATTGCCCCCAGCTGAGTGATGTGTCAAGGCCTGAATACATTTCTATAACCATGGGGATTAACTCAATCAAGGTTAAGCCGGAGGTACAGTTAGCATCTTGTAAGCCACAAGAATTCCTGCTACATCCAGGCAACCAATAGTTATATACCACACACTTATAGGTATAAAATCTTGTTCTCAAAGTGTGATTTAATGAATAGTTAGGCTGGAGTCCTCCCCTCAATAGAACAATGTAATTTATGAAAAAATTCAGTTATTTAAAGGACATTTTATGAGGTTGAATAGCATCCTCCCTTTTCTCCCCAAATTTATGTCCACCCAGAACCTGAGAATGACATTATTTGGAAATAGTCTTGGCAGATATAATTAGTTAAGATGAGGCCATATTGGGTTAGAATGGGTCTAAATCCAGTGAGAGGTGCCCTTTTACACAGGCCATGTGAACACACAGATACACGGAGAAACACAGAAGAAGGCTTGTGAAAGTGGTGGCAGAGATTGGACTTACACCGCCTCAAGCCAAGGAACATCAGAAGCCACCAGAATCTTGAAGAAGCAAGGAAGAATCTTCTCCTGAAGAATTAGGTAAAAGCGTGAGCCCGCCAGAACTTGATTTCAGATTTGCAACCTTCAAAACTACAAAGAATACATTTCTGTTTTGTATAGTCCACCCAGTTTGTGGTATTTTGTTATAATAGCTCTGGAAACCTAATACAGATACCATGACAGATCTCTCCAACAGTTATGCAATGGGAGAATATATCTGAAATTTAAAACTGACAAACCCAACAAATCAATAAGAAAAAACTAAGCAACAAATAAATAAAAGATTTAGAATAGACAATTTGTATAAAATGAAACAAAATCAAATATTGGAGATGCTCAAAATAATTAACAATCAGAAATGCAAGTTAAAATATCGCTTTTCAATGATTAGCCTAGCCATAATTTTAAAAGATAGATGTGTCAACTCTTGACTGATATTTGAGGATATAAGAACCCATATGTCCTGTGGAGGGAGTGTAGACTGAGCCAGCCATTCAGAGAGCAATGTGGCAATCTTTACTGAAATTAAGTATATGCATACACTTTGACCTATCAGTTCTGCCACTGAATGTATGAGCCAAAGAAATTCTTACATAAGATCATAAGGGAACATCTATGAATGGAAATGTCATTGAAATAATGTTGTTGGTCAGAGTTGGAAGCAACCTGGTGTCTATCATTGAGAGAGTAGAGAGGGGCTATGGACTGAATGTTTGTGTCCCTCAAAATTTATATCTTAAAATGTTAACCACCAATATAATGGTTTTAGGAGGTAGAGCTTTTGTGAGATCATTAGGTCAGGAGGGTACTCGTGACTTTATAAAAGGGACTTTGGAGAGCTTTCTTGCTCACCTTCTACCATATAAAAACACAAGAAGTTGGAGGTCTGCAACATGAACAAGGGCTTCACCTTAACCCATCCATGCCACCACCCTAATCTGACTTACAGCTTCCAGACCTGTGAGAAACCAGTGTTTTTTTGCTAAAGTCATCCAGTCTATGGTACTTTGTTATGATGACTTGGACTAACTAAAACAATGGATAAAGTGTGATGATTATATATCATGGTAGCTTGCCATGTGGCAATTAGAAACGATCAATCAGACACAACAATGAATGGATATTGATAAGATGTCTGTAAAAAAGAAACACAATGAAATATATCATACAGTACTACTTATTTAATAACATCTGTCCACTAATCAGAGCACATTTTACAAGAACACATAAAAAAAGATTCAATAAACACAATAGAATTGTCACCTGTCAAAATCGTGGATATGAGTAAGAAGGAAATAAGAAAAGGCCTCACATGGATCAATATTATAGTTGAATTTTGAATACTGTGGAGAATAGGGGCACTGACACCTTGAGCACTTGCAAATACATCTTTAGCTTTTGACACCACCAAAACTTAACTACCAATTGCCTGCTGTTGACTGGAAGCCTTACCAATAGCATAAACCATTAGCACACATTTTATATATGTATTATATACTGTATTCATACAATAAAGCAAGGTAGAAAAAGGAAAATGTTATTAAGAAAACTATAAGGAAGAGAACATATTTTACTATTCATTAAGTGGAAGTGGATCATCATAAAGGTCTTCACTGTCATTGTGTTCATGTCGAGTAGGCTGAGGAGGTAGAGGAGGGGTTGGTCTGGCTGTCTCAGGGGTAGCAGAGGCAGAAGAAAATCTGCATATAAGTGGACCCACAGAGTTCAAACCTGTAGTATTCAAAGATCAACTCTACTAGGCATTTTTATTTTTTTGCCATTCATTTTTTTTGAAAAAGACATTTAGAAGTGAGCTCAGTGTATAATCAATGCACATTTTTACCTCATTCTAGGGTTCAAGTGTATTTTTTGGTTTTCCCTTTTCTCTGTTGTTCCGTCTCCTTTACTTTCCATCTTCTGTCACCCCTACTTCTTCAGTGTTAATATTCCTCAGGGTCCATTCTTGGTCCTTATTTTTTTGTTCTACAATTATTTCCTGGGAATTTGAGTCATGTCTACATCTATCTACATCTAGCTTCCACCTTCCCCACGATCACTGATCTGCAATATTATGTGTTCTACTCAGCAGGAATGATATTGAACCCATATTCTCTTCTTTGTCCTGCAAATGCGGTCTTTTAAAGTGATATTATCTCAATATCTCAAGCAAATTTGGAAACATCTTAGAGTTCTCTCTTTTTTGCACTCCATATATCAAATCCTATTTATTATACTTCAGAAATACCACTAAAGCAAGCTTCTCTTGATATCTTTACAGTCACAGAAAGTCACCAAAAGGCTTTAAGCACAAAAGTGGTATAGGTAAACTGCTTCAAGAATGATTGCTATGCATGCAGCAAGAGGAATCTATTGAGAAGTATGGAGACAGGCTGAGAGTTATTAATGAAATCCAGGAAAGAGACTGTGGATGATTGAACTAAGGTGATGGCAGTGGAGACACAGGGAAATTAATTCCTTTCATAGATAATTTGGTAATGGACTTGATATGAGTGGTACTGAAGCTACAAAGAGCTGTGAAGGGTTAGTCTCAAGTTTCTGTCATAGCTACTGGGTGATTATTGTGCAATTTTCTAAAGAGAATTGGGAAGGAGTAATGGTTGTCTTGGGGGAAAGATTGTATGACTGCAGTTACGGATATGTTCTACTGAAGGAATTTTGGTATAAAAGTTGAAGTGTTTATAAATACTATAAATAGATCCGATTTGAAGAACCGAGGCCCAGGCTATTGATACAAATTTGAAAGTGGTTAGAATATTAATGCAGTTGATGCAATGGGGGATGGCACACCCAGGAAGAAAGTGGAGTGTAGGAAACACTCACATTTAACAGTCGGTAGAAGGCATTCGCAAAAGAGACAGTGAATGAAATACACTACAGAGCGAAGCCCGAGGAAACAGTCTTCTCTGCTTCAAGTCTGTAAGTCTGTCCAGGAGTGTCAAATGTTGCTGAAGGGTAGCAGGATGAGTGCTGAAATTAGGTCCATGGGATTCACCACATATGGATCACTTGAGTAATGTTGGATGAATAGAATTTAGGTTTAGGACTAAGCGGGAGGTGAGATAATGGTGGCAGCAAGTCTAGACAACATTAGGAAGTTTGGATAAAGAAAGGAAGGAAAGTATATAAAAGGTAGTTGGAATATTATGTAGGATCCAAGGAGTGTTTTTGTTTCATTTTGTTTTGTTTTAAAGATGTGAAGCAAGCTGTTTAAATGCTTATGGGTAAAATATCCTAGGGATTTTATTTTAAAACCTAAGAATTTGATTGCTACTTACATGTTTCCACATGGCATGATAATAATCTTCTTACAAGTAAAACTCTGTCAGTAGATGTTTATTCCCTTAAAAGGAGGCATGATGTGTTGTTTGCTTTTTGTTATTCTCATTGCTCAGCGCTAAACCAGAACCATTATATGCAGTCAATAAATATTATTAAGAAATAATCCTCATGCCTGTAATCCCAGCACTTTGGGAGGCTGAGGCAGGCGGATCATGAGGTCTGGAGATCAAGACCATCCTGGCTAACACAGTGAAACCCCGTCTTTATTGGAAAAAAACAAAAAAACAAAAAAACCAAAAGTTAACAGGGCGTAGTGGCACGTGCCTGTAGTCCCAGTACTCAGGAGGCTGAGGCAAGAGAATTGTTTGAACCTGGGAGGTGGAGGTTGCTGTGAGCCGAGATCACGCCACTGCACTCTAGCCTGGGTGACAGAGCAAGGCTCTGTCAAATAAAATAAAATAAAATAAAAACATCTCAAATAAAATAAAATATAATGATAAAATATAATAAAATAAAATATAAAATAAAATATCCCTGAGTCTAACCAGATCCAACTAGTGATCAGCTCATCACTTTTCCAACAAACTTCTAATGTGAATGAAAACAGGTGGGACACATTGGTAATTATTACATTAAATTAACTGATATCACAGTTGTTAGTTTAAAATAAAGCAGACTTTTCCTAAGGTATTAAGTTTCTTCTGCATGTGAGAGAACTGTTATATTATACCAGTAGAGTTCCTCCTTTTACTTGTGAAAATAAGTAACCTAAAAAAAGAGATTGAACAATGGGAACTGTAGGCTGGTATGGGTGGGGAAGAGAGAAATAATTTAAAAACCTGAATACAAATTAAAGAGTAAGAAAAAAAAAATCTCTTTCCAGAGAAAAAGGTATCTGTTTTTTAAAAATAGCCATCAGCAATATTTAAAAGATAATTATTCTTCATAGTCATTTTATAAAATGTTATTTCTTTCAAATTATCTTTGTGATTTATTATCTTAGTTATACATCTTCCGTGTTATGTTCTCTCCCTTTAACCATTTTTTTGTATTACATGTAAACATTTTAAAATATTATATGCCTCTTTTATATTTTGATTGCCTTTTTATGTAGTGACTGCTTCACGGTATTTAAAGGTTATTATGTGATTTAAACAAGACAAATGTTTCCTAGTTTTTGCTAATTGCCATTTTAAATTTAACTTATTAACATGCAATTAACTTAAAAATTTTTATCACTATTATTGTTCAATACGGTACTGTAACATGCTGGGCATCTTCCATATTTAAAACAATCATTACTGTGGTGTCTTAAGAATGAAATATAGTCTTTGTTACTTAAATAGGTGTGAATTGATATTTCCTCCCTTCCTAAAACCTTTCCAATTCTTGCAAATGAACTCTTCACTACTCAGGTAATTTCTTACATCTCGACTTTAGGAAATTAAAGTTAGTTTTATTGAATTATTCTAAGTACTACAATTTCAACATGCAGAATTTATGAGTATTACAAAATAGTCAAACAGCTTAAAAATGCTTTTCTTTAAAAATTTCCACCTATATTGATTTTTTTTGTACCTTGTGAGTAAGATATTCAAATAAGAAATGTGCTTTTTTCTTTTGTTGACCATTTAAAATTGTTTTCCTCTGCAATTTTTTGAAGACCGGGTTTGAGAGATGGCACTACCTTGTTAGGTACAAAGGGTGCATTAGCTATTTGGCTCTATTTCTAACTGCTTTTCCTTCTGGGTCTTAAAAAAGACCTTAAAGTTTCTCATAACATTTGTTTGAAATGTAGATCATAATTATTTCAGCTTGTAGTCAACTTGTAGTAATAACTGATAGATTGCAGTCTGAATTGTGTTAGTAAATTTTGTTTTTCCTGACAAATTTCCTAAGGTCATTTTTATTCCTAAGTGATATTTATGGAATTGTAATAATAAATATTAAACATATATAGAAGCAATAAAATGAAATGCATAGTAAAATTCTAATTGCCTCAACTGAATCATTTTGTCCAACAAATACTTATTAAACATGGACTGTTTGCCAGGCATCATTCTATACACTGACAAAATGATGGTGAACAATATAGATATAGACCAATATTCTGCCCTCTTTAAGTCTTTGCTGTTAGTGAAGAGAGTAAGATAATAAATAGGTGAAAAAAAATGGAAATGTAATTTTGCATAGCTGATGAAGAAAGTAATAAGGAGACATAATAGAACTTGCCTATTTGGGTGGGGAATGGTGGATAACACAATCAAGCAATCTCTCTTCTCTAAAGAAGGGACTTTTAAACTGAGACCTAATTGATGAAAAGCAAGCAGTCATGCAAAAAGCTGAGGAGGAGCAACCTGGGCAGAGAAAATAGCAAATTCCAAGGCCAGCTTGACTGGATCCTGTTTGGTAGGAGAATAAGGCCAGTGGTATTGGCAAGACACAGAGTTAAATTAAGAACGTTTTTCTTCTTAATTGAAATAAATCACAAATCAATTACTTAAACAATGTGCAATTATTTATTTTAAACTCCCTATGCATTGAGCGAGTCCCTTGGGAGATAGAAAATAGTAAGTTTCTTTTGAAAATAATTTTCAAATATTTCAAATCTACAGAATATGCAGAGACTAATAATATAATTAATGTTCACCAGATTTAAGAGACTTATCCTGTTCATATTTGACAGTACTTCTTGAGATTCCTTTTCAGAAATAAAATGTTACAGATATACTTGAAACTTTTTGCACACCTTTGCTTATGCTATTCCCTTTCCTTTTAAGAGGCAAATTACCACTGAGAAGTTTACATTTTTATAAACTGTCCTTTCATAATTGTATTAACTGTTCTTTTTGGCAAGATATAGGCATAGAGAGAGGGGCAAAACCCAAAAATATGACTCATATCCCAAAATGCCATTTAATCATCATTTAAGCAAAGGAAGAAGAATGTCAAGACAAAGAAGCACCCACCATATACTTCCTGAACTTCATTTCCTCCTTTCATCCAGAAGTACATTATCCTGACTTTAATAATCCTTGCTTTCAAGCTTCTTTATAATGTTCTCACCAATAAGTTACCTTTGCCTGTGTTATGTATAGTCTATGTAATTGTATAGTCTGCAGAGATTTTTGTCTGGCTTATTTTCTTCAACATATTTGTGAAATTCATCTATGTTGTTACATTACATATCATTGCAGTTTGTTAATTTTCATTGCTGTAAATATTTGTTTGTATGCGAGTAATACTATCTGCTGTCCTTTCTGATGTTGATTGTTATTTGGATTTCTTTCATCTTTTCGGTTATTACAAGGAACACAGCTATACATATTCTTATACATAATTCTTTGTTGCATAGGTACTCTCGTTGTTGGATATGCACCCAGTAGTAAAATTGTTAATTCATAGGATATGTCTGTCTTGAAATTAGTAGAACCTTCTGAACTGTTTTACAAAGTGGTTGTGCAAATCTACATTTACATCAGCAGTGTAAGAATTTTTTATTGTTCCATGTCCTTACCAACACTTGATATGTCAGCTCTTTTAATTTTAGCCATTCTGGGGAATGTTTATTTTATCTGTCTCAGGTTTTAATTTGTATTTCTTTGGGACTTATGTTCTTAAAGTCATTTTCTTATGTTTATTGACCATTTAGATATCCTTTTTTATAAAGTGTCTGAGTCTTATTACTTCATTTTATTTTATTATTTTTTGAGACAGGATCTCACACTGTTACCCAGGCTAGAATGCAGTGGTGTGATTATCACTCACAGTAACCTCACATACCTGGGCTAAAGTGATCCTCCCGCCTCAGCCTCTCAAGTGGCTAGGGCTACAGGTGTGTGCCACCACAACCAACTAACTTTTTAATTTTTTGTAGAGATGGGGTTCTCACTATGTTGAGCAGGCTGGTCTTGAACTCCTGGCCTCAAGTATCCTCCTGCTATAGCCTCCCAAAGTGCTGAGTTTGTAGGCAGGAGCCACCATGCCTGGTCTTTTTTCTCATTGATGTGTAGGATTCTTCACACTTTTTAGATAACAAATTATAGGTTACTAGATATTGAAACTATTTTCTTCTACCCTGTAAGTTGTCATTTTTCTCTCTTAATGATGTCTCCTGATGTTGCCCAAATTATCACTCTTTCCCTTACAGTTAGTACTTTCATGTTCTGTTTAAGAAGAGCTTTCTTATTCCCAAATCATGCACCTACGTCATCTTCTATAAATTTTATTGTTCTTTCACATATAGAACTATAATCCACCTGGAATTGAGTTTGTAAAATGTTTATTTTTGTGAGCAGTGTAAGGTAGATGTTAAGTTTTACTTATTCTCATTGTGTGAGTAGCCATTGTCTCAGCATTGTATGTTGAAAAGACTTCCTTCACTGCCCTGCCTTTACCTGTATTGTAAATCAAATGTCCTTATATATGTGTGTTAGTTTCTGCTCGTTCTGCCCCATTGGTCTGTTTATTCTTTTGCCCATACCACAGTATCTTACTGTAGCTTTATCATTTTTGATATTTGGCAAGGCGCTTCTCTCTTCTTGCTCTTTTTTTTTTTTTTCTAAAGATTGTTGTGATTGTTCTTAGTTTATACACACACACACACACACACACACACCAGTAACTCCACACACACAGATTTTAATTGAGAGACTAAAATTATAGGCATATTTGGAGATATGTGATATCTATATAATAAGTAATTTTTAAGTTCACAAACATGGTATATTCTTTTATTTAAGCCCTCTTTAAAATTAAAGAATTTCTAAATGTGCCATTATTATTTTAGAGTTTTCCAGGTAGAGGTCTTTTTCCTTCTTTGTTAGATCTGTTTATTCCTAGGTATTTGCTATTTTTGATGTTATTGGAAGTGTTCTTTTTAAAATTCATTTTCTAACTGTTACTAATAAATGGAAATGTAGCTGATGCTACATTGACCTTGTATTGAGAAATCTTAGTATTCTTGGTTATAAATTGTAATAGTTTTTAATATAATCTTTTGGATTATTGACAAATATCAGTATATCTTCTTCAGTTCTAATCTTTGACTGGAGGTTGTCATATCAGATATCTTTGTATTATTTCTGACATCAGAGGAAGTTTATAACATTTTACTATTGTTTTCATTAATATGAGTTTATCAGAGAAACAATTTGAGTTCTTATTTTTCTTCACACATCATTAATATTTTTCATTTTGAAAAATATTTTTACTGGATATAGATTACTATGTTAGAAGGTATTTTATTTTCAGCCATTTTCACTTGAAAGTAACATTCAGTTGTCTTCTGGGCCTTGTTGTTTTTATAGAAAGGTCCACTGTTAGTTACTCCTTTGAGGGTAAAATTCTGTCTACCCTGTCTCCTAGCTTTCGCTACTTAAGGTATCCACTTATGTTTTCAGCACTTATTCTATTATGTTATTAGGTACAGGGTTTTGTTTTTGTTTTTGTTTTTCATTTGTGTCCTTGGGATTTATATGGCTTTTTTGATCTCTGGATTAAGGTCTGCAGTTTTAGAATCTTTTAAATTAAATAGTTGTTACACTTTTCTTCTTCTTTATCTCAGGAACTCCAATTACATGTATTTTAGATCTTATCACTGTTTTCTCTTTCTCTGTTAACTTTGATTCTTCATCTTTCTCTCTGTTTTCCTCAGGCCTGATAACTCCAACAGCTGTAGTATCATTTGACCTATTTGTTTCTAGTAGTTTTCATTCAGGCAGTTTTGTTCCCTTTGGTGCCTGGTTACTTTTTATTATAGATTACTATACTCAAAACTGTTTATAGATATTCTTATTCAGAGAGAACTTGTGTTTGTACCTATAGGTGTCTTGGGGATACTAGCAATCATAGATCAACCTAAACAATTTCCAGAATTGACCTGCTTCAGGCAAAACTGCCAATTTCTACAAGGACCTATGTACTTTTAGCTTACTATACTCTAAGGATGAAGAATCTGGGGGATCCAGTCCAAAGCTTCTAGATCCACCAGCTTTCCTGACCTGCCCTTTCCTGGGGGATCCCTGGACCCCAACTTTTGTTTCACTAGCACAGCAAACCTCTTAAGAGAAATCTTCTATTATTAGCAAATGCCCTTGACATGAAGAAGCTGAAATTCTTTTCTTTTTCCAGACTTCCTTCTCCCTTGGTTCTAGGTCCAGTAACTTTGCAATATTTTCTTGTCTTCTCTATTACCATACACATTATAAAAACATTTTCTACAATTTTTTTCCCTGGTTTTCCTCAGTGGAATAATTGGTTTGAGGAAGTTAAAGTTTGCTGTATTCACAGTTCATACCATGTACCATATGCTTCAAAACTTGAGTATCTATTACATACCAGAACCTAATCTGGAGATTTGGGTTATATAATTGAAAATTAATTCTTCATAATTGGAATTTTATAATCTGTTTATTGAAAGTATATTTTAAAATCAATTGAAATTTTACAAAGTATTATGGATAAATAAGGAAAATAAGGGAATTTGGGAAATATGACCACTACTTTCACAACTGTTATTTGAAGTTTATAATAATCCTGGAATATAGGTAAGCATTCATAGATGGAAACTGATTATCGGAGATCATAAATACTCCAGCAAAAGTGACAGATTTAGTGACTAGTTAGGAAATGGCAGGAATTAGAACTCCAGTCTATTTTTGTCCTTAACATTTCATTGCCTCTCCTGACTTGGAAGATAATTACTGAGCGTGCTAAATATCTTTAATATAAATTCTCATTCTTCTGCCAAAACCATGACCATGTAACTGTATTATGGGAGATGAAAAATTATTATTAATTTTTCTAATAAATGTTGAAGTTGAGGCATAATTAGGTTGGATATTAGAAAATTTTGGAAAGGAAATAGAAAAAGAAGGACATAGTTTCAAATCTGGCTTTGTCACTCATTACCTGCATGACCTTGGAAAATTTAAGTTCCTTAAATTTGTATTTCTAAGCTTTGGACTAACATGCAAATCTCCACAGGGGAACATGTGAATTATAGGAATTATATTAGATAATACATGAAAAGCACTCCAGTGTAATGGAGAGTTTGGCTTATCTTTGTCTGGTTTCTGGGAGGCAGCCTCTTAATCCTTGGGACTGTTTTCAAGTGAGAGGAATATCTTTGTTATTCTTGGTAGGTCCTGATAGTTTATACTAACAAGGTGACTTATGGTAGACCCCTAGATATTTAAAGCTAATGAGATGACTCAGGATGGGGGCCGATCACAGAGAAATACTAACCATGTAAACAATTGGGACTTTCAGCCAACAAACATATGAGAAAATGTTCATCATCAGTAATCATAAGAGAAATACAGATCAAAGCCACAATGAGAAACCATTTCACACCAGACAGAAGGGTTTTTGTGTTGGCAAGGCTACAGAGAAAAGGGGACATTTATACACTGTTGGTGGGAATGTAGATTAGTGCAGCCACTGTGAAAGTGGTTTGGAGATTTCTCAAGAAACTGAGAATTGAACTACTCTTCAACCTAGCAATCCCATTACTGGATATATATCCAATGGAAAATTATTATATCAAAAACACATGCACCCATATTTTCATCACAGCATTATTTACAATAGAATGTGTTACATGGGTTGACATGAAATTAACCCTGGTTTCCATCTATAGTGGATTGGATAAAGAAAATATGGTACATATACACTGTGGAACACTAGCCATAAAAGAGAACAAAATCATGTCCTTTGTGGCAACATAAATGCAGCTGGAAACCATTATCCTAAGTGAACTAACACATAAACAGAAAAGTGAATACCCCATGTTCTCACTTATAAGTAAGAGTTAAACACTGAGTACTCATGGACATAAACATGGGAATAATAGCCACTGGAGAATACAAGAAGGGGATGGGAAGGGGATAAGGATTGAAAAAAACTACCTATTGGGTACTATGCTGACTACATGGGTGACAGCTTCATTTTTTCTGCAAATTTCAGCATCGCACAAAATACTTTTGTTATAAACCTGCACATATACCCATGTACCCCCTTATTCCAAAATAAAACTTGAAAAAAAGAAAAACAATTGGGATTTTGAGTCTTATAATGTTAGCCTAACCTCCAGGAAGAATTCAGATTGGAGACTGAATTCAACCTCATGGTCAATGATTCAGCCAATCCTACCTACATAATGGCTCAATACAATCTCTAGATCCTGAAGCTCAGGTATATTATCTGTTCTCTTGCTGCTAATAAAGATATACCTGAGATTCGGTAATTTATAAAGGAAGGAGGTTTAATGGACTCATGACTGGGGAGACCTCACAATCATGGCAGAAGGTGAAGAAAGAGCAAAGGGATGTCTTACATGGTGGCAGGCAAGAGAGAGCTTGTGCAGGTGAACTCCCATTTATAAAACCATCAGATCTCATGAGACTTACTACCATGAGAATAGCATGGGAAAGACCTGCCCCCATGATTCAATTACAGTGCTTTTGGTGGATTGCCACACGTAGATGTGTTGGGATATGTCCTGACTCCAAAATGAAAGACAATGGATGCTTTGCATTTAGGATACCACAAACTTGCCCTGTGCATCTATTGCTTTGGATGGTCTGATTTGGCTGGTTCAGTTTTGCTACGATAAAACTGTAAATGTAAGAACAGTACTTTCCAAAATTCCGTAAATTAAGCCAGCAAATTATTGAAACTGAAAGAGTAGTGAGAACCCCTGAATTTATAGCCATCTGGTCAGAAGTGAGGGTGGTGTATGGGCCTTTGAACTTGTGCTGGTGTCTGAGGTGGGGACAGTCTCTTGTAGGACTGTTCCCTTAACCTGTGAAGTTTGGCCTAACTCTGGGTAATTTGTGTCAGAAGTCCTTACAATCACTTATGGTGTTCAAGTAATAGGTGGTATCTTAGTTGGTACCATAATTAGTAATAAATTAATATAAGAATATAAGAATAGATACACAGTCACTGCCACATTATGAACTTAAGTTCATAAATGCATATGTTAGTGAATAATTAGTGAATTGCTGAAAATAAATTTCATACAGTTAAAACATATAATCACTGAATATTTAAAAACCTGTACTCTTGGGTGGTTTGAGTGACAAAAGTTTGAAAACTGATCTTCCATTATGTGATATCATGTTAATTACAAGAGTAATTCTTCTGGGATTGCCTTCTTGTAAACTAGATTTTTAAAGTCTTTATTTGAATTCGTGTCAAGTCCTTAACATTCATGAAGAAACTTCTCTGTGTTAAGCATAATGCTTAGACAGAGATATAAAGTCAAATAAGACAAGATCTCTTCACTCCAAGGCTCATTATCTAATGGGAGAAGCAGGCATATTAATTTGCAACTCTAATAGGGTGGACTGAAATCAGTGTTTTAGCAGAGTTACAAGCAAAATGCTATGGGAGTACAGGGGAAGAAAATAATGTCAGATAATAAGACTCTCCTAAAACAGGCTTATATTCTTGATGCAAGGCAAGCATTGCAAATGAAATTCTACTTTAACATGCTGTTAAGATTTTCTTCCCTTTTCTACTATGCTACACATGTTCAAGTACATCATAGATTCTTAATCTGTGGTTCTCAGGTAATCTGTGATCATTTTTCCTTCTATTGCTTTTCTCCTACTTTGAAAAATTGAGGTGGAAAGATCCTTATTTATTCTCAATTATATTTTACAAGTGTAATTAAACTACAAACAAATGACAGGAGAAAGGAATATAATGATGCAATGGATACTAGTTATCCACTCCATGATTTGTTGTTGATGAAAAATGAACGTATTTGACCCACCATTATAATTGGGAACATAGATCTTTGTTTACAACAGGCTAGTTTAAGATGGAATATGTCAAACTTGAGAGGGAATGGTGGTCAAAAGCTGCAGTGCTTCTGGTGTGATCATATTCCTGCAAATAAAAATAGGAAGCCACAAAGCTAGAAAAATGTCTTACATTGGCCATCTGAAAATAAACTCAACAATACTAGTGAATTTTATGAAAATGCTGTCAATTCAGTGCATCCAAGCATAAGGATCAGACTGTATCATGTTATATTCTTATGAACTGAATGTTTGTGTCCTCCCAAAATTTATGTATTGAAACCCTAATTCCTAATGTGATGATATTTGGAGATGGTGCTTTTAGGAGGCAATTATGTCATCAAGTGGAGCTCTTGTGTTGAGATTAGTGCCCTTAGAAGAAGAGACATGAGAGGGCTTGCTTCCCTTCTCTCTCTCCACCGTGTGAGGATATAAGAAGAGAGCCACATGCAAACCAGGAAGAGTGACCTCATCAGACACTGGATCTGATGGTGCCTTGATCTTGTACACCTGTTTTTAGAACTATGAAAAATAATTTCTATTATATAAGCCATACAGTCTATGCTGAGTAAGGCACAGGCCTATAATTGGACTTTTCTCTACATCTCCAGATTTATTTTTCAGAAGCATTGTAATCATGGCCTTTACTTTCTAGTCTTGCTTTTCCCAGAAGGGAAGAGGTATTTCCAAGGTGTTATGCATTCTCTGTCTAGAATGCCCTTTACATGTTGGTCAGTCCGTTGGCTCCTCTTTGAATCTTTTCTTTCACCTCTTAGAATGAACTCTGCAGTAGGGGGCTTACAAAATAGCTCTCAGTGGTACCCACCTTCTGGCATGCATTCTCTTGTACAATGTCCTCTCCTTGAGGCTGGATTAGTAACTTGCTTCCAACAAATAGAATACAGGAGATGTGTTGGGATAACATATCTGACATTAAGTTTATAAAACTTGTACTCTCCTATCTGCTTAATTCTGATTCCACTTCTAGCAGTTTCTCTGGAGTGTGGTGATTTTCGCTGGGAGAAAGCCCTAGAAAATCCATTTGAAAGTTCACATGTGCTAGGCTTTTCCATTTCCTTCAGACTTTCCTTGAATTCATTTATTTTATTCATTTTCTGTTATTCTCAATTAGTTCTGTGTTGCTTTCCAGACTCTTGGCTATTTGGAGGTTCTCTTGTTCTTGGATTCATCAGGCATCCTTTTATTTCCTTCGGCTTCCTCCTGCAAGACCAGTATCATGCAGGTCTTATGGCTATTGAAGGTTTGTCCCCACTTACTTGTATTTTGACGATAGATACCTCATCATTTAGATTTTTCTTTTTTGGTAATGATTGTCCAGTAGTTTTTGGTTTTGCTATCTAGATGCCTGTGGATCTTCACAGATCAAAAAATGATACTTCCACTGCTGCCGGCAATCTAGAATTTCCCACTGGCTTTATCTTTTGATATAAGTACCTTAGTTTTATTCTAGGTAACTAAAACTCTTCTCCACTCTCAGTCCACCAGCTTCTGAAGGTATTGGCTCCATTCCCAGGCTCCAGAGCTGGGTATATGTTTTAAGCCTGGCAAACTAAAAGGAAATTGTATTTTCTAGCAGTGACTGGTTCAATGGTAAACAGGTAACCCCAAAAGACATGGGACTTTTATTCAGATGGTTGAAAAACACATATATTCTATTTTTTACAAATTTGAATTAGTTGGCAACCATGTGCAGTCCAAGAATGATGTAGAGTAGTGCAAAACTAGGGGACAAAGAGAGGCCAAGTCCCTGACAATGTCCTTAGGACCTCTTGATCAAGCTGTCACCAAAGAAATTATGCCCCTATGTTTTCAATTATCTAAGCCAATATACACCTTCCAAAAGTAAATTTAATTGTGGTTTTCTTTCACTTATAACTAAAATGATCCTGAATGACATGAGCTTGTATTCTATGCCTCAGAATTTGTAATTTTTCCTGTGGTTTATGGCATGGCATGTAAAGATTTTTGCATTGGGAAGGAGACAGATTACATCTAAATTTTAGAAAACCACATTAATAATAGTGTCAAAGTTCAATGACAGTAAAATAGCTAAATACAGAGAAACTAGTAAGGATGTTAATTCAGTCATCTAATAAGCAGAAGATGAAGAGTTCAAAGGCAGGCCCTGGCAATAGGAAGGAAGAAAAAAGCAGAGGTGAAACATTTGGAGAAATAATTGACAGAAATTAATCAGCAGTTGGATGAGTTGGATGATGAAAAGAAGGGAAATGAGGAATTGAAATAGAATATTTGGCAATGTTTAAATTGAGGGGTGAGATAAATACTGGTTTTTAATCATGAAATTGTGAGTACTAAGAGAAATGGAAAAGAAAGGGGAGGGATAACTTAGATTTTT
The DNA here is from genome assembly GCF_001604975.1 of Cebus imitator. Classification (NCBI taxonomy): domain Eukaryota; kingdom Metazoa; phylum Chordata; class Mammalia; order Primates; family Cebidae; genus Cebus; species Cebus imitator. Next base: position 133,879 of record NW_016107424.1, on the reverse strand, counting down.
CTTCATAGGTAAAACAATATTTAGCTAAAGATTTATTTCTATATAAATTTATCATAATTATTATTTGTGAGACAGAATCCCACTCTGCTACCCTCGCTGAAATGCAGTGGTGCAATATTGGCTTATTGTAACCTCCGTCTCCTGGGTTCAAGCTATTCTAGTGCCTCAGCCTCTCGAGTAGCTGGATTACAGATGTGTGTCATTGCACCCTGCTAATTTTTGTATTTTTAGTAGGGATAGGGTTTTACCATGTTGGCCAGGCTGATCTCAAACTCCTGACCTCAAGTGATCTGCCTGCCTTGGCCTCCCGAAGTGCTGGGATTACAGGCATGAGCTACCACACCTGGCCTTATTTCTACATTAATGTATTATTATATACATTCTATATTGCAGAAAACTGGTTCTTACAGAACTGTAGTATCCCAAGTTACTAAATGACATTTAAGAATTCAATAAAAATGGAAGACACCTATGTATCAGATGTGTGACAGAATCTTGTGCAACCCAGTAAATTATCCAGATAGAAGAAAATCATTATATAAGGAATAATAGGGAAAAGTGGACGCAGAGGTAGAATTGAGTTGACTCATGAAGAACTAGCAGGAATTGGTTGAATGGAGAGCAGTCAAGAGGGGCTTTCAGATTGGAGAGGCCATGGTAGAGTGATTGTATAAAGTATGATTCAATTCAGGCCACTCTTAAGAGTAAAAGGGGTAATATTAGTAATTACACTTGGACAAGAGACAAAATGAAACTGTCCCGGGAAAACAGACACTCATTGCCCTGTCCCTGAGAAGATGATGTAGGCAATGGCACAGAGGCAGAAATGAATCTGCAGTCATCAAGACACAGAGAAAGTCATGGTTAACATATTTCCGATGAACAAGTTCATAGGCAAGGTAACGGCCTTGACTGCCAGTTAAGGAGTTCTATTTTGCTTTCTGAAGGGTGAAGAACAGATTGGAGGAAGGAGAAATGACTAAGCAAACAGTCTGCTTGTTTGATTGACCCTGAGTGAAAAAAAGCATAAACGAACCAAGTATCCCTTTTAGGTGCAGTTGGGTTGATACTGAAGGAGGCTCTCCAGTGATGCTGCCAGCTCCCAGTATGGATACCATATTGATGTCTCGGAAGGAATGTGAGCTGGTGGAGAGATCCTTGATACTATTACTAGCCAGCCACACTAACTTAAACAAGTCACTTCATCTTTTTATGCTTTACCTAATGCTAGCAAGAGCTTATACTTATTGAGTACTTATGATCTAGCTCTTGGATTATTACATTTGTTACTTGTATGATCTCACTTTCATGAGCTCATGGCAATAATCCTGTAAATGCATGTGCTATTATATTTTGCTTATTTTTTCCAGATAGGGGGAGGCTTAAAGAAACAAAATATGACTTGCTCAACACATAACTTCTAAGAAATAACATGGAATCAAAGTTCAAATCTTCTTGGCCCCCAAGTCCATGCTCCTAACCACATGTGATTTCATCTTCATCTGTGGAAATGGGGATAACAAAGACATGCACAGCCCCTATGGCTGGGCTTTTGTGGGGCTCAGTGAGATAAGATATGGTCAACATAGTGTCCCACACCCAGGATTCCTGTCCCAGAACAAGGGTCTGGGGCTTATTCAGTTTAGCCATGGAATACTGGTAAGGGGATCCTCACTGCCATTCCCCTGCCAGTCCCGGGGGTCCCTCTTTAGGTTTACAGATCTTCTGGGGTACTGGGCTTGGAGATGTTCTAGGTGCCATGTAAAGTCATCACTCCTGTTGGCAGTCAATAGACAAATCACTTCATATACCTGAAAAATGCGTGGGCTTTTTTGCAGGCCAGAGTCTTCTCCTCAGACTCCCAGAGCCCCAGCTGACCATCAGATAAACTTGCTCCTCCTCAGTGATTTCCCTCACCAAACTCTATTTTTTCACATGAATTCTCCCCACATCTAAAACCTTCTATTTTCATTTGCTTTTATACAAGGCCTTGTTTTGCCATTAAACTAGCATCAAGCTAAAAACTGGTTTTATTTCTTTGAAGTTAAGGAAAGCTCAAGCTTCAAACATTTTTAGGAAGTGTGGGGGAAATATATAGGTATACTTTCTAATGCAGCACATAAAAAGATACATGAGCAAAATAGTTGTTTTCATAATAAAGAAGGTTGAATGCTCATACCCTGTCACATAAATAACAGTGCTTTGAAAACTGATAAGTCACCCAGAAATGTAAAGAAATGAAAGAACTGTTGAATCAATCTGAATGTTACTGAAGTATTCTCATTTAGTGATAGTTTTAAAATTTCTTTGTCCATATGAATCACAGAAATTGTGTTAGGCAGATAACAGGCACACACATCTTTTGATTAACTAGAGGAGTCTCTAATAATGAATAATTCTTCAGGTGAGCATATTGGTTAACAAATGTACAATGTAGAACAATACTCAATGGTACACCAAAATTTTATACAAATTAATACTTTATCCGCCTATTTAGAAAGTAACTTATAAGGATAATTGTCCAAATTACATTCATAGTTTCCGTGCATTTTTTTTTGTTAGCAAGAACTGCTATCTTTAAAAGAAAAAAGTTGAACTAAAAAGACATTGAAAATAAAATATCCATTTTTGCCATAGATGTTAAAAATGGAATAATAAAAAAATAAGGTAAAATAAATATTCATGAGTCATGATTCAGCACTTTCACTGGATAGGAAACTGATATACCTCTATGGTAACAGTAAAACTGCCATCCAGGAATGAGTACTTGTATACGTGTGCATATGTGTGTGTGTGTTTTCATGAACATATAATTTCAGAAGCATACAAATAGGAATAAGCAAGAAACTGAAATGAAATGAGCTGCCTGTAAGATCTGTGAGATCAAGTGAAGTAAAGGAAAACAATGGAACAAAATAAAAATCTAATAAACTGATAAAACAATTTCAGAGGTGACCAAAAAAACTTGTATTTATGCAAAAAGAAAACTTCATCCAGGGATAGGAGTTGGAAATTTTATTATGAAAACTGGGGCTTCTCTCTCAAGTCTGTGAGGTAGACCAAAAATTACAAGAATGATGGGTAAATTGATTAAGGCCACAGAGCTAACAGCAGAGCTTCAGCTTTGTCCCATGATATCAGAGAAGATTTCTTGGTCCCAGATTTGCTGATCTGAGTCAGGCAAGGAGAAGCAAAAAGGTGCAACAATTGGATTTAGACAGGTTTACTAACCTTACTAGGTCATCTAGGGTCTGGCTAGCAGGATAAAGGCAAAAAAGTATTGTTTGTAATTTGAGTCCCTCAGGTAGCATTAGGAAAATAAGGAGTATGACTGACTTGAGAATCACATGGCCATGTAGCAGAATTCTCTAGTTACTGCAAGGGAGTTCGGGGAGGTCATGCACCTGGAACTCTGACAGCTGTTGGGAGCAATTGAAGCCCTATGGAGGAACAAGACTGAGCTCCTGTTCTTCACTCATCTTCCCAGCCAGCACCTTTAGATTTGAAGAACTTCCCAGGTCCTTTCATTGGGAGAAACCTCCACTAGAGGGATAAGGAATTCAGGAAGATCCAAATTTTCTGTGGAGCAGAGTGAAATGGGAGAGGTCCCTTATCCCCTTTGCAGGGAATATGACAGGGGTGTGGCTGGCTTCTTTGGTACCCTGCTGCTCATACTCCCAGGGGAGTGTACAGACAGGCAGTTGCAGAGATGGTAGGGAGTGTTTTTGGGCTCTGACCCTACAGCAGGGTCCCCCAGTAAGTGTTTACAATTCCCGGAGCCCAAGTGGGCGTGTGTTACAGTATGCTCTTTCAGCTTTGCTGTCTGGAGGCAGCTTGTGTTAAGCAGCTCAATTAGACCCTCTGCCTTATTGCAAGGACAGAGGGCTTTTTTTTATCCTACGTTCTCTCCGTAGTGTACTGGAAAAATTGGATCACACATGGGCTTGGAGAATGAGTGCAAGGTTTTATTGAGTGGTCAAGGTAGCTGTTAGTGAGATGGATGGGGAGCCAGAAGGGGGATTGAGTGGGAAGGTGGTCTTCCCCTGGAGCTGGGCTGCCCAGCGGCCAGACTCTTATCTGACTGCTCCTGGCTGAATTCTCCTTGGTGTCCACATTGTTCCACTGTCACTGGCCCACCAGTGTCTGTCCATGTATTCTGTTCCTCTCAACAGCTGCCTGTGTCTGTACTGGCTAGGTTCCTGGGTTTTTATTGGCACAGGATGGGGGATGTAGCAGGCCAAAAGGCAACCATTTGGGCATGAAAACAAACACCCGTTCTCATTTAGGTCCATGGGCACAGGCCTGGAAGGGGAGCCTTTGCCAGGAACCCTGCCCTTTTCTACCCAGAACTTCCATGCCCGCCTCCAATATAAATGGAACTTTAGTCCTTGCTGGCCTTTGTGTTACCACTGATGGTTCTGAAAGAGTTGTCAGGAAGCATCATTGTAGAGATGCTGATTCTAGTCTTAGTTCCTTGTTTTCCTTGACTTTTATCGTTATCCAAGTGAAGAACATTGCCCTAAGTTATAATTGTGTCATGGAATATGGATGTTCTGTCAGCATTTTGGTTGAAGCCATTCAACAAATAAGTTCCAAACTTTCCTACATTTTCCTGACTTCTGGGCCCCCCAAGTTTCTAGGAAGTTTCAAACTTTCCCACATTTTTCTGTCTTCTTCTGAGCCCTCCAAGCTGTTCAATCTCTGCTTGTTACTGAGTTCTATATTTTTGGGTATCATAATAGCCATGCCCCACTCCTGGTGCCAATTTACTGTATTAGTCCATTTTCATACTGCTATGAAGAAATATCTGAGACTGGGTAATTTACAAAGGAAAGAGGTTTAACGGATTCACAGTTCCACATGACTGGAGAGGCCTCACAATCATGGTGGAAGATGCAGGAGAAACAAAGACATGTCTTACATGAGGCAGGCAAGAATGCATGTGCAGGGGAACTTCCCTTTATAAAACTATCAGATCTCATGAGACTTGTTCACTGTCATGAGAACAGCATGAGAAAAACCCACCCCCATGATTGAATTACCTCCCACCAGGTGCCTCCCACAACATGTGGGGATTATGGGAGTTACAATTTAAGGTGATATTTGGGTGGGAACACAGCCAAGCCATATCAATAAGTACCTGAATCAGTATCATCTCCTTTGTCACTGATCCTGCTCTTTCTCCTCCCTCTCTCCCTCCCTCCCTTCCTTTCTTCCTTCCTTCTTTCCTTTTTGTGTTTTATGTTCAAACTATAGTCATCTAGTTCTAATTATTTGCTTCTCAGCTTTGAGTCTTAAATCTGGGTTCTTGTCAAAGTGTAGGAGTAGGCTCTGCCTGTTTGCTGAAACTTTAATTATATATTCCTTATTCAGCCATATTTATTTAAGCATTTACTGTGAGTTAGGTATAGCATTCACCCTGAAGATAAAGTGGTGAATGAAATTGACTTAGTCTCCATTTTTGCAGAGCAAAGATTCTAGTTGGAGGGGGGCTTGGGGGCAGATAATTGTCCTTTTGGTTTTATAGGTCCACAGATAGACAGAAATTGTGACCCAGCAGCTGTACTTAATGTATAAAACCCATGTCTCTCATCCTTGCCTGAACCTGATTTAGATAATGGGATTTTGGACACTGAACTGATGTTATGTAGGTTGCCATAACAGGACACTATAATAGAAACCTTGAGAGGAGAATGCATGTATTTTACATGTGGCAGGGGCATACATCATTGGTGGTCAGAAGGTGGACTGTGGAAGACTGACTTTAAGACAGCTCCCATTATCCCTACCTTCTAATGTTTATACCTTTGTATGATCCCCTCAGTTGAGTGTCACTGGGACCTGTGACTTGTTTCAAACCAATTGAAAATGGCAAAGGTGATACTCTGTAATTAAATTTTCTGGTGAAAAACTTCCTTTTGCTAGCAGTCTTATTCTAGAGACTGCCTCCTTGCTGGCTGTGAAGAAGAGGCCCATGGGACCAGGAGCTAAAGGGAGCCTCTAGCTGGCTGTCATCAAGAGCTGAGGTGCAGTCTTACATTTGCAAAGAAATACATTCTTCTAAAACCATAAGTGAGCTTGGAAGTAAACCCTGCCCCAGTCAAGCCTTCAGATATGACCCCAGTCCTGGTCAACAGCCTTAATTGCAGCTTTGCAGAAGATGGTGCTATGCCTTCTTGGATTCCTGACCCACAGAAGCTGAAATAACAAATGTGTGTTGTTTTAAGTTGCTAAGTTTGTTGTACAATATTAGAAAACTAATACAGGGAGGCAGCTAACAAGCATATCAGCAAATAGATACACAGTTTTAAATTGGGTTAAAATATATGAAGAAAATAGGGTAAGACAGATAGTTGAGACAGCAGCTATTTTATATGGGACAATCAGGAAAGGTGTTTCCTGAGGATATGCTATGTTGTCTAAAATGCAAAGAGTGAGAGTGAGTTTGCAATCTTGAAGTGGAATAGAGGGCAGAAAGATGTTTTGGCAGAGGGAATGTTTGATGAAAATACACTGAGATAGGAAACAACTTTCCACATTGGAGGAACAAAATAAGAGCACTGTATCAGCAAGAAGGAAATTTGTGGCCTGAGCATGTAGATTTTTGGGCCCAATAGTAATGAATTTGGATTTCATTGGTAGAGCATTAGGAAGTCTTTGAAGGATTCTTAGCTGGGAGTAATGTGGAAGTATTCTAGCTGCTTTGTGAAGAATGCATTAGAGTTGGAGGCTAGGATGGAGCAAGAATGAAAGTGAGATAGATATTTAGGAAGCTGCTGTAGATGAGAATTGATTATGACCTGTAATGGATGGGACAGAAGAAGACATAAAGGTGTGGAGGTGTGGGCATGAATACCTCTGATATTGTTTGGTTCTGTGTCCTCATTCAAATCTCATCTCGAATTGTAATCCCATGTGTTGAGGGAGGGACCTGGTGGGAAGTAACTGGATCATGGGGGAAGTTTCCCCTATACTGTTCTCATGATAGTGAGTGAGTTCTCATGAGATCGGAGGGTTTAAAAGTGTTTGTAGTTTCCTCCTTGCTCTTTCTTTCTCCTGCTGCCATGTCAAGAAGGTCCTTGTTTCCCCTTTGCCTTCTGCCAGGATTGTAAGTTTCCAGAGGCCTCCTCAGCCATGCAGAACCCTGAGTCATTTAAACGTTTTCTCCTCATAAATTATCTAGTCTCAGGTAGTTCTTTATAGCAGTGTGAAAACGGACTAATACAATCTCTGAGAGATCAGATTGAAGTACAGACTTACCACCATGATGTACAGAGTTCTTTCTGGTCTGGCACATGATTATCTCTCTATCTTCAGCTCCCTCTGTTCTCCCCGAGTGAAGTTCTGCCCTGCTTATTGAACTCCTGCTGAGATTTCCATTCCAACTCTTTTGGAGGCCAATGAGATCTGACTGAACCTCCCTGTTTATTCTGTTGCATATGGTAACCTTCCTAGGCTCCTTCTGTGTACCTTTCAGGTCCCTGGGTACCCACTGTCCCTATCGGTCCAGTCTGCTTCTTTTTGAAGCCCTGGCTTGTTGAAATGACAGCAAGAAAAGAAAAAAGATTAAAGAAACAAGGGAAAAATAAAAGTCATCTTGCAAAACATTATACTAATAAAAATATTCAAGTCATATGTTGGATTTGTCAGTTTCTATGTTGTTATGACCCCTTCTCCTTGTGATGAATTCTGAATATCCCTATTTATTATGTTTAATAAGAGGCAGGGGTGGATGGAGCAGCCCCTGTGCCAAAACAAAGAGAAAAGCCCTTTAATTGATCACATTTACATTCCTAGAAAGAACACGTTTTCAATGTAACCTGGCCTCTGGAACATGAGAAATGAAAAGAATAAACAACTCACTGATATATATCTACAAGGGCTATTTTGTTTCTGACTTTGTTCAGCATATTTTATGGCTTTTGAGGAATAGATATCAATGCATATGGGGTGACTAATCGTGTATAATCAGATAATAGTTTTTATCTCAAATAGACAACAATATGGTCACTTTTTAAAAGAATACATTTCCATTTATTAGTATTTTTTAAATGTATTTGTTTGAAATAACACAAAGTTTTTTACTTTTTAAAAATTTTGAGTTTCACAGAGTGTTACTTAGCCATTGTGAGGCCGTTATTATGCTGTGGCAAGCTGGGAACATTTTCTCTGGACAAGATGCTCCAGACTCTTAATCATGGTGCTCAAGGCCCTTCCTAATGGGCCCAATATGACTTTCCAGCCTCTTGAGCCTCTATGCCCACTCTCATCTGATCCCTGGGGTCTAGCAATGCTGGGTCTTTGTTCCCTCTCACCTATGGTAGTAATTTGTTCTCCTGCTGCTAATAAAAACATAGCTGAGACTGGATAATTTATAAAAGAAAGGTTTAATTGACTCACAGTTCAATATGGCTGAGGTGGCCTCAGGAAACTTACAATCATAGCCTAAGGGGAGCAAACACATTCTTCTTCACATGGCTGCAGGAGAGAGAAGTACAGAGTGAAGGTTAGGGAAAGCCCCTTATGCAACCATCAGATCTCATGAGAACTCAGTTACTATTAGGAGAATAGCATGGGGGTAACTCCCCCCATAATTTAATTATCTCCCACTGGGTCCTTCCCATGACACATAGGGATTATGGGAACTACAATTCAAGTTGAGATTTGGGTGATGACACAGACAGACCATGTCACCCACCATCCTTGTCATGTTTATAATTCATCTGCTAATCTTGTTTAGAATGCATGTTATGATTTAGTCGATCTGGAGAAAAGCCAGAAATACCACATTTCTGACAACCTGTCTGGTGCTGCTGCTGCTGGTCTGAGAAGTACCAGGGAGTGTAACTATTTTTTGTTTCTGACCTTACCCTCCAACCTGGCAGATTCCTTCTTCATGGAACCTCTATTCATGGGATAACTCCAACCCATTCTCATACTTTCAGGTCGAATCTTACTTCATGTGAAGAAGTTTTTCCTGTTAAGTGAGAATATTTTCCTACTTTAATGGCTTTATCTTACACTTAGCATGAGATGCATAGTCCTTATCAGGCTTCTAAGGGCCACCTCTCCAACCCCTTTTCATGTCCCTTTCCCCTTCCTTGCTTACCCCACAACACTGGTCTCTTCTCTGTGCCTAAAATGTACCAAACATGCTCTAATCTTAGAATTTTTTTTTAAAAAATTGCTCTCTCCATCACATTTCCTCGTTTCCTTCAGGTCTCTGTTCAAATATCCCCTCCTCAAATAGGCCATTGCATCAGGTGAACTCTACACAAAGCTGCAGTTATGACATTAAAATGAGGACTGAAATCCAACCTCTACTTTGTTTGCTAGGGTAGATTAAGATTAATTAAAATTAATCTGATAGCAGTGGGCATGAGAGCTTAAGAGAGGAAGGGCCTGAAGATAGAGAAATCAGAATACTTGCAGTAAACAAAATGTGAGAAAATAAGAAGCTGGACTGTGTGGTTGCCACGGAAACAGACAGCCAAGCTGATGCCCAAGGAGGGGGTGCATATGCCTGGAGGAAGGTGTGCCTTTTTCTAATGTGCTAGAGGTGTTAAATGGGCTAGCAACTGCTCAGCTCTCAGAGTGGTCTTTCCTGACTATTCAATTTAAAATAGCAGTTCCCTTATTATTCCTGTCCCCCTACTCTGCTTTGTCTTCAAAAAGTAATGACTCATTTTATTATATATCTTATTGATTTTTGTTGATTCTCTTTGCAACTTTGAATGCCAACACAATAAACGGGGAGATATTTTCACTTTTGTTTACTGCAGTATGCCAAGTTCCTAGAATAGTATAAAATAAGTACGCATATAAATATTAATTGAATGAATCAATACTCAGAACTGCCATGAAATGGAATAAGATAAACATAAGCTCAAGTTCTAATTTCTCACTTACTGGCTGGTTGGAATTAGGTGAGTTACCAATCTTCTCTGAAAATATTTTCTCATCTGTAAATGGGAATAACAATAATACATGATTCCTTTGGACGGTGAGGACAATGACATGGATAATGGATATAAAATTCTTAATTTATTGCCTTGTACATAGTGTTTTATCATACCCCATTGCAGTTGTCTTCCTTTTTGGACTTTTCCCCTTGGCTATGAGCACAACATATACTTAAGAAAACCAATTTTAAATAATTCATTCACAAATATTTTAATCGAATGACTACTCTGTGCCAGGTACCCTGCTTGGATATTGGGAATGAACAATACAGAATACAGACATGACTTCTGTGCAGTGAGAGAGACAGACGTAAACAAGGAAGCAAAGCAAATGAAGAAACCTCTTTAACTGTAATAGCTTGTAATATTGCAAGAAATGACATAAAGGTTTATGTCATTTTTATGATGTGATAGATATCTATTGTGACTATGATAGAGTGACCATCTAAATATTGCTTAACGTCTTTGCAGGGTAAAGATGGGTAATACTTGTATTTTTTTATTTTAAATATCCACCAATATCACATTGTATATTCTTAGTAACCTCTTCTTCTTTGCCAATAATATGTGGGATATATGCTGAGGGATCTTGCAATCATTTCTGGAAAATATTTTGAGTAGATTCTTCCTGATCAGTGGATGGAGTGGGATGATGTTCATAGAGTGGTCATTTCCCGTTCTGCCCTTTTAGAGTGACCCCTTGACATGCTGCACTCTGGCTTTCCCAGAAATTCTTTGGGAAGGAGTATAATGTGTGATGTCATTGAGGGTCCTGACAGCAAAGAGATGGCACACTCGGGGCTTAACTGGGGACACATTTATGAATAGAATAATCACTGTTGTGTGTGTAGAGTTAAGTAAATGATCAAAGATTATTGTATCAGGGATGGGCTTCAGGGGAAACCATTACCATCCATAGGCTTGAAGGGGCAAGAGGAGAGAATGGGTTGTCGGATCTGGGACACAGCTTGCATCCAGGAAGTAGTGGCTGCTATGATGATGGCAATGCCCATTGAATGCCAGCAGCAGACTGACAAATCAGGTGAGAAGTCAGGAACACCCAATCAAGGTCTTCTGTTCTGTCTTCACATTTTTGTCAGCCATTCTCATTAGCCAAAACAAATTGAAAGCCAGAGAATAAGGAAGCCTGGCTGGTGCAATAGTAAAAGACAACCTGTAGAGAGAACACTATGGAGAAGAGATGATAGTGGATCTGGTGGCTGGAATGAACACAGATCTTCTTCCTCCAAACTGCCCATGCTTCCCTGTGATTTCTGTTTGGTCTGAATCATCCACCTTGACCATCACCTTGAGTCTGAAAGACTCCTTAGTAATCAGAGACCTAAAGATGAATCCACTTAGCTATTCCTATGATGACATAAGATTTCTGAGGTTTTTTTTTTCTTTTTTGTTAGATTTTTGTAGGTATGAGAAGCACATGTATGGCACATAATTAAAAAACTTTAAGAGCCACTGGCAGGGATATACTCTAGTGGATATCAGTGGAAAATGTGAAGAGCAAAGTCCTTAGGATAGAGAAGGTTGCAAAAGCTTTAGATGCGTTAGATGGCATGATTTTTGTCCTATATGTAGGTTAGTAGGGTTCTAGGAGGTGAAGAGAGAATTTCCTGAGCACTCTGGCTAGATCCTTCTCATTTTCTAAGTAATATTTATTTACATCATTACTTCTTTCCTTTCTTCATTCTCATTGTTCATCTTAACAACTCTCTTCAGCTGTTACACCTGTTAAGTCACTCCTACTCCTTTTTCATACCTTCCCTATGTACTTTCAGAAAGCATTATCCTCCCTGTTTCTTTTTTTGATTGACAAGAAAATATATTATTAAAAACTCATGCCATAAACGACTTCTGTTATCTAGTTATTCTTTGACCACTCTTTATATATTAACTAGCAATTTTTATCCTTTCTTTTCCAGACGAGTTATGTTCCATATTATTGAAATGATCTAAAAGATAGGAGATTTTCAGTTACATGGTAAAAATAAAAAATGAATTAAAGTGATATTTCTCAATACCACCAATACAATAAACATACAAGTTAAAAATCAATTTCCACCAAAAATATAGAAAATGAATTTAAGTGATATTCCTCGATTACACAAATACAAGAAGCACACAATTTAAAAATCAGTTATTTTAATCTTTTTTTTAAAATATGCTGTTTTAATAAAACAAAAATAAATTTAGATTTATTTCATGTTTGGGAGCAATACTGAGAACAAAAAGTCTTATGGCATTCATTAGTTCTGTTTTGCTAATGTGGCTTCTTTAATTTGTGTTCTAATTTTAGAATATATATTCTGTATATTAATTTATGCATTTTCCAGTTGTCTTTTCATTACCTTATGTAATGATTGAATTACTCCATTGATTATTACTTTAATTTTTTTATAAGAAAGAAATGTTCAAGACATTATACTACCCTGTATAACAGTTGAAAGAGTTGCTCATTTAGAGTGACATATCAGTTCTGTTTTGCTCTCAACATTTAATGAGAGGCAGTCATTTGAATCACTTTCATCAGCCTGGAGCCTGAATTTCCAAATGTTGCATATAAGTATTCACTGAATTTGTGTTTCCTTCTGGTAGAGATGTTCCTCTGATGGATTTTGCCTGAAGGTATTCATTGAGCAATGGTGGAAATCAATTAAATTATCTTTCCTCCCCATAAAAATGGATGATTTCATAAATGTACAGATTTTTAAAGGAAAATATATTCTAACATTAATGTTTAACTTGAATCCACATTCAATTTATTCTTAATAAGTTGCTTATTCTTTAGGAAGGGAGATGCAATGATTCCACCAGGTATAATAGATAAAATTTCATTTAGGCCAATTCATTTGGTGCAATGGGGAATCTTAATTGTTTGGCACATGGAAAATCTTCCATTGCTTGAGGCCATGGTTAGGAATAAGGCTATGGAAATTCACTCTTTTCCTTTTTCTCCCCCAAGAATGCCATATTGTCATAGTACATTATGGGATAAGCAAGACAAAAGAAATGAATTTGGGAAACTGTAGTCTCACAATACTATAGTTTTTTGTTTGTTTGTAGATTTCAATATAGTGAACTTTTCCATGATAAATTCTAATTATTGCTCTAGACTATGCATAGCAAAAAAAATCTAAAAGATTTGAACAGTTCAGTTTAACAATTGTTTTCTAAGTCCTCATTAGAAAAAAATGCTGAAGAATTTTTGCCTCAAAACCTTTGATTCAAATTAAATCATATTTGTCTTTTTTGTCAAATCTATTTAGAGTAATTTTTCACATTATTGATTTTTGATAGGCTAACTTTGGAGAGTCAGAGTCACAGGATTAAGCTACTCTTGTATGATTGGTGATTCAGCATCAGCATGTAACAGAGCACTCCCTACATATTGTCCCAGTCATACTCCTGATACATTTTTATGACATGAACACTTTGACGGCCTGTGTCTCCTGTTCCAGTCCATTCTTCGTGTTTTTATCAGATAGCACTTTCGCTATCATTTCTCTTCTACAGAACCGTTCATTTGCTTGTTCATTCAAGCAGCAAGCATCTATTAAGTGCCTGCTGTGTGTCAGACATTAAGATGAATGTTAGGATCCAAAAAAACACACATAACATATTTCCTGTCCTCCAGTGTTTCCACAACTCACTGGAGAACACAAATAGTTGAGAAATCATTAGATTAATGGGAGAATTGCTGCATTCTCCCTGTTAAGCGCCAAGGGAGAAAAGAAGAGAGTGTGCGTAACCGTGCCTGAAGATACTGGGGAAGACATCCTGGAGGAGAAAGCATTTCAAGTGAAATTTGAGGCCTACATGAGAATTGCTATAAAGCCAAAGGGAATAAGTATCATATCAGTAGAGAAAAGAAAATGTTAAAAAAAATAACCAAAAAGAAATGGTCGTTTTTATTCATTTCAAAATTTCTCACTTAGTTTTTATGGCCATTTACAAACTGGCCCATTTTTAAAACTAACCACATCTCCTATAACTTCTCAACAGTTAGCTTTTGCTCAGGTAGGTACTCTTTATTGTGCCTGACACTTGTCATTTTTTGTTTTCAAGTTCCATGTATTTAGGCAAAGCCATCATTAACCTGCCATCTCACCAAACCTCTCTGTCAGGACAAGCTCATATCGTGCTTTCCCACTGAAGCCATTCTTTAAAAAAGGGTACCTTCATGGAGCTTCTCTTTTTAGGATCACATTTGCACTCAAGTCAAGTACCCCTTCATTTAGCACTTAATTATTATTTTGTTTATTTTGTAATTGTTATTTATTCTGAGTAACTTGGGAGGTAGCATAGTTTTGGTCTGAATCTTGGTGAAGACTTTTAATACCTAGCATTGGGCATATATTTGCCTTCTTTGTAAAATGGGGATAATAAAACATACCTTGAGGATATTTAGGAAGTTAAAATAAAAATGGTATATGTTTAAAAATTTGCTGACCATGTAGAATTGGAATCACATAGAAACAATGGGAAATATAGGTGAATACTCTACCTATATAAAGAAATTCATCTAAAAATAGGTAGAGATCCAAATGAGAGATGCAAAGAGTTAATAGAGTTGATAATACAATGAAACAATAAGAAATCTTTTTATGGAATATGTTGATTATTTCAGTAACAGAGGTAACAATGAAGAGCTATAGATAAGCAATTAATAGAATGTCTAACTGGTTAGTAATTACAGCTAAAAAGCTTTGTGCAAAGTGAAATAGGTGTACTTTCTAGCACATAACATATTTTCTGGTGTCAGGCCTGATGTAAGCACTCCAGTGTATACATCACTTGATCTTTATTGCTATCCTATCTTATCACTACCATTCTGTGCCTTTGGTAACTGAGGCACAAAGAAGTTGAGTGTGCTGCACAAAATTTTACACTGAGAATGTAGTCATACCACAATTCAAAACAGAAGCTGTTCTCTTAATTGTAGAATGCATCTGCAATCACACCGGCACACACAGCAGTCAGGAGAAGTTAGTTTTTGAATATATAAGAATCTTCTGTGGTTAGGAAATTTGAATTCTAGCTTCTTAAAGTCCCAAACTATGAGCCCTGAGTATAGGAGGCACAATGGTACTACCAAACCAATCAAGCACTGTGAAGCAGAGGATTAACTGTATTCCAAGTCCTGGTACATTGCAGGTATTAAGGCTAATGGAATTGGGTTTTATTAAAGATGACATTAATGTTACTAGATCATGGCCCTAGAAATCCTGAATCCATCTACCATTTCCAGTAAAGTCCCTGAGGAAGATACATAATGAAGGAGGGAGGCCAAGCAACATAACACAGACTAACAAGGATTTAGCCCTAAATTTCAAGAAAGACTTCCGGTGAGTAAGGAGCACATGGAAAGCTCTATTTCCCTGTTTCATACGCATCAATTTCTTGACACTTTGGTCTGGAATGTTTGCCCTGGTTCTTCCATCAGTGTTCAGTCTGAGATGGGAAACCAGCCACTCTCCTGGGCTTGCAGTCTCATCTCTACAAATAAAGCTTCCTAGTGCCCTAGAGGCTACCGAGGCCAGCTCCATATTCATATAGTTGGATGTAGAGAAAGCAATTGCGGGATGTCGTGGCTTAAAGAGGAGGGAAGTCTTTGCCTTAGGTAGGGCAAAGGATGGCAGCAGGCTCTCAACAGATCTTAATTCCTTCTTCCTCACTTTCCTCTTAGGCTGGATATCAACACACTAAATGAGTTATGTTCTTTCTTCATCCTTTGAAGTTTCTAGGCAGCCTAACTTCAAGGTTAATAGCAAAAATTTAGATGTCTGGTGAACTGTTTTAGAATCCTCTTTCTGCCACTCCTTAGCTGTGAGCTTTTAGAAAAGTTACTTAATTTCTCTAAAGTCTGTTTCTTGTGAAATGGGGGTTATAATAGTACTTATAGACTTTTAGTGAAATTCAAAGTAAAAATTATATGAGAAAGCACTGAATATTGTCTGTAACTTAGTAAGCCCGTTAATAAAAGTGATCTATTATTATTGTTATCCATCAAGTTTATGCTCAATAAATGCTTGTTGAGCTCAGTTACTAATTTATCCTCTCTTATGTAAAACAGCTGTCATTGCAGATTTGCAGTTAATTTGGAGTATGTAAAATGACAGACATTTAAAATATTCAACAATAAAGTGAGAAAATGCATATATTGTCTTGAATTCGAATGCCTATTTTAAATGTCTAGAGGTAAATATATGTGATTATTTTACTCCAGTTCAAATATTAATTTACTTTAGAATTTGAATAAATTTGTTCTGTCTTCTGAGTTTCTTCAGGGTAGAAAGATACAGCAGGGTAACGGGGGTTAAATTTAGAGGTTTATCCCTACATTAATTGTAAAAATGGACCATGGTATCAACAAAAATAATATTATGGAAATGCTGCTAACATTAATCTCAGAATATGATTGAGGTGGTGAGAACATTTGAGCTTCCTTGGTGGTTTATATTTCATACCAGTTAATGAAGTACCTACTTGACCTCTCTACTGAAATGTGTCAGAGGCATTGCAACCTTAACATATCCTAAACTGAACTCTTGTAAATCTCTTCCACTTCCCAGCTTATCTCTCCCTCAGGCTTCCTGCTTTCAGTCAATGGCACTACAAAGCTTTTAACTCAAGGTTGACTTCCCTCCCTGCAAACCCCACCTCGAGCCCCTCTTCTTGTGGGGTCAAGCCCATCAGCAATTATTATTGCTATAACCTCCAAAATATACCTCAATCTGCTCATTTCTCTTCATTGCCGATACCAGAATCCACCCTCTCATATCTGAACAACTTCAATATCCATCTAATCCCTTTCAATAATCTCTTCCTTTTCTAAACTCCATTCTCTATACTTCAGAGAGAATGCTCTCTTAAAAATTAAAAATCTAATTATATGTCAACCCTGTTTAACCCCAAAATAACTTCCCATTGCTGTTAGAAGAGCAGTCAAACTCTTTCATGGCTGGCAAGGTCCATCCTGACCTGACTGGAAGCTGTGTCTCCAACCTTATCTTGGGCCACCTCCCCACTTGCTCATGATCCTTCAGATATCTTAGGCTTCTTTTAGGTTCCTGAACACCCAAGTTTCTGTCCCAGAGCTTCTGTACTTATTGTTCCATCTATCCCTCATTGATATTGACAACTTCACTCATCCTTCAACTTCAGCAGAAATGTTTTTCCAAGGAAGCCATGGGTAGACATTAAATAAGCCCATGATCTTCTTATTCCCACATAGCACCCCTTTTTATTTCTTTCCTGGCACTTCACATTTTGTGTAATACATACACATACACACTTCTTCCACCAACACATATATTTGTTTGTTTATCTAATGCTTGTGTCCCAATAACAATATGTGCTCTGAAGAGCAGGAACTATTATGTCTCTTTTGTTTACCAGTGTATGCAATACCTAACATTGTGCTTGACACATAGTGTGTGCTTCCTAAATATTTGCCCAATGAATGAATGCATGAATCTGAGAAATAAATATAGTAATATCTTAGGTATCTGGAATATCTATGGACAGGTTAAGTGTAAAAACTACATAGTATAACTTCAGCAGAGCATTTTAAAATAAAAGTTTAAAAACGTTTAGATAATAAAAAATGTAAAATAATTCAAAAAAGAATTAGAATTTGTTTCACAATTTCACATATGTTAAATAACACTTAGAAATAAAGCTTAAATAGAAACATGTAAAAATGATTGGTAAATTAGAAACACTTACAATTTAATGATAAGTTTATAAACCTCAGGTTGTTTACATATTTTTAATGAGCCCATTAAATCTAGGCTTAATCTCTGTTAAGTTATGAAGATCAGGTTTTTGGAGGTATTGACCACTATGTTGCAAATGGCTAAAATATCCATGATTCATTCTTGCTTACATATCATGCACCAGGCACCATGCTAAACAGAAGAGGATGCACAGGAAGAAAATACTGAAGCCCCAGTCTGTCTGCAGAGGACCTGCAGCCTTATTGTAATAGCTCCTCAAATTTAGTAAGCTTAGAATTACCTGGGTAATTTATTTAAATTTGGAGTCCCAGCCCTAACTCCTAGAGATTCTGATTCCATAGATCTAAAGTGATATCTTAGGACCTATAATTCTAACAAGCTCCCTAAGTGATTCAGATGAAGGTACTCTTTGGAACACACCTTAAACAATGCTGATGTAACTGGAGAGGCCCACAACAAGGAGGAAATTACCATCTTGTGCAGTGATAGTTATGATATGATGGGACCATCACGAAGTGTGAAAGCTTGAAGGAAGAGGACCTCACTGAAGTTTAGAGACAACTGTTAAACCAAGTGCCCAAAAATAAAGAGAAATTAGTTGGGAGTGGGAACCATGAAGTCAGAGTATTTCAGACATAAGGAGATACAGTGAATATCTCCAATAATGAGAGAAATATGATCCTGAGAACAATTAGATCTCAATAGGTGCTGTAGGTGAAGTTTGCAGTGATGAAGCTGGAGAGGTTAGCAGGACATATTAAGCTTTGATATTCTATGCTCAGAGTACAACATAAGCTAGTGGTTGATGATGATTATGTGACTGCATTTGAATTTACATACACATGAACAACTAGATTGCTGTATTTATAAAGGCAGATGAAGAGCAGAGAATAGATTGATGATGTGCAATATGATATTCAGAAAAGTAAGGAGGCTTTCATAGTTATATAGGTGAGAGATGGCAGAAATGTGAAATGAGATATTGTGACAATGGAGAAGCCAGGAAATAAGCAGATCTGAGAGCTATTGATAAAGTAGAACTGACAGAATTTAATGATTGCTTGTATAAGAAAGATGAGGAAGACAAAGGAGCAGAATTTCTCCTTAATCCTTAGGTTGCGTGGGTAGAAGCACTATGGATATTAATAATTAAGAAGTAATGAAGTAATTATTCACTAGAGATAATCATTTCAGCACCTACTGGTAGTAATACAGACTGGAAGCTGGGGCTCTTTGAAAGGGAAAAAGATGCATGATAAATAAATGTACCTCTATTAATATTGGCTTTTACATTTCTAGATGAAACGTAATGTGATGTTTAACTTTTAAAAATCTAAAGGGTTTAAAAATAATATATGAAGGCTGGAATCAGTGGCTCACACCTGTTATCCTAGCACTTTGGGAGGCCGAGGCAGGCAGATCATCTGAGGTCAGGAGTTCAAGACCAGCCAGGGCAACATGGTGAAACCCCTAAAAATACAAAAGTTAGCTGGGTGTGGTACGTGTGCCTGTAATCCCAGCTACGCGGGAGGCTGAGGCAGAAGAATCGCTTGAACCCAGGAGGTGGAGGTTGCAGTGAGCCAAGACTCTGCCACTGCATTCCAGCCCAGACGACAGAGTGAGACTATGTCTCAATATATATGTATATATGAAGAATATTTTTATCTAATGATAAATTATAAAAGCTAATTACCTAACTCAATAATTACACTTATTTCATTAAAACAAACAAATCACTTCAGTAAATGGTGATGTTTCAAGTATTCTTTTCACTTAAAGAGTCAAAAGATATTGACTCATAATTTCTTAGATAGCTAATTTTATGGTGGTAAAGTAGTGAGTGTAACAAGAATTCTACCAGCAGACAGACACCATGGGCCACCTTCCCTGGTTGCAGATCCCAGAAATGTATGACTAGTTTTGACCAATAGACTGAAAGTGCAAATGCCTGTCACTTCTGGGCCAAAGCACAGAACAGCAGCAGTGTAATCTCTAGGTAATCTCTTCCACTACAAATGTTGAGATGGCAAAACCATGGGATAGATGTAGGTGGGTTACTGAGTCACTGCCTGGAGGCTAAATTAAATGCCCTAGAGAGTTGCCTGATTTCCTTAGACTTTGTATGAGTAAGAAATCTATCTTTGCATTGTCTAACCATTGAGATTTTAGCCTTAGTTTGTTATCACAGCCTAGCCTATCCCATCCTGACTAACAGAACAGAAAACTCTATTAATGGAGAAGATAGGAGCATGACGTGTTACAAAAGCCCAGGAGGCAGGCCCTGGATTAATGAATATGTGAATGAAGCATGGAGATAGCTTAAGCCAAATAAATCATGTTTGAATGCCTAGTTGATCACAGCAGATACCTAATTTTATCTAGTGTTAAAAGAAGTGGAAAGAATTAGTGTGGGATCAACTAACTTCTGCTCTTGCTGTGTGTTTCAACCTTCCCTTTCACAATCAGTAATATCGTGACTCATTTATAGCTTTCAAGAATAATACATCTGCACAGAAAGTGCCTCAGGCACAATTTTAATCCCTATAAGTGGATGTGGTTGGATGGGTCTATGATAAGGCTAGTAATGCTCTGCAATTAAAAATTCCCAGATTGTGTGAGAGAAGGCACAAGAAAGTTGTGTCTTTGGAGTTAAAAAAAAAATTGTTTCTCTAGGAGTGTTATTCACTTAAGGCTCGGCTAAAATGTGGTTTTTAAAAGATGGATTAAAAAGGGGAAGAGGGAAAGTTTCTTCAATTCAGATGAAGAGAAAACTTTACTGCACAAAATATGCCTTTTGTATGCAAGGAGGAAAATTGGTTGGGTTATTTCACATAGCTAGAACAAAATAACTCAGCTAAATCTTGAGTGTATACCACTATAGCAAAACTGAAGCATAACTATTTAAATACTATTTGTATTCAGCTAGAATCCCACATCCGTTGTGTTTTGTTATTTAATTATTGCAGTAATATGACTTTTTTAGGTCTTATGAAAAATTAATGGTATAATTCCCTATGAATATTATTAATATTAATGTAATGACTAAGAGTAATACATATCATATAATACTTGCCTCTGGCCTGTTTGATTTATAGTGTCAGTCCCAACTTTGTTATTTAGATGAGAAGTTATATAATTTTTAAAATATTAAAACTGTTTCAATAACCATTTTGTATACAGACTGCATGGTATAAAGTTTTAACAGGATATAAAATGCTTCATTAAGTGTTATCTAACATGTATAGGAACAATCTCTGTGCTAGAATTCTTTTCTTGAGAATCTTATGTTTAATTATAGTTCCAAATGATCAATTTCCATGCTTAATAGAGATTAGGAAGAACATTATGGCCCAACTCTGATGTAGAAGTGAACTTCAGACATAAAAATTTAGAAACCACAAAGAAAAAGTTACAATTGATTAGGGAAATTTTATGACAAATACCTACTTAATCTTAGGGTAACTAAGTATTAGGTATTTAATTCTTTTTCTGAATCTCTATTGCGACTAGAATGGGCATTCTCATCTACTGTGCTCTGAAGAGAAAAAGTCAAAAACACCAACTGAATTGAAACATAAAATGGCTGGGTATAACCAGAATCCTCCAGGGTAAACAAAATTGCCTAATTATGGGTTATATGTATAATATGCTAACCATTTAAAATATCTGTCTGGGTCTTTGGGAAATAAATGCCTAGCAAAATAGCAAGAGTGAACGGAAAGAAATCATTAAGGAACTGTTTGTCACATACCATTTTTATTAGCAAAACCAAAAAGCATCACAGGCAGTACGTAAAGTAATTCTTATTTCATGTAAATCATAAAGTCAAACATCTTTTCTAAGATAATTTTGGCTAGCAGCCTACAGATATGCTTAAATTTAGGGCCTTAGAAGATTGATTTGAGTCTATAAAAATAAAAAGATATAATGGTAGGAAAGAAAGAGAACAAGGAAGTTTTAATAGTAAGTGGTCTGGAAATTGAAAATTAATTTAAAAATTCAGCTGAAATACAGAAAATAGAAATAATGTAGTTCAAATTATGGTCTCCAAGAAAAAATTATAAACCTGTAGACTACTGACTGAGAGTTTTACACCCTGTACTAGCCACAGTTTTCTTTGGAAAATGACAGAATATATTTTGAAAAGTGGAGGAATCACCTCAATTTTGCCCTGCTAAATTCCTAATTCCACAGTTTTTACTTGCAAATCTTGAATTCACTTGACAGAGACTTAATTTGCAACATTTCTGAGTAATATTAAGGAATAACATTATTTTCTGTATAAATTCTAGAGAAGCAAAGTTAATGACTATATCCAAGTACAACTGGGATTGCCACATGGCGGCTGTTAGCATTTGTTTTCTCTATTTTCTCTTGGACCATTGCGCTTATTTGGCATTCACTATTATAAAAAAATATTTAATTGCAGTTAAGAGAAAACACATATCGAGCCAGCCTATTTTTGAAGTAATGGTAGTTGCTTTTCTATGTTATGCATTTATTTTCCTTCTGTTGCCTGTATGGGAATGCAAGAACAAATGTCACAGAGCTTCAGAGCAAAGGTAAACAAATCCTTCAATTGCCCACAGTCTGCCAAGTGTGGAGCATCTGCTATCAGGGGACAGAATCACAGAATGTAGTTAAACAGAAATAGAATATTCAAAACAGGACAGGAGCAGCAGGGCTGGCCTAGTAAAATAGGAAGGAATAGGATATTTGACTGAAATGCTCTTTCATTCCCTTAGGTGACTTTTGCAGTTTGTCATCTTCTAGGATAGCCATGGCCCTCACAAAGTCCTTGGTGAGACACAAGCCTTCATTGCCATTTTCTAGTGAGAATACTCATTTGCAGCATAGTCCATCTAAATATAGCATTATCTTTATTTTCTTCTCTAAAGTGGTGATTGGTACCTTTAGAACAGTGCCTCACAACTTTCAAGGGACATATTGACATTTTAACAAGGATTTTGAGAGCCATGTGATCTTGATTCAGAAGAGACTCACATAGGAGAGGATGATCAGAAAGTTGTTCCCTCTCTGCTCTCTCTCATCTTGAAATTGATCCATCAACTAAGGCTGAAGGATTCTGGAGCTTAGAATGCTGCTCTAAATTTTACTTTATTTCTTCATGTTGTTGTCTGTAGTGGGCACTTGAACATACTGCCCAGATTTGCCTCTTTAGGATGATGTTTATACCACTGGCTACGGGGATGGTTGGCTGCAGAGAACTCATAGCTGAGTATTTTCCAGAAAATGCCCTTGATCTGAAGGGAGCTTCTTCACCCAGTTATATACCCTACCCCACCAAGGTTATACACTTCACCCAAGGGACAACCTGTATCCAGTGACTAGTCTACTGTGGTGGCTCAGAGATCCCACTGCTTCACTAAAGAACAACTCTGAAGGATTGTCTCAGCCCCAGAGCGTTCTGCAGAATTTGCCAAAGGCTCGGTTGCAACTGCACTGCAGGTTAACTTCTCCCTCTGCACCATTCTGCTTTCCTCATTTCAATGCAAGTGTTGTTCCTGAGGGCATGCTCCAATAAAATTACTGCAAGCAAATCTCATGTTAAAGCTTATGACCTAATATATTATACTTTTCTACCTGAATATATGAATTGTGAGGGCAAATATTGTGTTTCATCTTTTTATCCATTAGAACCAGATTTTCCAGTTTCTTCTAGTTGTTCTGCAGTCACGAGTTATGGGTATTTGCAAATCCTTCTTAAGTCTAATGAACAGAACATAACTACTGCTGGCTTACCTGCCTATACCATCAAGTTGCTCAAACCAGGAGAGAGAGGTATTTTCTTCCTTGATTATGCTACTTTTAAATTCCTCTTAGTATATAACTGACTTGGACATGCTTACAGTTTTTCATTTAAATTGTATTATCCATTTGTTCTTACATACCTAAGGATTTTTTTTTTTTTTGGTCTCTTGATGACTGTTTTTATTTAGAATGTAGGTTGAATCTCTATAGATTATCTGCAACTCACTTCACCTATGTACTGTGATTTCGATTGACTTTTCAAAGCACGAGTGTTAAATATGTGGTCATATAGTACCACTTTCCTATGTGTCCTAACAGACATCACTAATTTTATCCTGGCTTCCAGTAACCTCGCTGCATTTTGCAATGGACAGTAGGCTCTAGTGAAAAAGAGTGCTCTGGCTCCTTTGACAGTATGAAATGCTAGCCTAGTCTTGCTCATTTCCTATTCTTCTGTCTAGGATAAAAGCTGTCTGTTTTCATATTGTCTTTAATGCAAGATGGAGGCAGTGACTTCATTCATCCTACATTTAGAATATTACAGAAACTCCTGGACTTTGCTCTTTCATGTGACTTTCCAGATTCAACTTCCAGTATCTTCTTTTGGAGCCATAGTCTAGATTTGTGTTCTACCCCAGGCTGCTGGTCTGGAGCCAACTGGAGGATGAGGGAAGATGTGCCGTAAAGCCAATGAGACATAACCTTCAGGGGCACTTACATGGTGCCTTCCAAAGACCTGAGAAAAGTATTTTTTTTGTGTGAAGTTTCATCAAATTTTTAAATTAAGATGTTTCTAGCCACAATTTGTTAAGTCCTCTGTATCTTTCTACTTCTTTTCCTGCAAAGCACTCTTCCTTTAGTCAGGTGGCATTAGAATGAGCATAGATGTTATTAGAATTGAGCTAATTGAAAGTTGAATTAGGGATACATTTAATTTGCATTCAGTGAAACATATTTATGTGATTTAAAGCCACTTTCGTGTATAATGAAGTTATTGCTAGCTATCCTAATAACAGAACTAGCTTGCAGAGAAACTTCTTCAATTCATCAGATAAACAAAGCTATAATTGGAGTATGTGGTTCTTATCAAACTCTTGCCACAACAGAAATGTATGCAGCAATGTGACATTCATAGTAATAAGCCATAAAGTAGAGATTTTCCAAAATCTTTGCATTTGTAGGGCACACACTGATAACGGTACTACAGAGTATACGTCTGTGTGTGAAGTCACATGTTTTGTGCGTCTCAACCATCAATAATAAAAAATAACTTTATTAGCTCTGAGAGAAAAGATTATCATTATAATGTTTTCATGTAAAATATTTTAAATACTACTGTCACACAAAGAAGGATAGAGCATAGTGTCACAAAAGTAGGAAAAAGCATTATAGAAGTAGGTTAGCAATTAAGTCATAAAATTATTATGATGTTTGCTTTATTTTTCAACATTTTAAAATTTGTAATTCTTTTGTAGTGTCTTATCTCTCATTCTAAGTAGATATTCACCTCTGTATTTAGTTTTGTATTCAAAATATTGTATGTTTTCAATAATAATCTTTCACATCAATGGTATAAACTTTAGGCCCCACAAAATTTGGGTTTCTTCCTGTGAGAAACTCAGAAGCTTCCTTGCACAGCGTGGCTCTGATGATCTGCAGGGATCACAGACCTCTTCCCACATGGGGCCAAAGAAGCCTTTTCTCTTTCTTGTTGGTCCTAAATATGGGTATAGAATTTTAGGGAGGAGATCAAAGATACAGTCTAACTTATTCTCATTTTTCAGGTGAGGAAGTTAAGGTCTAGAGTGATGGTGGCCTTCTTAAGCGTCTAAGTTCTGTCCAGGATACTGACACATGGAGAATTGGTGGGCTGCTGCTGTGGTGACCTAGAAGAACAGATGTGACACCCACATTCTCTAGAGAGTGCCAGTACAGGAAGAGAAAGTTCCCAAACTGTACTTCCATTACTCACCACTGTGCTGAGATGAGGAGCAGAGAAGCAGAAGCAGATCCCTCTGATCAGGGACAGGACTCCTCCAGAATAGGAACTGATAGTTGATTTGTTTTTGTTTTTGCTTTTGTTTTTGAAATGGAGTTTCACTCTTGTTGTCTAGGCTGGAGTGCAATGTCTCAGCTCACTGCAAACTCCGCCTTCCAGGTTCAAGTGATTCCTCTGCCTCAGCCTCCTGCATAGCTGGGCTTACAGGCATGTGCCACCATGCCTGGCCAATTTTTTGTATTTTTAGTAGAGACGGGGTGTCTCTATGTTGGTCAGGCTGGTCTTGAACTCCTGACCTCAGGTGATCTGCCCAACTCAGCCTCCCAAAGTGCTGGAATTACAGGCGTGAGCCACCATGCCTAGCCCTGATATTTTGTTTTATTTATTTATTTTTTTATACCCCAATTTTTTTTTATTAAATTAAGCAGACGAAGCACTCTGTCAAATTGCTCTGTATGTTCCTAAGAAATTCTCAATTTCACTTTTTTTTTTTTTTTTTTTTTTTTTTAATTGTACTTTAGCTTCTGGGGTACATATGCAGATCATGCAGGATTGTTGCATAGGTACATACATGGCAACATGGTTTGTTCTCTCTATTCCCCCGTCACCTGTATCTGGCATTTCTCCCCGTGTTATCCCTCCCCACCATCCCCACCCACCGCTGTCTCTCCCTTAACCCCCGACCAGCAGACCCCAGTGTGTAATGCTCCCCTCCCTGTGTCCATGTGTTCTCATTGTTCAACACCTGCCTATGAGTGAGAACATGTGGTGTTTGGTTTTCTGTTCTTGTGTCAGTTTTCTGAGAATGATGGTTTCCAGATTCATCCATGTCCCTACAAAGGACATGAACTCATTGCTTTTTATGGCTGCATAGTATTCCATGGTGTATATGTGCCACATTTTCCTTGTCCAGTCTACCATTGATGGACATTTGGGTTGGTTCCAGGTCTTTGCTGTTGTAAACAGTGCCTCAATGAACATATGTATGCATGTGTCTTTATAAGGGAATGATTTATAATCCTTTGGGTATATACCCAGTAATGGGATGGCTGGGTCAAATAGAATTTCTTTTTCTAAAGCCTTGAGGAATCACCGCACTGTCTTCCACAATGGTTGAAATAATTTACACTCCCACCAACAGTGTAAAAGTGTTAGTATTTCTACACATCTTCTCAAGCATCTGTTTTCTCCACATTTTTTAATGATCACAATTCTAACTGGTGTGAAATGGTATCTCAATGTGGTTTTGATTTGCATTTCTCTAATGACCAGTGATGATGAGCAATTTTTCCATATGTCTATTAGCCTCATATGTCTTCTTTTGAAGAGTGTCTTTTCATATCCTTTGCACACTTTTGAATAGGTTTGTTTGTTTTTTTCTTGTAAATGTGTTTTAGTTCTTTGTAGATTCTGGATATTAGCCCTTTGTCAGATGGGTAGATTGCAAAAATTTTTTCCCATTCTTCTGGTTGCTGGATCACTCTAACTATTGTTTCTTTTGTTGTACATAAGCTCTGGAGTTTAATTAGATCCCATTTGTCTAGTTTGGCTTTTGTTGACAATGCTATTGGTGTTTTAGTCTAGTTTCTTCTTGGGTTTTTATGGTGTTAGGTCTTATGTTTAAATCTTGAATCCATCTGGAGTTAATTTTAGTGTAAGATGTCAGGAAGGGGTCCAGTTTCTGCTTTCTGCACCTGGCTAGCCAGTTTTCCTAACACCATTTATTAAACAGGGAATCCTTTCCCCATGGCTTGTTTTTGTCAGGTTTGCCAAAGATCAGATAGTTATAGATGTGCGGCATTACCTCTGAGGGCTCTGTTCTGTTCCATTGACCTATGTCTCTTATTTTGGTACCAGTACCATGCTGTTTTGATTACTGTAGCCTTGTAGTATAGTTTGAAGTCAGTTAGCGTAATACCTCCAGCTTTGTTGTTTTTGCTTAGGATTGTCTTGGCTAGGGGGGCTCTTTTATGGTTCCATATGAAATTTAAGGTGCTTTTTTCCAGTTCTTGAAGAAAGTCGTTGGTAGCTTGATGGGGATAGCATTGAATCTATAAATTACTTTGGGCAGTATGGCCATTTTCACAATATCAATTCTTCCTAACCATGAGCATGGAATGTTTTTCCATCTGTTTGTGTCGTCTCTTATTTCCTTGATCAGTGGTTTGTAGTTTTCCTTGAAGAGGTCTTTTACATCCTTTATTGGTTGCATTACTAGGTAATTTATTGTCTTTGTAGCAATTGTGAATAGGAGTTCACTCTTGATTTGGCTGTCTTTAAGTCTGTTATTGGTGTATAGGAATGCTTGAGATTTCTGCACATTGATTTTGTATCCTGAGACTTTCCTGAAGTTGCTTTCCTTAACGTGACAAAAACAGTTTATAGCTTTTGTAAGAACAGTAACTGCCTAACTGGTGTAATTGAAAGAGACCAGTCTTTCCTGGATGACAGAATTCTGCCATTAACAACTCATTGCTTGGCTGGGCTCATGCCTGTAATCCCAGCACTTTGGGAGGCTGAGGGGGATGGATCACAAGATCAAGTGATCAAGACCATCCTGGCCAACAGGGTGAAACCCAATCTCTACTAAATATACAAAATAATTAGCCTGGTATGGTGGCACACGCCTATTGCCCTAGCTACTCGGGAGGCTCAGGTGGAAGAATCGCTTGAACCCAGGAGGCAGAGGTTGCAGTGAGCCGAGATTGTGCTACTGCACTCTAGCCTGGTGACAGAGCAAGACTCTGTCTCAAAAAAAAAAAAAAAAACCAAAATAAACAAACAAACAAAAAACTCATTGCTTTTATACATGGTCTTAAAATCCTTTTAATGACCCAAAGGTACACTTTGGGGGAGAAAATAATTCCCAATATCTTTGTGTGAATGAATTTGCACTTTTTCAATGTTTTAGTCAAGTAAGGAAATGAGGGGTCTCATGACTTCCATTTTCCAATCATAATTATAATTTTGGAACCTGCAAATTATTTAATATTTTGTTACCTCCAAATTATTTTTGATACCTGCAAATTATTTTTTTGATACCTGCAAATTATTTTTGATACCTTCAAATTGTTTAAATTACTGTAATGTACGATATTTGCATTTTTCCCTTTATTATTGAATATTTATGTTTGGAAAAAGGCGTTTTAATAGTCCTATGGAAGATTTTCAGATTCACAGCATTTGATCAATGTAGCAAATCAACAAAAATATTACATAATTCTTTAATCAATATAGAGTTTTTCTTTAATTTTTATTCATGTCAAGAATTTTCTTCTTAATAGTTGTAGTCTTCATAGCAACTCTCATTTTTGTAGTAAGATTACAAAGTGTTAATGCCCCTACAATCTCATTTGGTCCTCAAGACAACCCTGTGGAATGAGCAGGGAAGGAATTATTATCAGCATCCACAAGCCAAGGAAACAGGCCTAGAGAAAGCAAGTTATTTGTCCACAACAAGGAAGTGGCAAGATCAGTACTCAAAATTCTGACTTCACTGCAGTGTTTTTTTCAGGTGTGTGGGTTAATTGCCATGCCCTTTGCATTTCTGATAAAAACCATGGACTCTACATAGCACAACTGTCATGGAATTACAAAACGCTCATTAATTCTATTTTAAATGAGAACCAGAGAGACTCAAAATAGGATACAGGACTCAGAAACATCAGTGACTACTCTCAGTACAGAGGAGAGTACAGATCATCAACAAATGTTGTAAAAGGTGGTAAAGCAGCTACGTAGAGCAGGTCCTACCTCTGAAACATAAAGATAAATGAGGGGAGGGAGGAGTTCCTTATCTGTGACATGTTGAAAATAATCCTATAATACAGCTTGCTTCGTTTTGTCTACACCAAGTCTGTTGAAAAGAACAAGAGCAAGCTCATCCTGGTAATAAGACAGTGGTTCTTATTTTCTTTTCACAACACGGTACCAGAAAAGTAATCACCATTGATCATCTGGCCCTTATACATTTTGCTATCTCTTGTTGTAGTCAGTATGCTGACTTCAACAGCAGATAGTAATAGGATCTTGTTATATGGTGGTTTACAGCTGTAACATTTTTTGATTGATGATTTTTCTTATAGCTACTGTTTTGAAATAATTGTATCAGTTTATAATTTTTTTATCTTATCCTTTACCGATCTTGCTATAGATAGGCTCTAAATCAAAAGCAGAAAGAAATACAGTTGCATTATTTTTTATCATCTTTAGAAATAACAAATCTTTAATTTGTTGTTGTCTAGGATCCATATTTCATGCTTCAAACATTTTTTTCCCATATGTTAGACAATTTGTATTTTGTCTACTTGGCAAATATTCCCATTTTTTAAGGGTAGGCCTCCAGATATTTGTTTTTATTTTCTATAATTTATTTGCTTATTTGTTGGACCCTGGTATACATATAAAGGAGTTGCAGAATTGCTAACCAATACCCCAGTGAGAAATAAATTTACCGATTAGGGTGTTGTATTTGTTGTATACAGCTCTTTTGTTTTTGGCCTTATATTATTCAGTCTAATCACTATTTCCCAAAGTTACTTAGGTCAGTGTCTTTCTTCCCCACCCCTTCCTGTGTGCTTATGTTATTAATTTATGGTACAGTTAGATTCATTTGTCACAGATTGCATCCCATCTAGGGTTCCCCCTATGTCTTGCTTGATTTATATAATTTACATATAGTAGAAATTTCTTCTTTGTAGTACACAGTTCCATGAATTTTTAAAAATATATGGAATTATATATTTACCATCACAATTCCTTTGTAGTTTTCTGTCCCTCTTACTTTTCAAGACTGTGGCAACCATTGGATGGATCTTCTTGTCCATCGTCATAGTTTTGCCTTTCCTAGAATGTCATATAAATCCATGTCTGGCGTGGTGGCTCATGCCTGTAATCCCAGCACTTTGAGAGGCTGAAGTGGGTGGATCACCTGAGCTCAGGAGTTTAAGACCAGCCTGGCCAACATGGTGAAACCCTGACTCAACTAAAAAATACAAAAAATTAGCTGGGCATGCTGCGGGGGTGCCTGTAGTCCTAGCTACTTGGGAGGCTGAAACAGGACAATTGCTTGAACTTAGGAGGCGGAGGTGGCAGAGAGCCAAGATTGCCTCATTGCACTGCAGCCTGGATGACAAGAGTAAGACTCCATCTCAAAAATAAATAAATAAATAAATAATACATCCATCCACTCTGTAGCCTTTCACCTAGCGAAGTATATTTCAGGTTCATCTTTGCTATTTTTTGAAGAACTAGTGTTTTCTAATGCTATGTTGTATTCTATTGTATTAATATAACCCAATTTACTTACCCTCTCACCCATTAAAGGGCATCTCGGGTGTTTAGGGGCATTTATGAATAAAGCAGCTATACATGACCACATCATTTTTTTCTTTTCTCTAGAGTAAATACCTAGAAGTAGCATTGCTGGGCCATATAATAGGTGAATATTTAACGTTATAAGAAAATTCCAAAATGTCTTCTAAGTGGCTGAACTATTTTTTACTGCCGCCACGATACATGACAGTGTTCATTACCCTGCATCCTCACCGATGCTTAGTATTGTCAGTTTTATTTTATTTGCCATTGTAATAAATATGCAGTATCAGGAATTTTAATAGATTAAATCTATATTTTTCTATGGTTATATTGGGATAAGTTCTTCTCTAATACATGCCTCATGTGATTCTGATGGTGAAATAAACTGTTTTGGCTTTTCTTTGCCTATTTATATTTTATAGGTGTAACCTATCTTGAATCTAATAAGCAAGTTATCACATGTAAATAAAATACATTAGTTTCAGAGCATAGAATCATGCCCCTTATAAATGAAGGTAATAAGATTCAGTGTGAAAAATGATATGAAAACACTTACATTGAGAGGGATTATACAAATAAATGATTATGATTCCAATTGGTCATTCTATTTTAATATCCTTATAAACTGGAGTCAGGTAAGAAAATGTTAACTGAGAACATGGTTTAATCAGAGTTAACCAGGAAGAAAAGATTAAAGTGCTTTAAATATCTAGCATGCTATGTTTGAGAACTTCCTATATTAGAATTTCTTGGCATGTAAGAGACAATATACAAATGGACAATGGTCCCACAATATATATATAAGAAAGAACTCCAACCTGCAATCTGCAGCAACCAGCCCAGGAAGGCAATTTCCTGCCTGTAGTAACCAGTCCAGGAATTTAGACTATTATCTGTATATAATAGTTCAGGAAGCCAAACAGTAACACCTGTAAAATCAACCAAAAATGACCTGGACTTGATTAATGATCGACAGCTTCTCTAATTTTTGTCCCCATGTCCAGTTAACTGGAGAAAGCTAAATATGTGTCCTAACAAATCATGCACTCTAACTAATCATGGACCCTAACCAATCACCTGGTATGTTCTGCTTTTCTTCGCCTTTCTACAGCATCCTTATGCCAAAAGCCACTTATCACAGCATATCTGAAGACTTCTTTTTTCCACTATAGCACTTTCCCACTCCCTCTGCCTAACTTTGAGTCTCTGCCAAATGCAAGTGACAGTGGCTGACTCCTTTGATTATTCTCATTTGGGTGTTCTTCATTTATTTCCACAAATGCTTTCTTGAAAATTTATATTTCTAGGCCCTACTCCAGACTTACTAAATTAGAATTTCTGAAGGAGAATCCCAGATATGTGCATTTTTAAAAAGCTCCCCAGGGTGGTTCTTATGCACATGGAATTTGAGAACTGCTGCACTCCACAGGTGCTTCCTAAATTCTGCTTTAATATTCCTGTAAATACTTGCAGAAGATATGGTTGGGTTCTCAGATTGATGATTGTCATAAAAGTAGCAATTTTAGCTAATAGCTAATGTAGTACATGTCAGAATAATAAATTTTGACCTGAAAATCTGAAAATATGGGCTAAAATTAAAAAGATGAAGTCTAATAACGATTCATGTGACACCATGTTTAAGTATTTTTATATGTACTCGTGTACATATGTGCATGTAAAACCTGAGCAGTGATTGATTAATTCATATGAAAATGACCTATAGAAGTGAGTTGATAGTATGAGCTTTAAAAATTTAGTGTAATGAACAGATTTATAATTGTAAAGTTTTTAAAGAGAGTTAATAATTTTATTGTAACCTGTGCTTGATAGACTGTCTAGAATATTGTGCCTGGTTTGGTATTACAGTTTAAGAAGAACCAGACTGTTTAAGGAATAGTGCTCAAAATAGCTAAAAAACCTGAGAATATTTAATCACCCTTTAACCGAATGTTAACTGAGGTTCAAACTTGTGATGTTATTCTCAATCCAGATTTCAGCTTTTGTATAAATTATCCATTCTTTTGCCATTATTTCTAGAAAATTTCCCAAAATGATTTTATGTAAACACTATCTTCAAGAGAGTTTAAAAAGAATTTTATACAGGGGGATGTGAATACATAAAAAAATGTTTAATGTGCATGTAAAATAAGTAAAAACATTTAACCAGATTGACAGCAGGAGACTCGAGCTATACATCTGTTATAGCTCTGACACTCTTCTCTCAGCAGCCAAATGATCTTACTAGATAGGCTCTAGAGTTTCAAACTCTTCTGCTTTCCTGAGATTAAAAAAATATGCAGTTTGCTATTTGGTTTTTATTTTATTTCATTCTTCCCATATATGCTTTTATTCATTTTGCATTTTTGCTGCTGTTTGATAAATACAGGGCACTTCCAGTTGTGTGAGCTATCCAACAACTAACAAGCTACAGACCATGCACTAAGGAGGACTGTAACCTCATGAAAAAGATAAGACTTTCTAACACATTTCTAACATGTGATGGGGGCAGGAACTCTTCACCTATATGGTGTTCTTATCTGTATTCTGTCCTTAGTATAACCCTGTACTGTCCGATACAGTGGCCTAGCCACATGTGGTTAGTTCAGATTAAGATGTGCTGTAAGCACCAGATTTTGAAGACATAGAACAAAAAAGAAATGTAAAATATATCATTAATATTTTTATATTGATTACAAGTTGAAATTATATTTTGGATATATTAGCTTCAAATAAATGATTACTTTCACCCGTTTCAGTTTTTAAGATCTGAACTAGAAAATCTAAGATTACAGATATATCTTTTAATATATCACTTTTAGTGCCTCTCCTTTAAAGAAAGCATTAATGAGTATGAGCCTAAGCTCCAATGTTGAACAGATATATATTTGCATCCAACTCTCATTCTTCACTAGGGCAGTAGTGAGGGTTAAATTAGAGGATGAGAATCACAATAAGTCTAAAAATTATTAATACTCAATACAGTGTTTATTAAGCGCCAAACCAAACCAAGTGCTTTAGATACATGAATTCATTTAGTTCTGACAACAATCCCATTAAATAGTTATTATTATCTCTTCTTTACTGATGAGAAATTAAATCACAAGGAGATTACGTTAAAGTATGTTATAATGCTTAGAGCAGTTCCCGGTAATTATTTTTATTGTTAACAGTTCCGTTGTAGTCCCACTCCTGGGGGTGAGAAGGATCCTGGGAATAGCGGTGGAGGAGGCACTACATAGTACAAGTAGTTTTAAGGAACATCCATTCACTGACTGGGAAGGTGTGTGGATGGGATGAGTTGGATCAAGATTTTGCTGTGGTAGATGTCATACTTAATGTCTTAGTCCATTTTCTGTTGCTGTAACAGAATACCAAAAACCTTGGTAATTTAAATAGAAAAATATCTACTTCTCAGTTCTGGAGGTTGGGAAATTTGAAAGCATGGTGCTAGCATCTCGTGAGGGCCTTCTTGCTGTGTTATAACATGGTGTAAGGCATCACTTAGTGAGAGAAAGAGTGTGCATGTCAGCTCAGTTCTCTCTCTTTCTCTTTCTATAAAGCCACCAGTCCTACTAGGGGGATCCCACTGATTATCTAGTTCTCATTACCTCCCAAAGGCCCCACCTCTAATCATCATGTGAATTTAGGGATTATGTTTCCAATGCATGAAATTTGGGGAACACCTTCAAACCATAGCACCTAATAAATGCTACAACATGGGTTTATAATGGGATGATTTTGCCTGTAAATGACAACATCTGTAGAATTTTTTATTGTCTCAAGTGAGCAGGCACAACTGGCATCTAGTGGATAGAGGCTAGGGATGCTGCTAAACTTTTTATAGTGTATGGGACAGTTCCCACAGGAGAGCTATATTGTATATCTGGCCTCAAATGCCAATAGTGTTGAGGTTGAGAAACATTATGCTATAGGACTGAAAAAAAAGAAAAGACAAAAGGAGGGTTGGAAAGAAAGAAGAAGGAAGAGAATAAATAAGGGGAAAAGGAAGGAAGGAAGAAATGGTGGGAATGAGAAAAAATTAATAAACATTTATTTGTCAAGTCCTAGTCATGACTTTCTTGGAAAGATGACAGTAAAGCATTATTATGATTCATACTAATATAACCACAAAAGCATTATTACTTTCGTATGATATACAGCAAAGTTAGGTAAGTGAGACAAGGTCCACCTCTAATGACTTTCTATTATTCCCTATGTAATTATGACCCTGGGGTCTTTAATTCTTGGTCAATGACTGGGTAATAAAATAATCAGTTTTTCTGATCTTGTGGTCTTTTTTGTTGGTTTTTCATGTGTGGTTTTAGAAAGTAAGTCATAGGTTGTCAACCGCCCCTTTCTCCCATCCTCAATGTACAATGCTGTTTTTCTGGTTATAATTTCGAAGTTTTCTTTAATGCAGGATTCTATTACTTTTCATTGGTTTGACTGAGAACTGAAAATAAACCGTGGACTGGAAGAGAGTGAGGCAGGGATTTGGCTTTGAGTCATTAATATATTACTATTTAGTGAGTTTCACATGTTAACTTCAAATAATGACCGTTTTCTAGAGCTGGAGGGTCATTTCTCTCTGAGGATGGATGCCCGAAAGCGAAAATCACTCTGAAATAATTTCTTAAAGAAATCCAAGATAAGATTGTTTGACTATAAGGGAGTACTTCAGAATCTTACAAAATGTGAAAGTCTAAGCCAAGAGAAAATTTATTGTTTATAATGGTTAAATTTACATACTCTGTATTCCTTGTAGCAATAAAACTCTTCCCATCACAGGTAATTTATGAATGCTATTTCAAGGTGGAAAAATCGATAGTTTTTTTTTTCTTTGTATATGAAGCTCTAATTGAAAATTAATAATCAATTATATTAAAAAATTGATTTTCTATTGGTATTACTTTGCAGGTATCACAAATTTCACCTCTATAAATGTAAAGCTCCAGAATAAAATAAAAATTATAGATAGGAACTTCCATCCTGCTTTACTAGGCTGTCTTTCTAATATCAAACACTTGGTTTAATATATTTAGGGGCCAGTCTCAACACAGAGGGTTAGAATGAAGTCCACAAAAGATGGCAGAGTTTTAGTGGAAAACTGTCTAATGGCCAAAGTTTTAGGAAGAAAACACATTCATTATTAGTTATACTTGGAAATACTAAACAGTTCTTACAAAGGGATGAGGTTGCTCTCTATGTACTGGCAAGGATTTTCAAGACATTAAATTGAAAAACATGAGTTTCAGAGCAACTTGTAAAGATGATTTATTCATGAAAAGCTCCAAACTATGTATGAGTATGCACACATGTATTTATATAGAACAGGAATAGAACAAAAGGATGAACACAAAGCTGTGAACAATGGAGAGCAAGGAGATGTATAAATACCAGGGACATCAGGGTTTATTTTTGTCTATATCTTTCTCATTTGAATTTTTAACATAAGAACACA
Source organism: Cebus imitator (assembly GCF_001604975.1). Taxonomy (NCBI): domain Eukaryota; kingdom Metazoa; phylum Chordata; class Mammalia; order Primates; family Cebidae; genus Cebus; species Cebus imitator. Next base: position 97,615 of record NW_016107424.1, on the reverse strand, counting down.
GTCGAGCATGATGTATATAATAAAAAAATTATCAACAGCAATAAGAAGGTCTTTAGGTTTTCTTGTTTTTATAATCTGTATGTCTGATTTTACTTTAGGAAGACAGACAGATAGTCACACACACACACACCCCACACACAACTCCTTTATATTTCTGGAAATTAAGGCTTTCATGGAGGTCTTCATTTGCTCCCTGGAAACTCAGTGCAAAGCCTTTTAGAAATGCATTCTTCAATCACACTTACAGGGCAGGAGTCTCTGCTTGCACAGGGAACTGTATTTAAAAAGAAAAGCTTTATTTGTTTGCTTCTGTAAGGGTAGAAAGCATGCTAGAAAGGACTATAAAAGCTGAGAAGATGGCACAATGGCAGTCAATATTGAGGAAATACTGAAAATGTTGCAGACATGTTTTGTCTCATCTTCTGTTTGGTCCTGTGTGTCCTGACTTCAGCACTCCCCTTAGAGAGACATGGAACTTGGACTTGTGTTCTTAGAAGGACTTGGAACTAGGAACATGGACTTGTGTTCAGATTCTCCCCAAGCTGTGGGAGGCTTGTTTGCCGAATCCTGGAACAGTGATCTTTTGCTTGTGAACCTGACAAGTAAGAGACCATGACAAATCCTCTATCATGAGACAAGGTTTCTTCAGATGACTTTCAAGTCATCCAAAAGACAGTACTACATTCTTGTTAGGTGGACAAGTTAATGTTCTTAGAAACTTGACTATTTCTATTGTAAATGTATGGCTTTTATGCTAAGAATCAGTAGTAATGCACACGATATTCTCAACAGATGAGTTTATCTGCCTCGCCTGTCTGCCCCAATAGAAAGGAAAAGAGTTGTGTTGCTTCCTAAGTCCTCTGTGGGAGGCAGAAAAATGGTGTTAGTAGCACATAAGATCAAAGAGGAATTAGAATATTTATTCTTGATTTAGTTGCTATCAGTTTATGACCATGGATAATTTTCCTAACCACTCTGAGTCCCAGTTTCCTCATTTTAAAGTATGATTTATGACTCCTTTGCTTACCTCAAAGGATATTGGGGAAATAAATGAAATGTGCATAGGAGCATTCATGTATACCTATGTAACAAACCTGCACGTTCTGCACATGTACCCTAGAACTTAAATTATAATAAATAAATTTTGAAAAAAACAAGTAAAACATTTTCCAAAACCAAAGTATTTCTAGAATTACCAAGATTGTAACTTAAATACCATTGATATAACTAGGTCTTCCCTGACCCCACAGATTGCTCACCCACACAGGCTGTACTGTCACAGCACCCATAAAGACCTTCATTGTTGTTTGGCTTGTTTATTTTTTCCCACAGAGCTGTGAAAGCCATGGGGGCAGAATTCGTGACTTTTAGGTCCATTATGTTCTCTGCTCCGTGGTCAGAACTTGGCACAGAGCCTGACATACTGTAGTCATGAAATATATGAATTTAGAATACCTATTGGAGGTTAGCTGTATCACACATCGCTGTTATTACGTCTCTGTCTCCTTCATACCCTTTCACCTCCAATTGAAGTGCTGGTACACTCCAGTGCCCTAGCCTCTCTCAGTGTCTCTTCTGACCCAACACTCTCTCTCTGGTAATATATTTCCAAAATTTCAAATGTCTTCCATAGCTGTGTTTATAGTCCAGGCAGGCCCTCAAGATTTAGGTCAAGAATAACCCACCACCTACCTGTTGGACGTCACCATTTGGAATTCGTGCAACTACCTCAAACCTGTTCAAAATGAGCTCACACATTCCCTCCATAATGGACTCCTTTTTAAGTTTTCACAGATTCCAATGATGATATTACCTTTCTCAAGCTTCTCAAGCTTGAGCCCCAGTTATCCCTGAAATCTGAATGAAGTCACACACTTGGGCTTGTAAAGTTCACTTTTGAGCTTCAGTTTCCCCATCCATAAAAATGAGGAGGCTAATGAATAGCTATTATATATAAATACTATAGCTATTATATATATTATATATATTTAATACATATACTCACTATTACATGAAGAAACTGAAGGAGTAAGCCATCCCCGCCTCTGGGTGAGCACATTTCAAGTAGAGGGAGTAGCAAGTGCAAAGGCCCTGAGGCATCATGTACTCAGAGTATTGGAGGAACTTCCAGGAAGTTAGAATGGCTGTAACAGAGTGAGAAAGGGGGGTGTATGGTAGAAAATATATATATGGGAGTTTATTAAGGAGTATTAACTCACAGGATCACAAGGTCCCACAATAGACTGTTTGCAAGTTGAAGTGCAAGGAAGCCAGTTCAAGTCCCAAAACTGGAAAACTTAAAGACCGATCTTCAAGGGCAGAAAGCATCCAGCACAGGAGAAAGATGTAGGCTGGGAGGCTAAGCCCATCTAGACTTCATGTTTTTCTGCCTGCTTTTATATTCTGGCTTTACTGGCAGCTGATTAGATGTTGCCCACGCAGATTAAGGGTGGGTCTGCCTTTCTCAGCCCACTGACTCAAGTGTTAATCTCCTTTGGCAACACCCTCACATACATACAGGATCGGTACTTTGTATCCTTCAATCTAATAAGTTAAGACTCAGTATTAACCATCACAAGTCTATCCCTTGTCAACTTGAACCCATACACATCTCCTGAGATCATACATAATTTTCAAATAAAGACAATAATAAGGTCATAATTATGCCTAACATAATACAACTATCCTTCGTACAACCAGAAATGCACGAATCACCAACCCAAATGCTATTACATAAATTTAACAATACTTAAATGCTGATACGAAGTCAATAAATCTTATGTCACATGACAAAAAAGAAACTAAATGAAGCTATTTTCTTAGTACAAGCGTATACATGCACAAACATGTTTTTAACAAAAGGAGGAGGAAATACTTATGACAATGACAGTCCTCATTTCTGTAACTGGTCACTTGGTTGTAGCTGGTATTGATGACTACCTTCTGCTATTACCCATTTTGTATTACCTTTGCCTTCAGCAAGCACCTTAGAAGGTCAGGGCTTTTTTTCTTGGTGGAGTAACCCAAATCCTTATTCCTGAAGTGTCTGGGCCATTTGCAGTCCTGCCTGGATTGGGCTGTGGTAGTTTCCCATTGACCTTAATCACAGGGTATGGTAATACTAAGAGATGCCCTAATGGATCCCCTGTATTTCATGCATATTCTTCCTTACCTTCCTTGTGTAATAGTAAACTGATTACATCTTTATAGTCTGGGTCAGTCACCACAGCCAACACTGTAACTCTCTTCTTAGCCTGTTGACTTAAAGGTAGGAGGAGCCCAAAGTGTCCAGGTGGCAATCTTAACTTTCAGTTTAATGCAATTGTTGTGTTTTCTGGCGGCACCATTCTTCCCTCTGGAACTAAGACCTCTAGGCCAGCAGAAAGTAATGTCGTGGTAACAGGAAGCAAAAATTTTGCTAGTGGATCAGGGGTGATGGCAAGTGGTGCCCTTTCCACTTCCACCCCTTGATTCCTGGACCTGGGAATCCTGACTATGGGGGAAATAGTGCCATATACTGGATGCCAATTCAGACCTTTGCCAATATACATGGCTTTCTGGAGAGCTTTGCCACAGCCCTGCAAATTATTGCCACCTAGTTGAAATTGTAATTGTATTCAAAAGGCCATTCCACCATTCTATCAATTCAGCTGCTTCAGGATGATGGGGAACCTGGTAAGACCAGTGAATTCCATGAGCACGAGCCCACTGCCACACTTTAGCTGTAAAGCAAGTGAGTGCCTTGGTCAGAGGCAATGTTGTATGGAATGCCATGATGGTGGATAAGGCATTCCATGAGTCCATGGATTGTAGTCTTGGCAGAAGCATTGCAGGCAGGATAGGCAAACCCATATCTGGAGTAAGTATCTATTCCAGGAAGGACAAACCTCTGCCCTTTGTATAATGGAAGAGGTCCAATATAATCAACCTGTCAGCAGGTAGATGGCTGATTACCCTGAGGATTGGTGCCATATCCAGGGCTCAGTGTTCTGGCAAATTGGACACTCAGCAGTGGCCATAGCTAGGTTATCCTTGGTGAGTGGAAGTCCATGTTGCTGAGCCCATGAGTAACCTCCATCCCTGCCACCATAGCCACTTTGTTCATGGGCCTATTACACAGTCACAGGTGGTTGGGGAAAGAGGCTGAGTGGTGTTCATAGAATGGGTCATGCTATCCACTCAATTATTAAAATTCTCCTCTGCAGAGGTCACCTGTTGGTGAGCACTCATGTGAGATACAAATATCTTCACGGTTTTTGATCACTCAGATAGGTCTATCCACATACCTCTTCCCCAAATTTCTTTGTCACCAGTTTTCCAATCATGCTTCTTCAGAGTCCCTGACCATCCAGCCAAACCATTGGCTACAGCCCATGAATCAGCATATAAGCACGCATCTGGCCATTTCTCCTTCCATGCAAAGTGCACAACCAGGTACACTGCTTAAACTTCTGCCCTCTGGGAATATTTTCCTTCACTGTAGTGCTTCAGGGATGTCTTAGAAAGGGACTGTAGCACTGCAGCTGTCCACTTTTGGATGGTGCCTGCATATCGTGCAGAACCATCTGTGAACCAGGCCCTAGTCTCCTCTTCCTCTATCATATGGATCATATGGATTCATGATCATATGGAGCTCCTCATAGAGCCATCGGTGCAGGCTAGAGGAGTGAAGGGTGGGTGGCAGAAGTGGAGACCAGGGGCATTTGATCCACTTCCTCGTGTAACTTACTTGTGTTTTCAGGACATACTCGAGCTCAGTCATGTATATACCACTACCATTTGATGATGAAATGTTGCTGTGCTTGACCCACTTTATGGCTAGATGGGTCAGAAAGCACCCAGTTTATGATAGGCATTTTGGGTCACACGGTGACTTGATGACCCATAGTCAAATGTTCAGTTTCCACCAAAGCCCAGTAATGGGCCAAGAGCTGACTCTCAAAAGAAGAGTAGTTATCTGCAAAAGATGGCAGGGCCTTGCTCCAAAATCCTATAGGCTTCCATTGTGATTCGCTTATGGGGGCTTGCCAAAGGCTCCAAATAGCATTTCTGTCTGCCACTGATACCTCAACCACCATTGGATCTGCTGGGTCATATGGCCCAAGTGGCAGAGCAGCTTGCACAGGATCCTGGACCTGTTGCATGAGCTTTCTTCTGTTCTGGACCCCACTCAAAACTAGCAGCCTTTCAGGTCACTTGATAAATGGGCCAGGGTAACACATCCAAATGAGGAATATGTTGCCTCCAGAATTCAAATAGGCCCACTAGGCATTGTGCCTCTTTCTTGGTTGTAGGAGAGGCTAAATGCAGCAACTTACTCTTCACCTTAGAAGGAATATCTCAACAGGCTCCACACCACTGGATCCCTAAAATTTTACTGAGGTAGAAGTTTCCTAAATTTTAGTTGAATTTATTTCCCATTCTCTGGCACATAGATGTCCCACCAATAAGTCCAGCGTGTTTGCTCACTGGATCCAATCAGCATAGTGCCATCAATATAATAGATTTGTGTGATATCTTATGGAAGCGAAAAGTGATGAAGATTGCTCCAAATGAGATTATGACACAAAGCCAGAGAGTTCATATACCCTTGAGATAGGATGGTAAAGATATATTGCTGGCCTTGGCAGCTGAAGGCAAATTCTTTCTGGTGGGCCTTCTGGACAGGAATGGAGTAAAAGGCACTTTCCAAATAAATGGCTGCATACCAGGTACCAGGAGATGTGTTAATTTGTTCAAGCAATGAAACCACATCTGGTACAGCAGCTGCAACTGGAGTTAGCACTTGGTTAAACTTATAGTAATCCACTGTCATTCTCCAAGATCCATCTGTCTTCTGCACAGGCCAAATGGGAGAGTTGAATGGGGGCGTGGTGAAAATCACCACCCCTACATCTTTCAAGTACTTGATGGTGTCACTAATCTCTGCAATTCCTCCTGGGATGCAATATTGTTTTTGGTTTACTATTTTTTTTTTAGCTAGAGGCAGCTCTAATGGTTTCCATTTGGCCTTTCCCACCATAGTAGCCCTCACCCTTCCAGGGAGGGAGCCAAAGTGGGGTTTCTGCAAACTTGTTAAGTATGTCTATACTAATTATGCATTCTGGCACTTGGGAAATGATAACAGGATGAGTCTGGGACCCATTGTAAGTCAGACCTGAGCTAAAAGCCCATTGATTACCTGGCCTTCATAAGCCCGTACTTTAACTAGAGGACAAAAGTGATGTTTTGGGTCCCGTGGAATCAATGGTCCACTCAGAGACAGTGTCCAGTAGTCCCCAAGAGTGTGATCATTTTCCTTTCCCCAATGCACAGCTATTCTGATAAAAGTGCTGAGGTCTCCTTGGAGAAGGATGGGAGAAATATCAACAGCATAAATTGTTGGTAGTGTATTGGGGGTCCTTCCTTAACAGGGCCCAGCCTTCCCTTTATTCAAGGGATTCTGGGTTAGCGAACTGACTCAAGTCTGGAAATTGACTGAGGGTGTGAGTCTCTGTTTTTATAATTCAAATTCATGTTTTTCCACTTGACTTGGAATTTTTTTTGCTTATATAAATTAAGTAGGAATGCAGTAGGCTTCCTATCAATTTCACTTCCAGGAACACCATGATTAATTAGCCAATGCCAAAGCTCTGCATGAAGCAGACTATTCTGATTGCTGCATTGCCTCCACTCAGTGAGTCTCTACTCAGCGAGCCTCCATTATGCTATTCCTTATGGTAGCTATACCCACCTTGCCTTTGATGTTTGAGTGCTGCCACTTGGCCTCTGCCACCTTGAGATCCAATTTTATTCCCATTGTACTTAAATTTTGTCAAGTGACTGTGGTTCCCACTATTAGATATGACATACAAAGAAGAGAAATTACAGGGATCTTAAAAGATGCAGGTGCTGCCCTCACAAATCTCTTTTGCAAAGCATTGGTCAAGGGTATATCTTCTGGACCCTCTCAGTAGGGATGAGTATGTCTAAAGTGAGTAATCTACTCCATGATCCCAACCTCCCTATGCCTTTGGATTCCTTCCTCTACATTAAACTAGAAGGATCAGGCATTTCCAGCTCACTTGTAGTGGACCATCTTTTAATTTGTATTTCAGCTAACCAAGCAAATAAACTATTAGAAACTTTTTATATTCCCCAAGTTGAACATTAATGCAGAGTTCCTACTTAGTGGGCCCAAATCAATAAATGCAGCCTGATCCAATTCTGTGTTCCTTCTATTATCCCACACCCTTAATATCCATTCCCATGCCGGTTTTCCAGATTTCTGCATATATAAATTAGAAATCAAGCAGTTCATTTTGAGTGTAGCATACTTCCTCATGGGTCACACTCTAAACCTCACCTGTAACTCTAGTTATATGTCTAGAAGCAAATAGGGGTGTTGGGGTGGCTCCTGAAGAGAATCAACATTATCTTAGCTGGCAACTGCCTTAGGGGAGGCCATCACTGTTGCCTCAGGCAGCACAGAGTTTATATCCTTGGACAAAGGTGGAAAGGCTGATGGTAGCATGGGTTAGAGAGGGGATGTTGCCACTACTTGGGATGGGGAAGCTGTTTCTTCTGGCAAAATGGTTAATCAGATTTAAAAGCTCAGTGTCATCAGAGTCCTCCCACACATCCCCATTCCAAGTTTCAGGGTCCCATTATTTTCCAGTCAGTGCCCTCTCTTTAACAGTAGATACCTGGCAAAGCTGTGCTTGCACCTTTCCTTGCAGGTCAGCCACTCACATGATAAGACCTTGTGTCTGATTTTCCACAATTTCAGCTCTTTTTATATAGGAGATAAGACTCTGACTGAGGGCAATCTTAGATTTGAGGCTCAGTATCTGCTTCTGAAGCTGGGAGTTAGAAAACCTGAGTTCATAATTTTCTTTCATCACTTTATTCAGTGAAATTAGGAGCAGCCAGCTAGGTTCATTATATTTCTTCATTCTCTACATATGATCAAAAGTGTTACATATAGAGTCACTGAATTCCTTGCCTCTTACAAGCATTGAATCAGGAGTGTCAAATTCATTTATTCTGCATAACCCTTTAAACAGTTAATGCCAAGGACTATCAGTGCTCTCCATACCATCATAAGTAAAGTCCTTAGCATTTTTGTATCTTAATATTAAGCAGCCATCTCCAGAAACCCCCAAATCAAGGAAAGAACTCCACCCTTAATATTCTGTTCTTCTAGAACCACCTCTGATACCAAAATCTGTATTAGAGTTCTCTAGAGGGAGAGAACTAATAGGATATATTTATTTATCTATCTATTTATCTATAAAGCGGAGTTTATTAATAAGTATTAACTCACAGTATCACAAGGTCCCATAATAGGTGGTCTGCAAGCTGAGGAGCAAGGAAGTCAGTCTGAGTTCCAAAGCTGAAGAACTTAAAGTCTGCTGTTAGAGGGCAGGAAGCAACCAGCACAAGAGAAAGATATAGGCTAGAAGGCCAAGCCAGTCTAGCCTTTTCATGTTTTTCTGCCTACTTTTATATTCTGGCTGCACTGGCAGCTGATTAGATGGTGCCCATCTAGATGAAGGGTGGGCTTGCCTTTCCCATTCCACTGACTCAAATGTTAATCTCTGGCAACACCCTCACAGACAGGCCCAGAATCAATACTTTGCATTTTTCAATGCAATCAAGTTGACACTCAGTACTAACCATCACAAACAGTTTTGCCCCCAGCAAAGTCCTGTGATCTGAATTAAATGTTAAAAGTATCATTCTGAGTGATACATTGAGAACAGACTGAATGAGGAGAATGGCAAAAGCAAGGGCGCCAGCTAGGAAGTTTTGACAACCATCTGAGAGTTGATGAGCCTAACTTGTGTTAGTGTGAAGGTAGCAAAAAGTAATTGAATTGTGAATATGTTTTGAGGGTGATTAGCAAGAGCATTTAATAATAAATTGGATGTACATGGTGATATAAAGAGATTAATCAAAGATGGCACCGAGAATTTGCTCTGAGAAACTGTAAGAATAGAGTTTCCATTTTTTTAGAGGGAGAGAACAAAGGAAGAGGTAAGTTTTTATGGGAAAAAAATTTGTTGATGAACAGATGTAGCTTGAGATGACTATTATTAAACAACTAAGTGGAGTTGGAAAGGTCATTAGACATATGAATATAGAATTCAGCGAAGTCCAGGGCAAAGAGATAAATGTGAGAATCAGATGTAAATAGTCAGTATTTAAAGCCACAAGGCTGGAAGAAAACACCAAACAAATGAATACAAATAGAAAAGAGGCTTGAAAATTGAGCACTAGAGCCAACACACTTTAGAGATTGGCAAGATAAAGCAGATCAAGAAAAAGAACTAAATGGGAGGCAATGAAGAAGGAGGAGCACCACAGAGGAGCAGAGTTCTGGGATTCTGAATTGAGGAGACAGAATCTATTTAAAACGATGCTGCCAAATCAAGATGAGGATTTAAAATGGACCACTAGATTTTTTAACAAGGATGTCATTAAGAAGGCTTACTTGGTCACTTTTCCCAAATAGATTTAAACTCGTTTTGTGTATCTCCATGTCTGTATTAACAGATTGTTTTAAAATTTTGCCTTTTGAGCCATTTCCTTCACTGAGTCTTAAACTCTTTAAAGGAAGGGGCTGTGTCTTATTTAATATCTTTGCATCTTTAGCCTGACACATACTAGCCATTGTGCATTTCTTGAAAGATTGCCACGTATTGAAATATAACAAACTCGTAAAGATTCAAATTTATCGAGAAGTATAAAATTCCAGTGCAACAATTTTGGTGTCAAAAAATTTTATTTTCTTCACAAAGGAAGTACAAAGGTAGTAATTTCCTTTTTTTTCCCCAGGAATTGTTACTTCCTAGGAGAACTTAGCATAAAAAGACTTGAATGTAGTAGAAGAGGAATATGAAATTATTACCTTAGTCTATTTGCATCTATTTAGCTTAGTTGGTTGTAGTGCCCTCCAGTCATTTTCACATGATAACATGCATAGAAAATGACAATGCTTCAACAATACACAAGGATATATGAGGATATATGGATGAATGAAGCTTTACACAGTGCCAATGGCTGTGGATTCTATACTCTGTGTTCCTTCCAGCATCCTGAGGGCTGAAGAAGAACCATATTTTGTCATTTTAAACCATTTATGACAAAGCTGTTAAGAAACTGGTATAGAGAATGTACTGGGTTGAATAGTGTCCCTCTCACATTCGTGTCTATCTGAAATCTCAGAATGTGTCTTTATTTGGAAACAAGGTCTTTGCAGACTTAATTAGTTCAGATGAGGTCTTAAATAGATTAGTATGGGCCTTCAATCACTTATACACAGGAGAGAAATGGAGAGGCATAGAGGAATAATGCTATGTTTTGGTGGAGGTAGATATTGAAGCATCTGTAAGCCACAGAACACTAAGGATTTCCAGCAAACCACCAGAGGCTAAGGAGAGAGGCTTGAAACAGATTCTCTCTCATAGTTCCTAGAAGGAACTAAACCTGCTAATACCTTGATTTCAGACTTTTGGCCTCTAGACTGTGAAAGAATAAATTTCTGTGTTTTAAACCAGACAGTTTGAATAATTTGTTATGGAAACCTTAGGAAACAAATATATATTATCATGGCAAAATAATCCAAGATCGTGAATGTTTTTTGAAACGCAAGCCCAGGTTTGCCAATATCTGCTTGGCCATGCACCAATAACAGAGAAGAGCCCATTGCTCCCTCTAATTACCACAATTTATAAAATACATTTCATCAGGCACACAACAGGATTCACTGTATAAGCCCAATGATGTAAAAATATTTAGATCATTATTTCTCAGTGTGGTCCTCAGGAGCATCAGTAGGGCCTGGAAAGCCATTAAATACACAAATTTTTGGTCCCTCCTTAGCTTACAGAATCAGAAAGTAAAGGTAACACCCAGCAATCTATGGTTTAAAAAGCCCTCTAGGGGATTCTGATGCACATTAACATTTGAGAACCACCTCCTCAGAAAATGGCATATCTTTCTCCATGGTAACAGGCAACTTGTAACTGATATTTTTCCTTTTAGCTGCCATAATGATTTTTCCACGTGTCCCATTGAAACCTAGAAAACCCAGCAGGGGAAATTTTGTCTTTCCCTCTCCATCTTCTCTAAGGTCTGGAGCGTACAAAGATGCTTGAGTGATCCAACTTGAGCAAAAGAGGGCTGTCTATTAATTTTAATTATCCTATGGACAACCTGATGATTCCCTATATTTCTCTTTCATCTCTTTTCCAAATCCTGGAAAATTATTGCACAGTAATATAAATATGAAACCTAATGGGAACTGTGTGAGTGAATCATGTCATGTTTGCTAATGTTACTGAATATCTATCTTTCAAGGTGCAAGCTTTCCTAATATTTTGTAAGTAGCATCAGGTGTAATGTTTTTAGCCTGGGTTCAAATTCTAACTCTATTGTACACTAAATGTAATAGAAAAAAAGTCACTTAACTTCCTTATGTTTCAGGTGACACTTCTGAATAATTGAGAGAATAAGACATTCACCTCATAGGATTAGTGGAAGGATTAAATGACTAATATATATGAAACAGTTAGAACTACACCTGGCATACAGGCAACACTACACAAGCTAGATTATTAGTGATTTCTTTTTTTTTTTTTTTTTTTTTT